>NC_045173.1:23761369-23788869 GCF_900700415.2 Clupea harengus | reverse complement strand
GTGCGCTGTTGAGCCCATATCCATAAAGTCAGAGTGTGGAAAATTACCTTGGCTGTTTGATTAGAGACACTGCCAGAGGGACGGGAAGAAGAGGAAGGAAGACGGGATGAGAGGGATAGAGAGAGAGGGGGGGGGGGGTCGGGGCATTCATGAAAAAAGCAAGAGAAAGGGGCAGAGAGAGAGAGAGAGAGAGAGAGAGAGAGAGAGAGAGAGAGAGAGAGAGAGAGAGAGAGAGAGAGGGGGGGGGGGGGGGGGGGCGGGGCATTCATGAAAAAAGCAAGAGAAAGGGGCAAAGAGAGAGAGAGAGAGAGAGAGGGAAGTCACACACAGAAATGGAGAGAGAGAGAGAGAGAGAGAGAGATCGAGGGAGGGACCCGGAAAGAAAGGGGGATGAGTGTTGAGAAAAGGGAGATAAGTGTCTGAGAGGGGGAGTGAAATGTAAAGGAATAGTGCTCTTTCTTCTGACAGGACGAAATTAAAAAATCTCACTCAGTAAAAGATCAAATCAAACTTCTTTTTAATTAAATTTCAGATAACGACACTTTTTAGGGGGCACTTGAATGATGAATTATGCCTCAGCAGCGCCGGCTAGAGTGCAACAGGACCCTGGGGACACAGGCCCAGACCAACCCTTCCCATCACATCCCACACACACACACACACACACACACACACATACAGACATGCATCCCACATATTACATACATCTTATTTTCTCATTAAGTTCCCCCGCAGGGGAGCTCTAGATACAGACATCTTAATGGCTTCAATATCACACCACACCCAGTTCCTGCTCTGTTTCCCATGCCAGAGAGAAATCACCGACCACCACCACAGACAGTCTAAGGAGTGATAATAATAATAATAATTATAATAATAATAATAATAGTTCTGGAACATTCTGGAGATTTTGTTTCTAATTGAACTTAATCATCCACCATCGTGCCTTGGGGAGGACACGTCATACTATTTCCTGCAATAAGAGCAGGCAGTGCCACAGCGGGGCCCACACTTCACCCCGCCGCCCCCCGCAACACACACACACACACACACACACACACACACCACCCAATGAACTGAATATTGGCTGTCACCAAGGCAGCAGCTCAAGAGGCCATGAGTGGCCTTTCTGGGCATGTATCGCACATCCACAAGAGCATCGCTTGGGGGCCGAGGACCACACTCCGACACACACAGACCAACAATCGGTGGATAATGACTGCCGGATGTGGCAACAAACATATTCCCCCACAGTACTTCAGATCAAAGCCTTTTTCAATGGGTCTTCTTTCAACAGTTTGATTCCAGTGTGTGTGTGTGTGTCTGTATGTGTGTGTGTGTGTGTCTGTATGTGTGTGTGTGTGTGTGTGTCTGTATGTGTGTGTGTGTGTGTGTGTGTGTGTGTGTGTGTGTGTGTGTGTTTTTCCTATGGTTGAGGAGGTACGCATTCAACACCAGATGGTTTACCAAATGAAAATGGCACTTTAATGCCTATGAAGTGCGATACAACTCATTAAACAATTAAACACCAAAAAAAAAAAACATGTCAGTCATTCGCACACACACTTCCGGCTTCACCGAGAACATCGTGGTGTGTTAAACGAACTGGAAAATGTGGTCTCACTCACTCAGACTAAATGACTACAGACTGTGAGCTGTAGGCAAAGCTGGTTGGGTTTCTGCCTTTCTCCGGCAGATGAGTGAGGCTGGAATTAGCTATGGATGGTATTCTACCACCTAAGAAGTAAATTACTTCACAGTCTCCAAGTCCCAGTCATCATAACTCAACTAGAGTGTTTTGGGAGTTCAGCAGCTTCAAAAGACTCAAAAGAGATACACGTGAGTAAATGTGCAATCAATACCATCAAAACACAGCCACAGCCACACAGACTAGGCCAATATGAGCATGGAGACGGGAGTAAAAGCAAGTCCTCATTCGGATAGTTCATGGCAACATGTTTAGCCAACCATCTTAAAACTCAAATGAGTTCATGGTCCAGTTCAGAAGATGGAGTGCACATCAGTAGATCTTTCATCGACCCTCCATAAAATGTCAGACCCATCAGGATATGGAATGTCCACCGCATTGCACAGTTAGCCTCATGGCAGCTAACTCGCTAACCCTGCACTGCCTTGGATTCTTCACAGAGGCTTCACACATCATCCTCCAGCTGCACATGAAAAGAAATGGGAAATGCTTCGCTTGCACTTATTAAAAGGGGCGGGGGGACCGTCCTATCATTCACTTCAAAAAGAGGAACAGCTTGGTGGGGAAATAATATTTCCTCCTTTTAATGTTTTTTCGCCAATTAAATAACATGATCTGATTGTGACTCGATGTGTGGTTGCCCTCTGAAGTTTCACAATCTCCCTCTTCCATGCAACATTGCTGAGTTAAAAGAATGAATTATTCCACTGAGTTCTGAATAAGCACAGGGGAAGCAGCGAGTGTGCGCTAAGCGGAAGGCCCTCAATACTTATTTCGGTTCTTCCTACTTAAAGAGACTGCAGCAGAACACCTCTGGATTAAAATACGTGGGAGGCGAGAATTTTGAACAACATCCAATGGCAACAGAGCAACATTCAGTGACACATCACATCAGACCTCTCCTCTTCCACATGTTTTCTTTCTTGCTGGGAAGAACAGCTCAGTAGGAAAAGACTGAGAGAGAAGAGGACAATGCTAGCAATGACCTTTTTGCTTGAATAAGCTTCATAGATAGTCTTTCTAATCAGATGTGGGCTCGCATCTACGGTAGTTTGTTCATCATATAGAAATAGCTGGCCAAACCCCACCTTGACTGATGCTACAAACAGGATCACCAGTCACAATTTAACCTTAAAAAGATCCTACTAAGAAACGGAAGCGAAATATATATATATCAAAAGTTTTAAAAACACTTGCAACGAAATCTGCAACGAAATCTGGGCAACTCATCCCTACCCACCAAATTCTGATCGGATATTCTAGCCGTTGTCTAGTTCATGTGGAGGGTATCTGGAAAAGGATAACACACAAAAGATTGAACGGCTTAGGGGAAATTGCTCTCAAACAAGTGCAGGAATGTCAAACAAAGAACAACCCGCGGCTACTAGTGGCAGAGGAGTGGGAGATAAATGTGCTAATCGTCACGATTTCAACGATGCGGAGCCAGCAGTCTCATGCCTTTGCCGAGGGGAGCAGGGAGACCCCCACCCTTCCCTTCCCAGCGAGGGAGGGAAATTGGTGTGAAGTGCAGTTGCCTACGGATAGCTCGGCTGCAGAATACGAAATGGACGTCTTTCACTAGTTGGTATCCCCACCATGTTATGATAAGGATACGGTACTACGGCTGGTGTTCAAGCTGAGCAAATGTTACCAGCTTTGCGCAGGCAGGTGTAAGTAGTCGGCATATATACGAAACGCATTTCACAAATGTCAATAAAGTGACATGACAACGTCCTGATGAGCTACACCATATGTTAAATTGAAAAAGAGATTAACATAGACATAACTGTGAAACAGGCAACCCATTAATAAGTAATCATGAGTCATTTACACATTATGTCATATTAGCCGCGCATCAGGACATTATGCCCACGATCTGCCCACTGTTAGGGATTGGCATCCGCCGCTATGAAATTCTCGCCTAAGTGTCAGAGCCAGGTGGAGGTGGAATAATCTTGCGAGGCAACTGCTGCTCAGTTGGTAAGCATTACTTCGGTGTTTACAAGGTCTGTTCCCTCGCCACACAGTAATTTTCCACTTCCGTGCCCAGTCGGTGGACACACGGAACTCTACATAGGCACGTGTCAAAAACGCATATTAAAGACTTTCCTATAAGCCAACACAAGAATTTACCACAATGTAGTCGCAGCTGACAATAGGTCTGCACCAAAGTAACGTCTAATTAACCACCGTGTAGGCTGTGGCTTACCCGTGCAACCCTGGTGCATGTAGTGACACAAAAGTGATTAGAAATGCAGCGGAAAAACATATCCTGGATTTGATAATAGTCTCTTTACAAACACGAAAGCTGCAAAAGCCGGGGCTTTTCAAAATGTCAAACGCGCCATGAATGCATTGCTATTAACAGACACTTTCCAATTTAGGCTACAGTGCGCATCTCTCTCATGATCATGTAGACTCCATGTAGACAATTTCCATGGCCTAACTGCGACAGAAGTAGAACTCGGACATGGATAGTAAGCTAATTGATTACCATACTTTCAGAGAACGTTGTTGCTTAATCGTTTGTGCATAGGGTAATAATTACTCTAGGCCTGTCCAAAGAACGTCAGAGTTCTAATACACTGGGACTACGCATGGTTAGGTGACTAATAACGTGAAGCATGTGGTCAATAACTTCACTGCAAACAACTTCAGCTGGAAAGAATTGGGGATGATATCCATACCTTAAGTTTTTCAATTTGTTCTCCTTTTTATTCAGCACTGTCGGCACGCAATTGATGAGCTCGGTCCAGTCGGCATGTAAACCACAACTCCAACCGGTAGAAAATCGTGAAAACAGCCAGGTCTCTTTTCTGTTTGGGCGATAGCAGGTACACTTTTTCTGTCCGGGTCTGCAATCGCACGGCACCTCTAACCTCACATTTTGAACCAGGTGCCTCCCGAAAGTGGTACCCCCGGTTTTCTGTATGTGAAGAAACACGATCACATCGTCCCCTTTGATGTCAAAATCCACCGAGCGTTCCAAGTCTCTAACTGGGAAATAGTACTTCTTCACGTAATGTGGATCGGGAGTCGGGAAGATATCCGCATCGTCTTCAACGATGTAACCGTGCGGAGACCCGAAGTTCATCATCCCCGGCGCGACGTACTGATATAAAATCAGCATGAAGAGAACAGATCCGACAACAATGAACAAAAATTTACTGGTCCTCTCAACCATGTTCCTTCCAATGTGGTTCATATGTTACCATTTCCCTGTTCAATTAGCAGTGGGTGCTGAAACGCTTCGTCTTGCACTATCTCCATACAAACGAAACGCGGCCAGTGGACCACAGAACTCAAGAAGAAATTCAGATACCCTGATACTGGAATCTTTGCGGCATGTAGCCTAATTTGAATGGATCCGTGCAGTCCAAGTCGCTGACAGCCAATATCGCGGTGTCCCTCTTTCGACTTTCTGCACTGTCTACCGTTGCGTTTATGTGTTTAAAAGTGCTCGCTGCATCCGCGCGGAGCTCGATGCACAGTGACACCCACTTTTTCAACACTCTCAATCCCGACTCGCTCAAAAACGCCGAAAAGAAACTGGAGCAGGTTTTATTGCTTAGGTTTAAGTACAACACCCGCGCTGTAATTTTTTTTATATGAATTACTGATTTTTCTCAATCCAGAATCCAGAGGAAAACACGAATTTGAGGTTTAGGAATGTGAGAAAAGATCAAATCAATTTAGTATTAAACAATATTGCCATGTTTCGATGGGCTACAATTCAGATTTTGTTTTCACTAGTCGTGTTGCATGACATGATGTTTACCAGCAGAACATACAATTACATGATTTTGAAAATGACACTAGTTAAATTCAAATGAATTGAATACACTTCAAATCCAGAAATCGACCTCACTTTTAGTTTTTGACAGGAATGTTGACATTGACCTACGGGGAATGAAATTGGGTTCAAATGTCCGGTAACCACAAACATTATATGGTTGAACGAGACATGCCTTTGAAAACCTCTCCACAGCTAGTGGGCAGCACTGAGTAGCGCTTGCTCTGCAACTTTGAACATTTGACTTGTGTGTTTTGGTTCGTTTTGTCTTGGGAATGTGTGGAAGCCTATTAATTGTTTGAACTATTAATGTTTTGACTGGAGGAGGTAGGGTAATGAGTTAAGTGCCCTTTTATTCCTGAGACGTATTTTTTTTACACACATTTATGGATAAAGCAATATATATTATAAAGGTTAAAGGAAAAACGATTTTCCTTGACACATACACACTATCAATGAATGTGAATACAGCACATCAAAGAAAACCAAATGGCACATCTATTCGTTTTAATAATAGCCAATCCATTCAATCATCTCTCACCATCACATTTTCCAGAAGGGTTTAAACCAGCTAAATAGTGTAACTGTCACCATTTTAGGAAATTTCTGTGTTTACTTTTCTCAGTGCATACCATTCAATCTCATTCAAAATCCTGCTGAGTAAATGTTTTCCTTCATGATGCAAATCTGTGACTTTAAACCAGTTTGTGACCAAACACAGGCCTTCTTTGTGTGTTTGTTTCTTCAGTGTTGATGTCGTAGATCTTACAATCTTGGCAATAACAAAAAAAAAGCAGAATGGATGGATTAACACCCTTTTATTCAAGGAATTTTATATTATAACCAAAGTCTTTCATCCGTCCTAGTCTCTTATTGTGTTGAGCTCTGTTAGTATGCTTACTGTGGTAAGACTGCACGAGTGCTAGTCAAAATGAAAAGTCGTTGATATTCTTCAAGTGTGGATAAACTCTCCCTCCAGAGTAACAGAATTATTAAACAGCTTTATGCAAAGTTCTGCACAGCCTAACAACCCCCGCTTTTGATGCTTACTCTAAATCCTTTCCTCGTTTAGGCCTCCTCATCACCAAACACCCCAAACGCAGAGCTAATTAAGTCAAACAAATGTTGTTTGTAAGTTAGCCGCTTAAACACAGCTAGCGCAGCTCAAATCTGCATGTTTTTATTTACCATGCCGCGTCTCTGCCTGGGAGCGGGGGCCTGCCCCCGTCATTTGAGATCATGATTATCATGCCCGCAGCTCCGCGTGGCTAATGAAGCCATGTGAAGGCTCTGCAACGCGCCATCATTTGTTGCAGAGTTACTTTACGGGGATGGATGTTACAGCGAGTCCTGAACCCCCCTCTCCTCCCCCGGAACCACTCCGCGCCACTGACACGCTCTTCATCACGAGGCTGAGTTCATCATGCATAGTAATTACATTTGCACACATATCCTGTCATTCATTTTCACCAGGAAGAGTCCAATCGCAGCTTAATGTTGTTCTTGCCCCTCCAAATGTAAAAATTATGCAGCATAGGCTACATGTACTATGACCGCCAATAAACAAAGGGCCGACTGTAGAACTTAGCTGGCCCAGGTCCGGCCCAGGTCTGGTGCCACACGGCTCAGAGACGGCTCAGACACGGCTCAGACACGGCTCAGAGAGGGCTTAGAGGCGGCTTGATTCTGGAGTCATCCGCTGTTTTGGATGCCTTCGAACACAGAAACGATAGGCTACTGCAAAAGGTACAAGAGAGAATGCCACTTTACTCTGCTGCTTCTTTCTCAGCGTTTAGGGGAAACGCATCCCTTCAGGTCAGCCGAGGATACAACGGCAGCCTCTCCTCTTTGACTAAATCACTGTATCCTAAGAAACCTCGGATGAATGGTGGTCTGTGAGGCAGGGGGTTGTTTGTGGCACCCAAAGCCCCAGAGAAAAGCACCCATTAGACATCTCTCAACAAAACAACTTTTCATTTAGCAGAGGCTTCAGCCGTGACCGGTTTCAATCTGACTGCCACTCAAACTAGGGAGGGTAAAACAAAACCCCTAAAAAAATCACACAATCACCCTCAGAGAGAGAGAGAGAGAGAGAGGGAGAGAAAAGGAGACCATCTGCTTTTGATTATGGGCTCTGACAGAAGACATGTTCTGAAAGTCACAGTAGCACAAGGCGCTCCTGACACATCACATGTGTGACAACACTGACAGGAGGATACGTTCTCCGCGTTTACTCCACGAAGGAGACGAGAGATGGAGTGGAAATGTCAATGAGCGGACGGAGGCTGGCTCCTCAACAGATCTGGCCCTGATGCGATCAAGATGTGGAAGAGAGCTGACAGATAAGATAAAAGAAATCGGTTGTCCTTATGGTGGTGAGTGCTGGGTAAGAGAGAGAGGGAGAAAGAATGTTGAGTGTGTGTGGCGGCGAGGTTGTGTTAGATCAATGATGTCAAATGTCAATGGCCAAATGGAGGTTGACCCTGAAACCGATCTGGCCTTACTCTGGCCGAGTTGCGGCAGGGATTGCTTTTTAAAATGACCATGGTAATTAAGAGAGAGAGAGAGTTGTCAAAATGATAGCCTCTCTATTATTTAACAGTGGTGCACAGCAAAACTTCTAGGAGATGTATTTCTGACCTGAACCTGGAAAAGAACTTGTGGACCAGAACTAGATTAGGCCCAGGCCCAGGCCCTGTTGTGGAATCTGATTCTCGCTAAGTGTTGAGTGTTGAATCAATCCACTTGGGTTGGGTGGTTTCTGTCGCTGGCTAGGAAAAGCAGCAATGCATGTGCAAATCATTACATCAATCGATCCAGTATAACAGCGGGACAAATGGCTCCAATTTTCCTGACTTACTGCATAATTGAGTATTTCACTCAAACAAACGCAATAATGTGGCCCTCGATGTTATGTATTTGTTTTCTGTTTGTGATCATTAAGACTCTTTAGCATACAGCTCCATCAAATCATATTTCTGTGCATCAGGCTGCTCCGCCTAATAACCCCACAGATTCGTTCTCCCTGATGGATTGTGAAATGTCACCCTGTTCTAACTTTGGGTTTAATGCTGCCAAGGAGAACGCCGAACTCCTCTGGAAAAGGACAACCATGAATCTGATTACTGAAGGTCTTTGTCTTTCTCTGTTTTTTTTTACATTGTTCGGCTAGACGCCTGCGGAAATGAGTGAAAATTAGGTTACGTGTTGTAATGCTAAGAAATACCCAGAGCAGCGGCGGCGGAGGAAAATTCACTCTTTTTAAACTCTCATTTGAATCTATACACTGACACAATCACACTTATATGCAGTCAGCTTCTTAGATTACACAATCCAGACAGCCATACAATCATGGCTCCAATGCAGACCCTACGCATGCTTGGATCCATGATATTGTTATCACACGAACAGACACATATGTGGGGTTCAACACCATACAGGAGCACTTGAAAACAATGACTACCCCATGACCAGATTTTAATGAAGTATTTCCAATATCATACAAATACCAGCAAAGTTGCAATATGGAGTTGTAATAATGGCAAGTGTAAGCACTGTGTATCATATACACACTCATTCAGATACACATACATGCACACATTCCTGCAGTCCAACATACACACACATAAACTCACTCTGTGGTGTGTTCCTCTTTCTCTCTCTCTCTCTCTCTCTCTCTCTCACACACACACACACACACACACACACACACACACACACACACACAAGCCTCAAGGCTAGTACAGAGGTCTAGTTGACTTTAACAGATACTGACTCATACTAATTTCAATGCCAGACACGTGGGATGACTGGAGTAAAGATCACTCCTGCAGCAGTGATGGTGGATTGACTGGAGTAAAGATCACTCCTGCAGCAGCAATGGTGGGGAGGGAGAGAGAAGGAGGAGAGAAGGAGAGGCCTCCACAGGGTACGTTTTCAATTGAAGAGCATCCTCCCCCTTCTAAGCCAGCACCAGTTGTCTCCTCTCTGTAAAGGGACACCAAACCAGTTTATACCCCTGTGGTGGGCCGAAAAGCGAAGATTTTAGAATACTAACCAAGAAGGAGCAACATAATTCATCTTTATAGGAGCTATACTGGGACAGTTCTGGTCTCATAAGAGAGGAGTGTCACCTTACATCACAATATAAACCTTTTCTCTCAGTCATTTTGTGTACTGTATTACTGTCTGTGATTGTGTATGAATGATACCAACGCTTCACTCGGATATGGAATGAATCATTTCTAACTTAGTTAGCTAACGCTAATGGCCAATGTTCCCGCGAGTCTCCCATTGACTTTAATGGGGCGAAGGCTTACTCTGGTCTGCGTGATAAGGGTGATAAGGCCCCCTCCATCTTCAAACAGTCAACACGGAAGTGGCTGTCCATTTGGGGCTCTCGCTCTCGCCTCAATCCTCTCTGGCGAAGAAGGCCCTCCCACCAAACCGCAGGCTCCAATCTGGTAGGACTCTGGAATGGACTGCTGGATTTTCTTTTGCCTATACTCTACTCTCATTGTTTTACATTTTTACTTTACTTAACCTCAGTTGTTAAGTTTATTCTCTTTGATAAATATATTTTGGAATCCACGTGTGGTTTCCCATTTCATGTCACCGTGGCCTGAGCCAGGCATTTATAAAAATTCCCAGTCTTCTCTTAGTTTTACCTCTTACTTATATTTCACACAAATAAGACTTTTCATCCACCTATACCTTCCACATATGTTTCGGAGGGGTGTTTAATTATCGCTGCGCTTTCAGACGTGACACTGACGCAGGAGACGGTGGGGTGCAGGTGATAGGAGGAGGTGAAATGTCAGGATGAAGTCAAGAGTTTCACTTCTAGAACCAAAACAGATGGCTAGGATTCTGGGCTCAGATACGGCAATGATGATTATTTTAATTGAAAAATAATGATTTCATTATTTTTTTGTCTGCCCCATATGCTTCACAAACTAAAGTTCGCAAGTATTTATTGAATATTAAAGTCCCTCTCCTGGCATTGATTTAACCCCTAAAAACCCATCTCTGTTCTTCAGAAATTACATGTCCTTGATGAAAAAAAAATCCCTTCATGGTCTCAAAATGGCTTGGATGTAGCTCTTTACCTTTTCCCCTCATTTAGTATTTGTGGATTTAAGAATATGCAAACTAGCCATGCCTCTAGCACTTGCCCTTCTGCCTGCAGCTCCAACACTGCCCCTCAAACACACAAACCTCTGCTGGTTTTCTGTTTTGCTAGCTACTGTACGCTACACCATGGCAAGTGGAAACATCAAAATAGTTATTTAGACATACATTTTCGAATCAGCAAATTACTCAGAAGATCGACAAGAAGAACAACAACAGCAAATTGTACAGGGTTGCATACAAGTCAGTGTGTCACAATGCTAATGTATTTTGTGTGTCGCTCTCTACAACGTTAGAAACTTATAACACGTTTAACAATAACATGAGGCAAGTTGACGGGATTGGTTCTTTAGATTTGTGACATATGTAACCCGTTGGTACACTGCAGTTCTCAGGAAATACTCAACCATGGCGTTGAGTGATGTTGTGGGTCATATAAAAAATACCATATGGACACATTAACAATGTTTAAAAACGACTTTACCCATTGTTGTGTTTGCTTCATAGATGGAACTACAATCCATACTTTGTACCGTAAACGGGATCACAGGGAGCCCCTTTTGCCGACCACCCCCAAACAGCACAGAGGTATAAAAGACACTGTAAAATGGACTAAGAAACTTTGGCTATGGATTGTTAATTATTTTACAACCATATCATTTAAGCAGTCACCTGCTGCAGTATCCCAGTGAAGGTTAGGGTTTGTGTCCGAGTCTTCAGGTGAACGGAAGTATTCCAGGCTATAACATCCTCTTTGGAGTGCAAACATGTTTTTCGCTGCTCTAAAAATGGAATAGTTACATGCTTGTGATACAACTAACTTATTCAGATTACTTGTTCTTCATGGCTATGCAGCGTGATTGCTCATTTTGCACATGATAATTTGGATTATGTGCTATAACAATAGCTTACTCATTAACTATTATTTCTCTCCAGTGGACGACATAAAAAGACATTGATTAGAAGCTACTAGAGAAAGAGGGGGAGAGAGAGAGAGAGAGAGAGAGAGAGAGAGAGAGAGAGAGAGAGAGAGAGAAAACAACGATGAAATCTATTCCCCCGGTGAAGAATAACAATACAACAAATCCATGAATGCATGCTTCTCATCTGAATTACAGGAACAACTCCACAAATAGACTTCCTAATTGTACAGTCAAATAGGCAAAACCCACACCCAATCATGTTGCCACATTAAACTGCATGATTAACTTTTGGAAAAATGATGAACTGTTACTGAGACATATATTATTTAATAAATAATATATACATACATTTTGAATCTGTGATATACATGAAAATAATGACATACTGTGGTTTCCTTATCTGTGGATACCCATAGACTTGCAGAGCTTGGTTACAATGAGGACAGAAAATTCCTCACTCAAGAAAATGTTGTGATGTGAAAATGTGAGATGACTTAATCCAAATAATCAAGTAGTTAGCTGATTAATTTTGACTCGGCGCATATTGAGGATTGGTGTTACAGCATACTTTCAAATTAAATTATACAAAAGCAAAATGCTAAGGTTCAAATTAATACATTTAATTAAGTCTAATGAAAGACTACAGGGTTGCCAAATGTGCTAAACTATATTACTTTTGAATTACATGATGATATTATGTTGAACTAAGTTATTCTGACACTGCATTCAGCTTATCTATTTTAATCATGTAAGCCAAGTGAAAAGGAATAAAGAAAATATTCGATTGGTTCCCATCAACCATTGCAGGAACTTTGAAATAATCAAGTTTTTGTTTACGAATGGTGGGTGATGTGCAGGACTCAAATGCACGACTCAGCACAGGGGTAGATTGAGAGGGTGAAACGTTTTACTAGCCGGGTTCGGTACACAGGTAGGCAGTCCAAGAATAGCAAACAAATCCAAACAGGGAATAGGCAGGAGAATAGTCGTAGTACAGGCAGAGGTCAGAAGCACGAGTAATCCCTTTAACAAGGAGGAAGCGCTAATCGCGAGGAACAGCGGGGAACAGCGGGGAACAGCGGGGAACAGCGGGGAACAGCGGGGAACAGCGGGGAACAGCGGGGAACAGCGGGGAACATACCAGGTAACATAAACTTACGAAGACACAACGAGAAACAAGAAAACAAGGACTATATATACACAAGCAACAGATAACGAGGGACAGGTGAGAACAATCAAGGCGGGGCAGACAATGACACAGGTGGACTAAACAAGGGGAATTAACAGGACACAGGTGAAACCAATAATACAAACAAACCGGGAGGAACAGGTGAGGGGTGGAGACACGGACAACAACAAGAGGGCACATGGCCTAGACAAACAGACATAGGAAAGCACATGGCGGGAACAAGGAAGCACGAGGACTAGACAAGGGAACAAACATGTGACAACACAAGGGAGACAAACTCAGAAATTAAACACGGACAGAACACAGACCTTACAGTTTTGCTGTAAAAATTTAAACCTACAGGATAGAAGTAGACTTCATCAAAAATGTACCTAATAAAATCATGACCCTTTTTTCTAAAAGGAGATCATTTTGGATAAAATGTTTGATTCCTTTTGTATAATATCACTATTTGAAATGGAAACGCTGGGAGATGGTTTACTCTTTTTTCTGCAGAGAAAAAACACAATATAAATAACACAATAACATGACAGCTTTGTATAGCTAATAATATAAAAATAGCCTATAATGGTGCTTAATTATGTATTGTAGAATATGTGGAGTGGTGTGGTAGAATTCTGGGAAATGTAATCATAAAGCCCAATACTAGTAAGACTGACAAACAGTGGACTACAGTAGTTATTTTGACTATACTTACTAAACACAAACATTTAGATTAAATGCAAGGCAAAAAAAATCAAACTTAAGTAAAAAATATTACATCTAATCAATAAACATCCATTGTGTCTATAGGACATACAATAATCAAGACAAACTCATTTTACTTCATGTAATTAAATGGCAATAAGTGGCATAATTAAATTGCGTTCATTCAACAAATAATAGCTATAAAGCTATAGGTTTATCTGTGTTAATACCAGCCAATAACAACCAGAAAAATAACCACATGGAAAAACAGTAACAATTGTTGTCCAATATATTTTAACATGTTGACATCCTTGACCGTTTCCCCTCTTACTGCTTTTGTTGTC
The DNA here is from genome assembly GCF_900700415.2 of Clupea harengus. Lineage (NCBI taxonomy): Eukaryota > Metazoa > Chordata > Actinopteri > Clupeiformes > Clupeidae > Clupea > Clupea harengus. The sequence goes on along the minus strand of NC_045173.1, from coordinate 23,775,095 downwards.
AAATCTCACACCAGAACACTTTACACTGACAACACTCACCATTAGAAACTCAACACCAGTGAATTAACCGTGGGTCACTTTAGAGTCATTACGGTACGGCTGTATCAGTATGCCTCTTTTGGAAACCAATAGTTTGGTAACACTGTAATGGAAGGGGACTGGATCAATACCATCTACTTAGTCTTTTTTGATTTTGTCACTATCTATTTTCTCACAGAGAGCATAAAGCCAAGGGCACACATTAACAATGCAATACGTCTCTCTGCGTGTACAGTAAAGCAAAGCTCTCGCGGCAGTTCCAGCTCTAGTGAAGCGGTCATATGGAAACAGAGGACGTTCAGCCGTGAGGTTCCTCTCGTAGCTGATGGAGGGGAAACCAACATTTCCCAGAAGACATCAACGGCTCTGCTACACCCAGTGGAGCGGCTCTGACAAAGCACCCCGTTTTCTGTGCGCAGAAGCTACTGGAAGCGGTTAACACTGGAGAGAACACGTCATCTTTTGTCATTTCTTTTGGGATGAAATGCTAAATTATACGGATTGACATAATAATAATAATAATAATAATAATAATAATAAAACTTTATTTATATAGCACATTTCATGCAAAAGAATGCAGCTCAAAGTGCTTTTAGCACATGGGCATATGTTTCTCCATACAGTTCTCCTCACTCATTAGTCCTGACACGTAATTGTCCTTGATGCAACTGAGATCAGGGCAGGGCCTCCCACAATGGTCACAATAGACCGAAAGCCTTCCTGGCAAGCAGTAGGTTCCAATCAGGCCTGGGTCTGAGTCTGATCGAGGCTGAATGTTTTCTCCTCTCTGCTCATTAGTCATCGTCTTTGATGCAATTTCAGATCATTGCTTCTTAAAAATGATACATTTTGTTCTTGCTGTGGCTGTTCAACTGACCTCACTTGCCTGCCTGTGGTGAGGGGTGATTCACTGACTCGAGCTTCCATTCACGCTCTTGGAGTTTTTTTTTCTGCCCCGTCCCAGTTTAGCTGAACTGTTTACTCTACAGCCGAGGAAAGAGCTCAGAGCGCGTTGTCATCGACTAACCCGTTAATCACGCGTGCAAACTTCTCTGGAGGCGGGCGGGCGGGCGGGCGGGCATGCAAGCGCTTTCTCAACAAAATGAGAGACAACTCGCATTCATTCTCGACTCCCCTCGCACAGGTCCCCAAGGTGTTGTGCGCGCTCAGGCCATTATCACGTTGATTCAATATAATTAAGAATTCATGTCTACCATCTGAAAGTGCAAATCAAGAGCTTTTTCGGCGGAGTGCATTTGATCTCAATAGGCCTGACGCTAACCCAGGCAGAGCCAGTGAAACAGCATGAAAGGGGGTGTGAAGTATTCCTCTCTCTGGATCACTTTTATTACCAGAGCAGCTGGCCTCTGCTGCAAGGTTAGCCACTAACACATTGCTTTATGTGTGTGAAGATTCAAGAATAACCACTAGTTAACTTCTAAAGTATTTTCTCTGTGTACTATGCTATAGTACATGTGTATATAAACTGTGTAATGAATATCGACTCATGGGTGGTGAGGTTAAACTGCACTTACTGATTGAAATGATGCCTCACTGGAAAACTTCCTTCATCAATATTTCATAAAGTAGTGGATTGTTTGTGGAGGAAGTAAGGGGACTTTCCTTGCTCACTTACTGAAGTTATTACAGTATTGCAACTCACACAGTACCATCTTTCTGCAGCAGACTTCCATTCTCTCCTACAGTCGTTCTCTACTATGAACATACGGGGGTTAGTGACAAACCCGGGTAAGTTAACGCATAGTAAGTGGTAAACCTTCTAATAGAAGACTCCTATGGCTTCATTCTCCTAGCAAAGGAGGTTAACCACTTACTCTAAGTTAACTTACCCAGGTTTGTTACTAAACCATGTACTAGGAATACACCCCCAGGAATCACCAGAAACACTGTAGCTATGTAATGACAAAAAAACCAACTGCTGTTTCAAATCAGTGACCATCAGCTGGCCAGATTTGGCTTTTACTGAAACATTTTTCAACCAAACTCCTTAAAGTTTTCATAACGATTTGGCAACAACATGGCTCCACACACCCCACACAGTGGACATCAGGCACCTCATGTGGCCATGTGAAGTTTACCTAAGAGAAGCTAATGCTACATTAAGCCCTAAGCAGGCTAATCTTCTAGGCTAATCAACTCGCCCAGCAGTGCTGAAGCAGCCATTCAGTAATCAAGAAGATCAAGCAGTGAGTTAACTTACAGCACAGAGGAGGCATTTATAAAATGAGACCAGGTTTTTTTCTCCAAAAGACGCATGTGGAGTTGAGTGATGGTGAGTAATGAGATGCCTGCGGGCCCAGATAGTGTCAGGTGCTGGGACGGGTCGGTCCCTGATTGGGCGCAGATCTGCCAGGCCCTTTAATGGATGTGGGCCAGATCCGCACCGGAGTCGAATAGTATCGGGTCGAGGTGCTCAGTCGTGGCCCCGGCTCCACGGCGCTGGGGCCACGGCGGGACGGCTGGTGTCTGCTGGGAGCACACAGATTCAGACATATGGTCCCCCCAGATTAATGGCCTCCCTCTCAGTCTCCTCTAATGCTCGTCAAACAAGCAGCAGCAGTGGCTGTGGCGATGGAGCTGGAGACAGAGAGAGAGAGAGAGAGAGAGAGAGAGAGAGAGAGAGAGAGAAGTAAAAAAAATAAAAAATCTGATGGACGAGTTGAGAAAAGCTTTTTCTGCACACACTGTCCAAGCCATCTGTACGAAGTGAAGAAGAGACCTGAAATGGGCCCTCATTTGCAATCATATTACACAGAGGGATTATCTACTGCCAACACAGGAGAGCAGTGGGAAAATAAACAGGACTAGCAAAGCCATGTGCTTCAAGGTCAGAGCTGTGGTGCAAAACTCCACATGAAGCATTACACTGAAATGACCATAAGCCATATGCTTTACTGCTCAATGCTCCACAAAGATGATGGCTTCAGCAGCCTACTGAAGATAGAGGATTCAAGCACTCCACCTATACCTGTGATACTATTCATAACTCCAACTTCAGTTTACAACAACTGTTAAGATGTTAATAACACATTTTATGACAGTGTTATAACAACAGGTTCTACTGGTGTCCTCACATCATCAAGCTGAGACTTAATGGGGGGGGGGGGGGGGGGGTGCAGGGTGGTGGGAGAGAGGGAATGAGAGTGAACGAGAGAGAGAGAAGAAGAAGAAGAAGACGACAAAGCTTGTGTGCATCCGACATTGTGAAATGCGTTTGTCCCTGGGATTGTTGAAAGTAATTATCTCTCGGTTTCAATCAGCCCTGATGTCTGAATATAATCAGCAGTAAACAAGGCGAGGCGAGAGGGAGATCTAAACGGCAGGAAGACAAGCGGACAGATTAAAGAGCCTGCCATGCGGATCATGCATTAATGATGAAAGCGGCAGAGTGAGATAGCTGATTCAGTACGGTCTGATCACAAACAGAATGGAGAGAGGGAGAGAGAGAGATGGAGAGAGAGAGAGAGAGAGATGGAGAGAGAGGGAGAGAGAGATGGAGAGAGAATCCGACAGACAGACAGAGAAAGAGGGAGGATGAGAGAGAGAAATGGAGTGAGATGGTGGGGTAAGAAGGGGTGGAAGAGTTAGTGTGTTTCAGATTCTCTCAGGATCAGATCAGTAAAGGAATTTTCCTTTGCAGTGTCATTGCAGCCATTGTGCCAAAAAAAACAACAGACAGACAGGCAGACAATCGCTTATCTTCTGAATGATTTACCTGTGTCAGACGAAAGCCAAAAGCATAGACACAATCTGTGCCTGTGTGTGTGTGTTTCAGTGGCACAGAGTAAACAGGGGCAAATTGTGTTTACAGGCTACCTAACCTGTAATCCCCTTAGAAAATCACAGCAGCGTGACTCGGCGTCTGACTTGCAGAGTGGAGTGAGAGTGTAGACAAGTGAATTGAAAGAGCTGTTTTATGCCGCAAAGCGCTGCCTGGGGGAGTATTACGCTATCTCCCTTCGAAAAAATAATGGACAGTGAGGAGAACTACTACGCAGAGTGCATTTGGTCACACCTGCTTGTCCCCTCTCAGAGACACTAGTGCAACTAACTACGGGGCGGTTCTGGTCAGGCTGTGGCTTGGATCTGCATGTATTCTGTCCCTGAATCACTCACACTCGTTTGTAGGCAAAACATTATTCTTCACATCCAAGGCTGCTATTACGTGCAACGCAACCCTTAATTCTGAGTTGCAGGGAGGGTCATTGGTTAGTCATTATCTAAGTGGCTGTTTTCATCAGTTTTAGGGAGCAGGTTTACTACATAAGTCTTCCTTCCTGTGCTTTGTGACATCCTTAAAGTTTCAGAGTAAATTAGGCCAGAGAGAGAGAGAGAGAGAGAGAGATAAGAGAAGCTTCTTTCAATTTCACACAAGCTGTACATCTCAGCACGTCAGTGGCCTGTGTTTGACATGGCCAATACCGCCTGACAGTTGAGGTGGTTTATACGAGGCCATCATTGACCGACGCCAATCTCTCCTCTCTCACATCTGTGCCTCTGGGCCAAAGTGCAGCATTATGCGTCATAGGTCAAGGGGTATGTTTACCCCCACACACACTATATTTGGGGACTGGCAGGCAGGCAGTGGCTGGACTTGCACCCCAGTGAAGGGTGAGGAGGAGGTGGGGGGTGGGGGGGGATGTCGCCCTTTTCACGGCAGGAGCGTCGCTGCTCGATCCACCCACCCATTCATCCATCCATCAATCCATCCATCCATCCATCCATCCATCCGTCCGTCCTTCCATCCATCCATCCATCCATCCATCCATCCATCCATCCATCCGTCCATCCGTCTGTCCGTCCGTCCATCCGTCCATCCGCCAGATGAGACACTTTCATTAGCAGCATGGTTGCCAGTGACCGCAGGGATGAACTCAGGAGCCATTGCCCTTCCAGCAGCAGCAGAGGGTGTGTGTGTGTGTGTGTGTGTGTGTGCCATTGCCCTTCCAGCAGCAGCAGCAGAGGGTGTGTGTGTGTGTGTGTGTGTGTGCCATTGCCCTTCCAGCAGCAGGAGAGGGTGGGAACAACTTCACGGTGGAGCTCAGAGAGTGTTCATCCTCTGTATTTATTTGTGTGTGTGTGTGTGTGTGTATCTGTGTGTGTGTGTGCTTGGGTGTGTGTGTGTGTCTCTCTGTGTGTGTGTGTATCTGTGTGTGTGTGTGTGTGTGTGTATCTGTGTGTGTGTGTTTGTGTGTATGTGTGTGTGTGTGTCTCTCTGTGTGTGTGTGTGTGTGTGTGTGCTTGGGTGTGTGTGTGTGTGTGTGTGTGTGTGTGTGCGTGCGTGCGTGTTTCTCTGTGTCTGTGTGTGCGTGTGTGTGTGTGTGTGTGTGTCTCTGTGTGTGTGTGTGTGTGTGTGTGTGTGTGTGTGTGCTTGGGTGTGTGTGTGAGCTTGGGTGTACGTCTGTGTTTGTATTGGCACTCCTGTTATGACTCTTTATAGTACTAGCTTGGATACATAAATACTCCGTTCACATCAGTCTTGCCACTACCAACCCGCCCCCAATCGTTATGAAAACTAATAAGAAATTAACAAATGCCGTTTATCTCTGAAAAAAACACATGCTGTCCCAGTGGTTCAGTTTCTGGACCAAGATGCTAAGAACACCAATCAATTCAATCTTATATAGCGCTTCTCTATATACCCGAAGTCGCTTTACAGAGTCCAGAGTCCAGAGTCCAGTAGTCATTCATACACAGTCATACCGGTGGTGGTAAGCACACCGAGTAATGAGATGAATTCCTACAGAGCACAAAAACTGATAGAACTGTTCACCTGACCTGAATTGGGAGTGACTTAGCGCCTAGCTAGTTTCGGCTGAATAAACAGAAGTAAGTGTAGCCCTAGCCCCAGTGGCGGCGCCAGACATTTTTTTCTGCAGGTGCTATGGGGGAGCTCGGCGTTTTAGTGAGGGTGCTATGAAATGAGGATGATAGCCTATGTGTCACATGGTTCTCTACTACAACAACTTTACATGTTTGCTCTCTGAAGCGTCTTTGGGGTCCATGAAAAGCGCTAAACAAACCGATTGTATTATTATTATCATTATCTAGGCTTCTTCCGACAGACGCGCACATCTGCGACAGTCACTGACAAAAGGCATTCAGCATGTTATAGAGTCCGCAATCCCAAATACCTAACTTACTTTAAAACACTTGTGGTAGTGAGGATTAAAGTTGGGCGACAGGTGACCACTACCATGTCAGATAGAGTGAAATGAATCTTGGAATAGTAGATAGAATTAACTAAAACAGTCAAAGTTTAAATGCGTTAAAAAGGTATATATTATTTCAGTTCACAATCATCAGTAAATCACATAGAACCTTGTGTATACCTAGCACACAGACAGACTGCTTGTCTTAGGCTAAAGAGTCTCTGATTTTTTTTAAGGCGGCTCCAAAAAAAATCAAAAAAAGAGGAAAAAGACAAAAAGTTAAAATCTTCGGCAAAAAAGGGCATCTTCGTTGCTTATCAACCGAAACGAGTCTTCAGCGACACAGGGCAATCAATGCATGCAACAAATCAGACAGCTTTCATTAATGTTACACAGCTAACAATACCTTAGTTGCATTGTACTCCAACCACGCAAACTGTCCCAACCAGCTTTTACAAAAACTCCTTTGTTGGACTCCAAACATGCAAGGTGGAAATTTCTGGAGTTTTGGTCTTCTCGGACCATCCTGAGCGTTCATGCTAATGTCACTGATGCTGCTAGCACCATGGTTAGCACCCTCAGTAGTGGTGGTGGGTTGACCTCTTTGACCACAACGTTCCTCTCCTTAAAAATCCACACCAGATACCCCTGGCATTTCTTCTTCTTCTATGTCACTCTTGTTTCTTAATCATTCTTCCAAACATGGACATTTACGGAGCAAAAACCGATGCATTGTTGATATTCACTTGAAACTACCACGCACTAGCTCGCTTTCTCCTTCAACCGTCCGGTAACGTCAACATTCAAGCGTGCGACGTGAAAGTTGGGTCAAAGGTTATGACAGAATGATTGCTCTGTGTCTAAAATAATCTGTTCATTTCAATCTGTTATTATTTTCTTTTGTGATTTAAATATTATTATCACACAATAAATAACGCAGAATGAAATTAAACAACAATTATAAATAAACCATTATTTTCTTGGGGGTGCTATGGGGGTGCTATGGCTAATCCAGGGGGAGCTAGAGCACCCCCTAGCCCCCCCCTGGCGCCGCCCCTGCCTAGCCCTCTGCGGTTCTTGGAAGCAGAGGAGAACGGGAACCAGGGGTTTAATTTAACCAGTGTTTAATGTGCTGCCTGCATCCGTTTGCATTACACTTGGTCTTTAGCCTCGCTTGTTTTGATCTCCGCCCACCTCGATTAGGCAAGGCCTGAAAACAGCACTCTAGTTCACCTCCCCACTCCCAAACAACATCCCCACTTTCCCGACATAATTACCAGTTGTGTTGTACTTTCAAAAGGGGAAGGAAAAAGGGAATAACAAGTGTTTAGACAGGCTGCTCAAAACATCAGTGTAAGCCTGTGGGGAGTGAAGGATGATGATGGGTCAATTACATTTCGACAGCATGCCTGAGCAAGCCCCGTAAATAACAACAATAACAACAACAACAGCAGCAGCAGCAGCAGCAGCGGTGAGGAAAGCATGCTGGCACAGATTATTTCCACCTGTCGGGTTTGAGATGAAATCAGAGGGTTTTGTGTGTGCTATGTGAACTTTCCTTTCATGCAGAATGTCTGGGGGAAACAAAGTTAATTAAGGGCTGCATCGCCTTTAAGAGGAAAGTCAAACATCACCACAACAACTAATGTTTACCACAAGATATGGCTGACATTAAAATACCACTTTCTGAGATTAGTTGTTAGTTGTCTGTCAAAGTGTGTTACTCTTGTCTCAATCAACACTGCTCTTGTCTAAAAGAATAGAAACGTTTTTTTTAAATGTTTTTTCGTTTCGACAAATATTTAAGCAGATGTTGCCCAGTAATCTTTGTTGTCTATTATTTGATCATATTATCACGATCACACGCAAGACTACTAATACACTTAGGGCCTGCATATTTCTTGATACAGTTGTACTCCAAGTTGACACGTCAATATGTGTTGTATGTTGTGTTCGTTATACGGTAAGGGTTGAGGTTTTTTAAACATGGAAACTTGAGAAAGGTCAAGCCTGATAGTGTTGTATCCATTGGCAGGCTAGGGCAATACAACTTCACTCACACAGATCACCAGCTCTGCACCAGTTCAAATTCACACTGCTCTGTATCAGGCTTGAGATTTATATATATTTTTAGTGAATTAACTAATATGTATGTTGTACATTCAAAGGTCATCCTTAAAAGTCCTTTCAAAGCAAGGCATGATTACTTGCACATGTCTGTCTTTAGTGTCTCTCTTTGCTGATTGCACTAACCCTGGTCATGTTGGTTATTTATTCTTCCCACAAAGATTTACTTTTCCCACAAAAGACAACTGACCAATTGGATGCATCAGCCAGACCTTAAAAGTGTCTTGGCTCTACTTTCAAGGCAAATTAACTTATTGACAGTCTCTAGCCTTGGATAAGACATATTAACTTACTGACGGTCTCTAGCCCTGGATAAGACATAACACTTCGCATTTCGTATTCCTTTGTTATTAGCTGCTAACGCTAGGTAGCGTTACTAGCCTACTGTTTCCCTGTAGAATTATATATATTATTATAGTTTTTTCCATACACATTACCTTTACATATTTTTTTTAAATCAAGAATCATAAGGTTGTCATAAGCTGTACTGTTGAGAATTTGCCAACGTGTCAATGCCAGTTATCTGCTGGTACTGGTTGCTCCCTGGTGGCTCTGGGCACATGCCTCAATGTTGGTAACCGTAGGATAGGATTGGTCTATACAGCCCAATTATACACAGGACCACCTGTGGCTGGGATCATAAATGTAGTCATGCTATTAGGCAGACATGGCTGCCACAGCTCTTGTCTTGATTAGTCTTTCTTTTTAACAACCCACACATGGCTTCTCTCATCACACTGTTTTCAATTATTTAGTCTCTATTGCATCTGTTTTAAAAGGGAAAGAGATTGATTTCTGGTTAGTACACGTTTAGACCTCATAATGGGAGCTGTGATGGGATTCTCTCTTTTGTTCATCCAGTGTCTGTGTGTGTGTGCATAGTGACAACAGGCCAAAGGTTGATTTCTGAGGCTGGCTCGTCTCTCTCTCATTTCTGGATGGCAGGCTTGGCCCCAGCACACAGAGGGAACTTTACTTCCATTAATTGGCAACGGATGAAGGGGCCCTCACACACACACACACACACACGCACACAGTAAGGAGCTCTGGTGATCCTGCTAACAACCACATCTCACACACACACACACACACACACACTCACCCACACACACACACACACACACACACACACACACACACACACACACACACACACACACACACACACACACACACACACACACACACACCAGGGTTTTTCCTGGGTCAAAATGGGTCTTCGGTGCTCCAAAAAAAAATTTGCGCGCTGCGCGCGCAGTCTGTGTTACCATGTCGCCTGGTAGCTTACATTTTACCATTTCATAAATAATGAGGATATGCTTCAGGAAATCATTTTGCTTCCACTTTAGATTCAAATAGATTGACAATAGTCCAAGCCCCATGGTGCTATCATGTATGGTTCAAAGATTATTAAGGTTTACCTCTTTACATATATATGCAAACTACTGAAATGTATATCAATAGAATCTAGAACTAACCAGTGGTCAGAAATGGAACACAACATTATGAAAATCAAGTTTATCTATTATTACTATTCATTTTTATTATACAAACCTACATACCATTATTTTTGTTTTTATTATTAAAACTGTCCACAAATATGTTTAATAGTGTGTTTAACTTCTATTGGCCCACCGATGGAGGCTGCGTTGGAAATCAAACTTTTGTCAGCATTTTGAGTGGACATTTCATTTGCATTTGTACAGGTGTATTCGTGCACGTCGGGCTGGCCCTCGCAGCGGAACGACAGTTTACAACCGCACCGGTTTATCAATGATAATATTAATTCGAGATGCAACACAAATATATCCGCTCTCCTCCGAACGAGCTGAGCTTTCATTGATAAACCAATGCGGTTGTCTGCCTCTCCCGAGGACCCGCGGTCTACTGGTAGGCCTACTCGTTCAAACGGGTAAACAAATCAAATAATAGCCTACACCTGTGTAGGTCCTCAACATAGCAGATATTGTAATACATTGAAAGCCATGAATACTGAAAATGGAATGTTATGCTCAAAATCACCGCCGACTGATGAAGTCAGGATCCATACGCAAGTTGAGTGATTGGCAGTTGGCCGCTCTGTCCATTCGCGCACCTCACAGTTGCGTATTGTTCAGACAAGAAGACACGCTTATCAACTCGATTACTATTGATCAAAACAGAACGAGGTTTCGGCTGTAGCCTATACTTGAAACATACTATTGAGACCATATTCGAACATGCATTGCTCGCGTGATGAAGGCGCATCCCACCACCTGAGCGAAATAATTCATATCTATAAATAACAGGTCACCTTTATTTTTTTTACCAGATTTGTAAACAGGTCGCGATCAATATTTTGCAGTACAATAGGCTACCTTGGTTAAAAATCAAATTACGGTAGATGCATGCTAGCATTGCGCTAAATAATTAGACAGCTAACATTAATTAGTGGTGTTAACATAAAGTCAGTTATTGTATATGGCATTAATATTATTCTAAAACACCTTCACTAGTGGTTTTAACCAGATTTGTAAGCAGGTTGTAAACAACATTTTTGAAGTGCCTTGGTTTAAAACAGCTAAAAGCTAGCTACATTAAGTTGCTTGCTCAAATCTCAAATTCAAACCAAGTATTCTCTAAACTGGCAAGCTTGGAGCAGCCTCTTTTCAATGATTGGCTCAGGGGGTGGGAGGTGGGACAAGCTGCTGCCTTGAAGTCGACGGTGAGGGCTCAAAACACCATTAAGCTGAATTGCGCCATGAATGACAGCTTTTTTTTATTTATTTTTTATCGCGGACTTTTTTTGGTGCCTTAGGCGCTCGGGATTTGTTGTAGGCGCTCGGAAAAACGGCTTAGGCGCGCGCCCAAATTTTCTCTATGCAGGAAAAACCCTGCACACACACGCACACACACACACACACACACACACACACACACACACACACTCACCTACACACAGGGTGACCTTGTCACAGTTACATCAAAAGAGTGGTGGGGAGGGAGTTGCTCCCGTAATTGGATGTTTCTGCAGCAGGGCGACTCAAAGTATCCTCGGACATAACTGCCCTGTCCTTAGAGACTAATTCTACCAGGACAGGGACAGGGTCCACATAAAAAAAAAAAACAGTTATGTCTTTCGTAAAGAAATATGCAGAATAGTTTTGTTTCCCCTTCTATTGGGGTTTCTCGAAAAGCGTAGTTCAAAACGATCAATCGCAAACATTCTTCATTCTCAACAATTATTAAGTATTCGGGCCACTCCATCAGCTGCTCTAGTCACTGTCATCAGTAGACACACACACACACACACACACACACACACACACACACACACAGACACACACACACAGACACACACACACACACACACACACACAGACACACACACACAGACACACACACACACACACACACACACACAGACACACACACACACACACACACACACACACACACACACACACACACACACACACACACACACACACTGTCATCAGTAGGTTGGTGTGTCAGCCAACACCCCAGGGTACCGCCATCGCTCAGTAAGGCCTTCCGTCATTATTTGCGAACACACCCCTGATGGACACACACCCTTAACCCTAACCCCCCTCTGAGGTGCGTCATGGCAACTTACAAATTGGGTTCAAACATAACAACACCTCATTCCAGACACACATCTGATCTGTGATATAACAACTGAGGAAGTATTAGTTCAAATGAGTCCAAAATAGTTAAAAAAAAAAAAAAAACAAGTGTGGATTCCTCACTCTATCACACAGTCACAATTGACCCCAGTGTCTATGCCTAAACATTACACCTATCTCAGGATAATTGCCTGACCTGTTTCTAACCCCTATCTTCATCACATGGACTATTTTCTCTTTTCTCTTTTAACAGCAATGCCAGTGTTGAGCATCTGTACTACCTCTCTCTCTGTCTTTCTTTCTACCTCTCTTTCTACCTCTCTTTCTTCTCACTATATCTCTCTCTACCTCTCCCTCTCTCCATCTCACTATACCTCTCTACCTCTCCCTCTCTCCCTCTCACTATACCTCTCTCTATCTCCGATTCTCTCTTTTCTCTCTCTCTCTCTCTCTCTCATCCATCTCTCTTCATCTCTGTATCTGGAAGAGATGAGCAGAGAGGGCTTTCTAGGCCGACTACACAGCACGCACCTCCATCACCGCGGCAGCAGCGGTAGCAGCTGTGGTGTCAATCAAATGGCTGCTTATTTGAAATGTCTTCAAAGACAGGCAGGCAGGCAGGCAGGCAGGCAGGCCTTGAGAGCTGTAACACTTTTTAAAAGCCCCAGCTAAACCTCAGCAGAGAGAGGATGCGAGGAGAGGTGAAATAAAGAGGTAAGTGGGAGGGGGGAGGAAGTGACTTAATGAACTGTGAGTGCTGCCGAGGTAGCAGGCGACCTAAGAACAGACCAGGCCTGGTCATGACCTCTGGTTCTGACCCCATCTCAGGTGTGCACTGGAATCCAGTCTGGTCCAGGATAGGTCCATTCATATGGGAAAAGTCTAAAATGTATACATGTTCATTTTTCAACAGTTCAACAGTTAACATTCAGAGAGTGGCCCCTTTCATACACAGTAGCATGAAAACAAATATATGATCTACCTTGCATGTTGAACTAGATTTAGCCATTTTAGGATGAAATGTATACGCAAGGTATATGCAATACCACAGATTTCTCATGCAAGTACTGTACATGACAAGTGTTAGTGTCCATATGTTTTCTCCATATGGGCAGAACTGTTGAAGAAGAAGATGCTCTCAGCATCATCACTTGTTTTCTGAACTCTGCCTGTTTGATTTTTCTGTCTGAACATCTCCAAAATACTTGTCTCATCTTGAGAAAAAATGAGAGAGAGACAAACAAGATGAGAGAAAAAACAGAGATCAGTCTGGGGTACACAATCAGGGAGGTCTGGAAAGAATCTCAAGTGCGACAGTCCGTGTCATGTTTTACAGAGAGCGAGAGAGATGAGTATTGGGGAATGAGAGATTTTCTTTTAAGCTGACCTGCCATTTCTTTTTTTTTCTCGCTCTCTCTTCCTCTCTCTCTCTTTATCTCTCTCTCTCTCTCTCTCTCGCTCTTTCTCTCTCTCTTGCTCTCTCTTTATCTCTCTCTCTCTCTCTCTCTCACTCTCTCGCTCTCTCTTGCTCTCTCTTTCTCTCACTCTCTCGCTCTCTCACTCTCTCTCTCTCTCTCACTCTCCCGCTCTCTCTCTTGTTCTCTCCTTCTCTCTCCTTATCTCTGTCCCTACTTTTACCTCTGCATCTCCCACGTGATTTGAGCTTTGGCAAGGGAGAGCAGGTTTGGTGACATTTATGCACACAGCGCAGGGCTGAGGGAGAGAAAGAAAGAGAGAGAGGAAAAGGGCCAGCGCATTCTC
>NC_045173.1:23746369-23756369 GCF_900700415.2 Clupea harengus | reverse complement strand
TGTGGATGACTGTGTGGATGACTGTGTGTGTGGATGACTGTGTGTGTTAGTGTGTGTGTATGACTGTGTGTGTGTGTGTGTGTGACTGTTAGTGTGTGTGTATGACTGTGTGTGTGTGTGTGTGTGTGTGACTGTGTGTGTGTGTGTGTGTGTGGCTGTGGCTGAGAGTGCAGTTACATGATTAAGAGGTGCTGACTTGAACTTGGTCGGAAGGTTCTGTTGAGGACACATGGAAAGATGCCTTGAGGCGTGTTTAATGTGTGTGTGTGTGTGTGTGTGTGTGTGTGTGGGCGGGTGGGGGTGGGGGTGGGTTGATGTATATCTGAGTGTGGATGTGTATATATGAGTAGGTCCTTGTGCTTGTGTGAGTGTGTGTGTGTGTGTGTGTTTGTTTTTGCATATGTGTGTGTGAGTGAATGTGCATGTGTGTGTGTCTGTGAGTGCACGTGCACGTGTGTGCGCATGTGTGTATGTGTGTGTGTGTGCATGTGTGTGTGTGTGTGTGAGATGGGAAAATATCTCTGAGTCAGCCTGGCCGCAGGTCATTGCTGCTGCCCATTCCTCTGCTTGTGACCTTCCTGCTGTGACAATATAATAATAATAATAATAATAAAACTTTATTTATATAGCAACTTTATTAATATGCAAATGTAAACACACAGGTCCTGCTGCATGGGTTCTGTTCAAGTAAATACCCTATGCATCACTGTGTGGGGTGTGTTTACTCAACAACACTGATGGAGAGAGAGAGAGAGTTAAACAGAGAGTAACCTCTAACGAGAGAGGAGCTTCAGTGGTCAGGTCGGTCATATATGACTCAGGGCCCCTTAATCTCATAGGGCAATGAGCACACCGCAACTGGGCTTCGGCAACCACGCAATGAGAATAGGCAGCCATTATTAGCCAATTTCATTGACACGAAGCAAGGTGCAATCAAGCATAAATGGACTGAGTAATTAGTGGATGTGGCAGTGAGGTCACGAGGTGACAGTCACAATGATCCAACCATACCTTATTAATGTTCACACGGAGATCAGTAATTAATGTACAATACAGCAAGCAAAACATATTTCTGATTGCCAATGGAGCAGTTCACACCCGAGGAGATGGAGGTTCTCGTGCGGGAGGTCTGCCCGACATGAAATCATTTCAAGGTTTTACGGAAAAAGGTGTTGACCCACCGATGTTTGCATTTAGAATTTTGCTCATGCTATGAAAAAAGCAAATTTATTTTGCCGTATTATTTTTGCTTCAGGTCATGTGCAGCTGACTTTGCGTGTTGTCAACTACGTTGGCCATCAATGAAATTAGAGCCCTCAGTTCTACCCTGTCCTGGAGGTTAATTTGCCAAAACACACACACACACACACACACACACACACACACACACACAAGTCAACAGCAACTTCCTCTTCATGAATCATATGCGTAGCCTACTACAGAGATTCTGATATACTGGGCAAGATCAGATTGACAAACTGTATGTATGACAATAGTTTACAGGGATACAAATCAGGGGTTAAATTGAGTTCAGCCCTGGCACATACGCTCTTCAGTGTCACTCAACCTCCCATACGCTCTTCAATGTCATCAGGACACACTCAACCTCACTTATGCTCTTCAATGTCATCAGGACACACTCAACCTCACATAATTCTGCTTTAACAATGTAGGCTACGTGTCGATTTTACTAAATGCTTTTCAGTTGTTGATGCAAGATGTTAAGTGACAGGTTACTTCCAATCCTCACAAGCTATCTAACTGTTACATTAAGCTAGCTGGCAAGTTCAAGTTAAATTGTCAAGCTAGCTAGCATGGTTTGAGCAGAACGTATGTTGAATGTTATTGAATTCCCTTTTTAACATAATTATTTGAAAGACTGGTCTATCCATATTAATTCATTCGTATTTATATTCTCTCCTTTAGTGGTAGTCTAACACCATCATTCCTATATCTGAGACTGATACACACGAGTTCACTTACAGCAAGGTTTTATTGGCATCAGCTGTAGTTTTGCTCACTTCCTCAATCAGAGCAGAAGGACGTCAGTGCAGATCAGACCTTGTTATACTATATGTCTGTCAAATAGTATCAATCACAGGCCTCCTTTTTAACATGTATACAATAGTTCAAATTATACTTTAAAGTAAGAATTTGTGTGATTTGTTTTTATTAAAATGTCGGCCTTTATGTGTAAAAATATTTTGCCTGCCACTGTTGCTGACACACACATGCATGTGCACCCATGGCAACCCTGAAACCACAGAGCCTTCCCCCTACACAAAATTCCAATTAACCCCCTGTAACCAATGCACATCGTGTGTATCACATTAATGAATTAGTATTATAGATAGTTTCATTTTGTAAATACACTTATAGTGAAAATTACTTTTTTTTTTTACACCAAATGGAAATTCTAAAGACCTCCGAAAGAGTCCTGCCTGGATGTATTGGTTGATGGAAGATGGAAAGTTCCCATAATGTAAGACACCACGTTCCTCCTGATCTGCCAAAAGCCACTCATAACACCGCTAAATGGATGCACGATTCCAAATCTCCTAAAAATAAACACTCACTGGATAGAGAAAGACAGGGCAATATTCCAATCCATTAGCTAACTGATTTTGGGGTCTGGAAGGCTGGAACACTCAGTCCAGTATCCTCCTCTCACTGTGTGGTCTTGACGAGGACTGGAGACTGTTTATCGCCCTGTTTACTCTCAAGAGAGCACTCCCATTTATTAATGAGCATAACAAACCCCCGTCATGGAACCATCCTGGTCCTACTTCTACCAGGTGGACAAAAAACAAGTGGTTGTCATGGCAACATGGATTTTGTCGGGGGAACTGAGGCTATTAAGCGTCTGGGCTTTGTCATAGTTTTCATAACCGATGCGAACTCAGAGCACGACGGGGGCGAGGAACCTAAGTGGCCTGACCTTTCGACCATGCAGCTGACGTGAAAGAATGAGGAACATTCCAGTATGCCTGACAGTAAAAAGCAAGACTGTTTTTCACTGTTGAGAATAACTTGTTTCTCAAAAGGGGATTTGTGGTTTTCATGTGCCATGAGTACGACGAATAATAAAGGCTGATGGAAAGATGGAAGCAGTGGTGTGAGTCATAGACATGAACTCTGGACACAGATAGAGAATCACTTTGGTGACCCCTTCAGAGTTGATGTGAAAATATGACCACTGCAGCTTTCTTTCCAAAGAAGTCTGTTTCCTGAATACTTCTGAGAAGTATGAACATGTTTAAGTCAAGCAAATTATCACTAAAGGCAGACTGTTGTATCTGGAGTTTCATATGCGAACGTTATATACATGTAAGCCTGACTTGTGTGTATATGTATGCAGCATCTGCATTTTGAAATGGAGTGTCTCTTCCTATGTCTAACTGATAAATGATAAATGTAACTCACTGATGTGCACCAGCGATGATAAGGGTCACTGCGACCTCAAGAGATGCTCGACGTCTCCATCTTATTTCTAATCAGGCAAGGCTGGCTAGACAAACAAGTTATTTCTAGGACTAGGTCACATACTTGGGAATCTCTCAAGGATAAACTATGTGAGTGGAAAAGATTAAGCCCAAAATGGATCAAGTACCATTATCACTGCCATTTAGAGCCATACAGCAGCCAATGCCAGAGCACAAATTAAATCCATTTTTATTGACAGTGTCAAAATAGGCACTGTAATTTGCTAAAGGCTAAGTGTTCAGTATGCTCATTGTATTGAAGGATTACATCCCCCATGGAGTCAGAATATTACATGTGAATCAATATCAATTTAAAGAGAACTATGAGAACGACTCACAAATAAATAAATGCAAAAGTGTGTATGTGTGAGAGTGTGTGTGTGTGTGTGTGTGTGGGGGGGGGGGGGGTTGAATTGTTCATTTTGGTTAATTATTGCCATTATTGTCATCATTGAGGGTGGGGGTCAATGATGTAAGCAAATATTTATTATTCTGAGTGCACATGCTCTCTTGAAGATGATAAACAAATGGACAAAAAAGTGAAAAAGTTTAAGAAAAAACATAGTTAAGGAAATATTCAGAGTTCAGAGTAACAGCCTGTCTTGAGTGCTTTCTCTGCATGTGTCTTTCTCCTAAAGTTTACTTCTGTCTTGACAAAGTGTGTACAAACACTGGGAATACATTTACACTTAGCTGGGGAGTAGTTAACTAAATATAATCAAACCAGTAGTATAACAACACATTGCACTAGCTTGTTGGTAGTTCAGCTACATTCATATTTGCATAACGAAACAAGTAGGTAAATTACTTTCTCCCCCCCCCCCCCCCCCCCCCCCAAATTTGGGCCATAAAAGTAAAGGATTTATTTTACCATTGTTTCTCTACTGTATTTGAGCCCCCTTTGACCAGCCCCGCCTCCCTATTCGATCATACTGACCGCTGTGTTGCCCGGGCAACGCATTGGTCAGGCAGCCACCACCACCCACTTGACCTTTGTGTGGTGCATGTGGAGAAGGGGTGGGCGTTGCTCAGTGGTCACACAGTGATAACGTCACCATGGATAAACCTGCCGAATCTCAGCCTAAAGAAGAATCACCATGGCTATACACATGACTAGCTCCGCCGACAAAAACCTACATTGTCGCTTGTGAGCTTTGCAGATAAATACACACTCTACTGCAAAGAGGTCAAGCACAAATCTCTATGAACACATATCACCTTTTTTATTTGTTTGTTTATGTATGACCGATGAACAAGTAGGCACATTCTGCAAAAAAGTCAATTAAAAACTACATTTTTTTTGCTGACTTTTTTTTACAAAGTAGTTTGAACTACATTTTCTAAGCAGCTTTAGTTAACCAAACTGTCCTTGTCCCTGAACCTACCCTGTGTCCTTGTCCCTGAACCTACCCTGTGTCCTCGTCCCTGATCTGGCCCAGATATGTAACTGAAATGCCACCCAAACCACAATCAGAGTCTGTAATTGTCAGTCTGCAATTACCACAATCAGAGTCTGCCTCCATCTGAGTCTGTAGTTGTGAGACTCTAATGACCTGTTTGTGACTTCTTGCCTGATGGCTGGTGGTGTTAATACAACAGTGACGCAACACTTCCTCTTTTTGCTCCCTGCACTTTCTTGCTGTAAAACTCTCTCCCTTTCTTGCTCTTCCTCTCCCTCTCGCTTTCTCTTCATCTCTCTCTCCGTGGTCGAGGGTGTCAGCTAAAGGCCCTTGTGCCCTCATCTGCCTCCTTAATTAGATGTAGATATGTTTGTTTTGTCAGACCAAGCCCCCTGTGAGTCTTTCTCTCTACCTGACCTTTTCTGCTCTCGGAGGGGACGGAAGCGTGTGAAAGGCAGAGACAGAGAGACAGAGAGAGAGAAAGAGAGAGGGAGAGAGAGAGAGATATTAAGGCTCGTTCCAAAAGATACTCTGTTCCCTTGGAAATAGCTCTTCCTGTGGCCTGACTGTGCAGAAATGGTCCCCTCTGTCTGAGGCAGTGTTGAGAGATCAGCCAAGGTAAGTGGTCAGAAGTAGTCATTTGTGATGCAGTGTTAAACACACCCCACCCCATCCCAGCCCAAGATAGTGATAATGATTTTGGCATGGTATCAATACAGTAGTGCAAAGTATCACTATTTATTCATTCAATATTATGATTTTAATTTGAGTTAGGGGCATGCTACCACTTTGATAACATTTCTTCTGATGTCCCAAATACATCATTCTTCTCTTTGGAAAGGAAGATGGAGTCGAGAACAAACCCCAAGATAGTTGCAGAGACTCCCAGTATATAAAACACGCCGTCTGCTTTCAAGGCGAGTGTGGCTTTATTTTTTTGCAAAAGCAAAGAAAAACCATCCATATGTGAAATGAAGCATCATGCATTGCAAAAAAAAAAAAGAAAGAAGTGTTTTAGAGATTTAAGCAATGAAATCAAATGCAATGAAATTGTCTAACATCAACAAACACAGAATTCTTAGCAAGCTCCCACTTGCCATTATTGTAAACAGTAAAAGATTTAATAAATCCTTCTTGACAACAGCAAGCTACACCTCTAACTGACATCCACTGAGAAGCCTTCGTCAAGTTCTGCTGCCAAAGTAAGGTCAATGGACACAAACTCACTTATGCACACACACCCACACACACACAAACTCTCTCTCTCACACACTCACACAAACTCACACACACAAACCCACACACACACACACACAAACTCTCTCTCTCTCACACACTCACACAAACTCACACACACTCACACACATACATGCACACACAAACTCACTTATGCACACACACCCACACACACACAAACTCTCTCTCTCACACACTCACACAAACTCACACACACAAACCCACACACACACACACACACAAACTCTCTCTCTCTCACACACTCACACAAACTCACACACACACACACACAAACTCTCTCTCTCACACACAATCACAGATACACACATACCCTGCCCAATCCAATAACGTCATGGTGGAGGTTTTCCCGACATGCCAATAATCCTACCTTCATCAGTGTGGCTTGACGCACCTCTCTCAGGCTGATTAAGTCTTCAGTCCGCCCTATCGCCTGCCTCCTCTCATTACCCTCATCTGTTTGCCATTCTGCTGTGCAGAGCAGTGTGAGTGTGTGTGTGTGTGTGTGTGTGAGTGTGTGTGTGTGTGTGTGTGTGTGTGTGTGCGTGTGTGTGTGTGTGTGCGCGTGTGTGTGTGTGCACGTGTGAGTGTGTGTGTGTGTGTGTGCGTGTGTGTGTGTGTGTTTATGTGGAGTCAATTGCTGATGCTTGCTGGCCGTACTAAAACCTCAAGTATGACAAAGTCAGGGCTCCAATTCAAACAGGGAAACTGGTTAGGACCAACTCCCTGAGTGTGAGGCTTTCAGTTGCTAAGTCAACAAATTATGCTAATGCAAAAAAGAGGATCGTGACAATGGTTCACCGAGGGCCAGAGACGAATTTGCTGACATTGCACTGTCAAATGTCAGTGTGGATTTGAGTCAAGTCTACATGTCGGGTTTGTGTGATGTTCCAAATATGACGCTTTCACTATAGCTAGCCAGTTAACCACATTGCTACAAAGGTACATTTAAACCCTCAGGCACATTCTCTTTCCAATGACACTTACATCTACACAACAGTGCCCAAGCAGAGCAGTGATATTTATCATTTTACCCAAAGTGACAAACAGCACAGATTTGCTTTAGTAGTGTTTCCTGGAAAATGAACCCATGATCCTGAGGTCGCTACCAGTCAAGCCACAGTTTTTGAACATGTTTTGATAATACTATATATCCTGTAGTATAACCCAGATAGCTGCTGATCGACTGTGCTTCAGATCAACTTCCTGATCCACGCTATCCAAGGGCAAGCATCAGCTGCTATCTGAAAAAAAAAACATGTGGACTAAACAGATATGCTGCTCTCTCTGTGGTAAACCCACATCCTCGTGCAAGGCACCCTGGGAAGGTGGAGTGTGGTCCACAGGACTACACGCACACAGAGAGACACACACACACACACACGCACACACACACGCACACACACACTACCTCCAACTACACTGCTAGCCAAATAGATAGACCACCAGTCCTGCATGGAGAGGAAAAGGGGCCTGTTTACTGCGTGTCGATCCCTGTAGACCTTGGAGGAGTTTGTGTTTGGAAAAGCAATTAATTTGAGATAGCGACATTCCAGGTATCTTGTTTGCTTTGGCACACATTGATTGCTCCTCCAGCAGCCTGCAATTTAGTGGAAGACTGCAGAGAATATTGTTCTGTAGGGTTTTTCGCAATACGTGGTTCCTTGTTACATTGTATCTATTCTGTAGACCTGATTGTTGTTCCTCAATTGTACATCGCTTTGGATAGAGGTACCCGCCAAAATGGATAAGTGTAAATCTATTCCATTAAGTGTACAGCAGCGCTAGCAGAGCACCAGTGCTAAACTAGCCTTAATCCCAACGGTAACTCTAACGCTAGGTTTATTAAATTACAAAGTCTCAAAATGCTTTGTTAGTTAATGCATTATACTGTTTTTTAAGACCTTAGTTATATTGCAACAATGACTGTGGAATGTAAAATATAGCCAGATGTTCTGTGCTCTCAGTCTGTTGTACTCATCATGGCACCACTTCATCTCCCTTTGAAATTAAGGAGACAGAGGCGATAGCCAAGAGCAGTTATCTTAAATGAATTTTTCTCTGTGATGCACATAGCCTAGTCTGACTGTGGGTGTGAGCAACCATTAATTCAAACCATCATTCTCTGTAATTTTGCACTGCACGCCTTTCCTGTATTGTAAAAGAGCAATTACCTGAGGGAGATGGGAGAAATTTACGAAATTGACTCACTGAATGTAACGAATGTATGAATCCATTGGAATTTGCCTGCCACATTAACCTCAGAGATCAATTTGATGAGACTTTTCCAGAGCAGAGTGGTTGAAACGACACGACACTTGATTTAAATGAAGGCATTTCAGCAGCCGACTTCACGAGCAGCAGCTGTGTGACAGGCAACAGGCATAAGATCATCAGGAGGCAAAGGCATGCAGAAAGGGATTCCTGACATTCATTGCCGCTCTGCTAGGAACTCTTTGATGAGTTTGCCATACAGCTCTGAACTGCCAGCACCTTGTCTTGAGATTATAAGATGGAAAGAGAGAGACAGAGAGAAGAGGAAGAGAGAGAGAGAGAGAGAGAGAGAGAGAGAGAGAGAAGAGGAAGCGGAAGAGAGAGAGAGAGAGAAAGAAAGAACGAGCACAAGAAACTCAAGGAATGAAAAAAAAAAAAACATATGAGAACTTCAAACGAAGACGAGCTCTCACCCTCAAACTTCTGGCTGCAAAGTTTTCAGGACAGCAATGCACCCCCCCCCCCCCCCCCCCCCCCAATGTCAGATATGGAGACAGGCTGTCTGCTGCACACCGCCCTTAAATATCAACCCACCTGACACCCACACCGGAGCAGGTCTCTTCGTCGCAGCCTGCAGCGGCTCCATAATCCACACAAACAGCACCTCTCATCAGCAAAACATACCACCTCGCACCTCTGTGGGATAGCGTAGAATAGAATAGAAATACATGCAATGGCATAAAATGGTATAGAATTTACAGTTCAGATATTACAGTACCTAGAGACTAAGGAGGCATATCTCACTCCACCTGATTCCTTCTGGTCAGGTTAGAATTGCTGAAGAGCATTTAAAAAGCATGATGTTAATCTGTTTATGTTGGTACTAATCGGTTGGCTCAAAGACATAAGGTTTCACCACACACACACACACACACACACACACACACACACACACACACACACACACACACACACAAACACACACACACACACACACACACACACACGCACGCACGCACGCACACACACACACACACACTCACACAAACATACATGCATACACTTTTGTCATGTGGTGGAACAGAGAACTTGTTGCTTGTTCACATTAGGAAAAAGGCTGTAGGTGGTTCTGCATTTATGAACAGCGATCAAAAATCAAGCTGTCAGCATCATAGACATACAGTATATACATGGTCAGCATTGCTCTATGGTGCCTGCAAGTTTAGATAAAGGCAAGATAACATTTCTGGTAAGGAAGGGGGGAAGTAAGTTGGTTCAGTACAGAAAATTAATATATCTGATTCTTAGGAATCAACTAACTTAGACGTAAACTTAGCTGAAATAATTTTATGAAACATCTTATGATTCATGTATACTTCAGCACTCCTGTATACTTAAGTACTCGTGTGTTGTATTTAGATAGTGCTAAGTTGCTTTGTGTGACTTACTCCTTACTCTGCTCTCTTTTGGCTGGAGCTACAAACAAAACTCTGAGGGGTTTCCACTACTAGAGTAACTTACTGTACAAAGCACACCAAGCCACTCTCTCTCTCTCTCTCTCTCTCCCCCTCTCTGTCTCACTATCTCTTTCTCTCTCTCTCTCTCTCTCTCTATCTCTCTCTCTGTCCCCCTCTCTCTCTCACTCTCTCT
>NC_045173.1:23736369-23741369 GCF_900700415.2 Clupea harengus | reverse complement strand
AAACTTTGTCATGATGACTCACACACTCCCTTTCTCTCTCTCACACACAAACACACACACACACACACACACACACACACACACACACAAACCTCCTCACTCGTAACTCTGCTGTGCTCGGCAAATGCTGAGACAAACTTCCTCTAATCACACATTCCTTTTAAAAAAAACAATATTTGGCATCTTTACGAGACAAAACATGAGACATGACACCTTCATCCTTACCATCTGTTGTGCTGTAATGAATGCACAGGGGTTTGATAGACTTTAATCAGAGCACACTCACCTGCTTTCTGCACCTAAAAATGCCACTGCTGGGATTACAACTACATTAACAACATTGATACATATCTAAACACACTCACACACACTCTCTCTCCCTCTCTTTCTCTCTAATGTGAACATCATGACATTACGTAACATTATGAACCTCTTTGGGATACTGAGCACAGCATGGTCTACTTTATATTTCAGACATGATTTTATGTAAAAATAAATTTAATGCAGTCATACCATGAGTGTGTGTGTGTGTGTGTGTGTGTGTGTGTGTGTGTGTGTGTGTGTGTGTGTGCAGCCACAGATTACCTGGTGACAATTTTGTTCAATATTTGCCATGAGCAGATGTCCAGGGCCAGCTGTAGGGCTGTCTACTCAGTTTAGTTTCTTTAGTTTGGTAGTGGTGTCCGTAAGATAATTAAATGATCTGGACATCCACCATGTGCACCAGAAAACACACTCTGAATGAGTAAATGATCCTAGTTTTGATTTAAACTGTCCCGAGCAGAACCGGCCAGAAAGTGAACATGTTTCCCTAAATCCCCAACTTGCCCCTTGGACGACACAAACAGCTTCATGAGTTTGGAAACATTTGGTAAATAAATTGACCTTAATGGTAGTGTAGTTATTTTCTTTTCTTTTCAATTATTTACACATTGTTAAGCAAATGATATGGTTCCCATGATATAGCACGCACACAAAAACACAAATACATATTTATCTATGTCTCTTTCTCTATCTCTCTACTCTCTGGGTTCCTGATAAACAGTGATATGACTTCCTCTCTCCATCCTGCAAGTGTGAACATATGCGATGTAATGTAATGCGCACCCCTGATAAAAGTGCCCCCTCTTGGCCTGGAGTGGAGTGGGTAGCGTAAGCTGCGAATGCGGAGATAAGAGAGACCCTGTTGTTTCCCGTTAAGCACCTCAGTGTTGATCCCACTCTGGGCCTGTTGTTTGCATTGCGTTGCCTCTTCCCCTTATCACCGTCTTCATTAAGTGTAGCTTGTTTAACACGGTTTAGTGCGGGTCGACGGAGGTGTGTTGAGGACACCTATGCCTGGCCTGTATCGCTGAGGCGGCGGCAACGCTGTAAACGGCCATTCAAATCAATGTTCTCCTGCTTGGCCAAGATAACAAGTGTGTGTGAGGGGGGTTTCTTTTTAGGCATGCGCCTGTGTGTGTGTGTGTGTGTGTGTGTGTGTGTGTGTGTGTGTGTGTGTGTGTGTGTGTGTGTGTGTGTGTCTGTGTGTGTTTGTGCGTTCCCCACCTCTGTGTAATTTCCTGTGTCTCGCACCGAGCTGGAGATTAGAACACACACCATTTACCCTGTGGGGGTGGGAGGGGGGGGGGGTCTGGATCCCCTGTTTCAGGGTTTAAGAGTCGACTTCATCCTGCTTCCCTTCCACCATATCAAAGGAGACAGCTGCTTCACCGTGGCAACTGTCTCCCACAGCAACTCTCTCCCATTCCTCACGCCCATCTCTCAGTCTCTTCACGTGCCCTTGCCAGAGTCGCCAGGATGAATTATTCAGTCTCATAGCAAAGGGTTACAGGGTCAGACGAGTCATCTAATGCAAGCATATCTCTGAACCGGGTGCTTATATCTTATGCCAATACTCCTAACGTGAATATATATTTTTGTCAGACAGTAACTCACGCGAATTCTAGAATAAGGGAGTATAGGCCATGGGCTCTCTGAAGCCGCTAAGACTTTATGCCTGGGTAATGGCACCATGAAAGGAAATACTGCAGACCATAACTGAGTCACGCACAGACAAATGAATATCAGAAACTGAAACAACTGATCATAAATTGACATAAATTGTGCAGTAGTGGAGAGAATAGTGTAGTTATGGTGGCGTACTTCTTCAAAGTTTTGTTTCTCAGAAATGAAAAAAGCGTTTAATGGCAGTTCAAGCATGCTCTGAATACTTACTTTCAATTCCATAAGCCTTTTGGTTCTTGAGTACTTATGTCTAACTAACATTTCTTCAAAGGGTCTTTGTCTTTTTTGAGATGGTACAATATGAGAGATAGCATAAACTTTGTTGCCAAAGCCCCTCACCCCATTATGAGCTGTTTCTGTTTCAAAAACCATCACTTAACCACGAGGGAATGAATAAACCTTCCATTAACAATCCTTCAGGGGTGGCGAGGAGCTGATAGGCCCTGTCACAACACTGGGCCTTTGTGGCGCTGGCCAGTCCATGCCCTCGTCTGTGGAGATATAAATAATAGGACTGCTCTCATCAACAGCTCCGTGACACTCACCTTCAGCAGGTCTCACTTGCTGAGGTGTGGGTCTACTGGCACCAGCACCAGTGAGTCATTCAGCTTCACATTTCAGCGTCTCATATGCTCACAAAAAAAGTTATTTATCCATCTATGTAACTATGTCCATTTGTTTATTTCAATCATTTATTTGTATGGATCTTATGATACATTTTTTTTTGCCATGAAATGGCCATTGGTGCTGACATGACATTACGCCAAACTTTTCTACTGCACACTTCATAAAATGCATTATTATTATTAATATTTAGATTTTTATTATGCAGACAAATTAAATAATGAATTAGTAACACAAGTCTCTTCAGGGCTGGAAGGGGAGGAGGAAGCACATTCCTGTGTTGGCGCTTCTTGTTGTTGTTTCTAAGTCACCGTGACCGGAGCGGTTCTAATTCGCCTGGGAAGCAGCCACGGTGGAACCCTGAGGGGGTCTGGAACCCCATTGCTGACCTTTGACTTCTCTGTAATAAAAAGGGGGTGACTGTTGACCTTCCCCTCAGCGGGAGGGCGTCCAGGCCCCCAGACTAATCAGGCTCCACAGCCAATGACAGCGAGAGCCAGACAGAGGACATGCGAACGAGGCCACAGAGAGAGAGAGACGGAAGAGAACCTCGGCTGACCCCTCTTTCTTTCCCTCTCCCTCACTCTCTGTTTCTTTCACTCTCACTGCCTCTCTTTCATTGTCTCTCTGTCATTCTCTTTCTCTCTCTCTCTCTCTCTCTCTCTCTCTCTCTCTCTCTCTTTCTCTCTCTGAACGTGTTCCTGTGCAGAGGAATTCAGGATGAAGCCTCCCCAGAACCAGAGGACATGTAAATGGGCTGCAGAGAGATAGAGAGAGAGATAGAGAGAGAGAGAGAGACAGAGAGAGAGAGAGAGATAGAGAGAGAGAGAGAGAGAGAGAGAGAGAGGAAGAAGAACCCTAGCCGCTCTCTCTCCCTCTTTGTCTCTCTGTCTCCCTCTCTGTCTCCCTGTCTCTCTGTCTAAGCCCCCCCCCCCCCTCCTCCCCCTCTCCCAACCCTCTCCCTGTGAAGAGGGAATGCAAGAGGAGGTCTCCTCTATCAGGATATACAGGGCTGACAGACAGACTCCATCCACAGGTCACCCAGGCAGTAGTCTCACGAAGCCAGATACATACAGTATCAAGACATCCGTCTGGAGACAGCCATGGTGAGGTGTGATCAATACGTGGAGGTCAACCATAGACAGTAAGGCAGGAATGATACCAGCATAAATTGAATTTTACATTTTGAAATCAATCCAAACACAGGAGTTAAAGGAGGATTGAACTTCTTTGGGTGAAAGTACGTGGATCTTAGAGGAGGGGCTGGCAGGCAGGGCTTTATTGGGATTTGGTTTTTGATGTTCTTTTAGTCCACAATTTCACTGTGTTGACACCAGACTGGGAACTCGCATTACGTATTTCAGAAGTCATGTTTGACCATGCAAGACTAGAGGAATGCAGGAGGCGGAAGCCCTCCCCCTCACACACACACACACACACACACACACAGAGAGAAATAGAGAGAGAAGAGAAAAATACACACAGGTGCCTTCCATCCATGGGGGGAGGCAGAGGTGAATGTGAAGATGATAGTGCATTCCTCTGTGGGGCGGTGTGACTGCTCATTATTCCAGCTGATGGGAATCTTGAGAATGGCTACCTAGTTCATCAGTTCCCACGGAGATGGCCCTTCTCCACCTTCACTACAGAGGACGGTGACATGGGAACATTACATTTACATTTAGCAGACGCTTTTATCCAAAGCGACTTACATATGTGCGACTTACAATGTATACACATTTTACATTTACACTGATGGCACACTGCACATCAGGAGCAATTAGGGGTTCAGTGTCTTGCTCAAGGACGCTTCGACAGGGAATCAAACTAGCAACCTTCTGATTACTAAACGACTTCTCTACCACTGTACCACTGTCACCCCCACATCAGATGGCACTTCTCCACTTTCACTACAGAGGACGGTGACATGGGAACGTTTGACTTGTGAAAGCAATGGCCTCAAACATGCTTTCATCATGTTGTACATGAGTAGTCTAGCCTATATCATGAGGGTGTTATTCATTTTTTTTTTAATAAAAATTGAATTAATTGAAAAAAATCAGTTTAAATCAAAATTATACTAATGTGACCATGGGAGAATATGGGATCCCAAGTCTGAGCTGTTTATTGCAGGCATTGACTGCTGACAGAATGCACAGCACCACATAGCATAGCATAGCATAGCATAGCATAGCATAGAATAACATAGCATAGCATAGCATAGCATAGCATAGCATAGCATAGCATAGCATAGCATAGCATAGCATAGCACAATGTCAGGTAAAATCAGATTAAATCACCCAAACCCTAGTCATTGGGTTCACATTGACGCCAGTGTAACAGGGTTTATTATGCTTCCCTGAATTTTC
>NC_045173.1:23723869-23733869 GCF_900700415.2 Clupea harengus | reverse complement strand
TGTGTGTGTGTGTGTGTGTCTGTGTGTGTGTGTGTGTGTGTGTCTATGTCGCCTACTATGCTGTGGAGTTGTTGAGGCCAGGCCTGGGCTGTGAGCTGAGATGAAGAAACTCTACTCAAATATGAGGCAATGGATCAAGCCAAGTTATGAAGTGTGAACTGAATTACATTGAGTCTAATTACATTTTTTTCCAGGGAAAATCCTTTTTAGTATCTTTCTAGTCACACGTTAAGTCTGCAGTTGTTGTCTTATGCCACTCCAGGTAGTTCCTGACTCACAATCATCATCACCATTGACAGTTGACAAAAACAGCTTTACTTCAGATTTGTATGACAAGGCCGTAGGCATATTTCCTGTACAAATATCTATTATGATTCAGTAGCCCTTTGAAAAGGTACAGGTTGGAGGGGAGCATGCTGAGCGAATATAACCCACGCACTCTCGGATGCTCTCGCACAAAAGCATAAGCACTCCCATGCTTTCCTCTTAGCCCTGGAGGAACCAAAGAGTGGAGCGAGGAGAGTAGAGAGAAAAGAATAAAATTGCCTCGATCTCTCTCCCCGACTTAAAGACTTAAAGCAGTAACACATTCCCTTCAGCAAGTGTCAGAACGGGGGGGTTGGGAGAAAGTAGAGGAAGAAGTAGAAAAAAAAAAAGATTTATTGCGGCGCTCAGCGGAGGAACGCTGTGAATGTGCATGCTTCTTCCTTGACGTCTCGCCTGCTGCTGGCTGAATGCTGCTGAGATGCTGCTGGGGCCTTTCTGTTTTCAGTGGCTTTCACCTCCACTTCAGACAAAATGTCTTCCGGGCTATCAGCAGAGCTCTCTGAGCCCGAGCCAGAGCCGGCATGGTGTTTCATGCAGATAGAAGCGCGCAGTTTGCTGATTGGCAACGGAAGCCCCCTTTTCTCCTGCACGCCCAGGCTGAGGCTCGCTGTCGGGAGGGATCTGGGCTGGAGCCGGCACAGATATCGCAGCAGCGGTTGCTCCAGATGGTTGCTCCGGGGCATAACAGTGCTGCTGAAGTCACCATAAAAAAATAAATATATAAAACCTGGGACTTTTTTTTTTTTTCCTCGGCCATGGGTTTATGGGGGTCTATAAAACAGCCCTAATTACAGTACCCTAAAATGAAATTAGATGACACTATTCTGGGCGAGGGAACTGCTGCCACTGCTGCAACTGGACCTGTGGTTGGATGTCCTCTTTTAGCTCCAGATTGGACTCTGCTCAGATATCATGTGATTAGTCCACATATACAGTATGTTAGCCTATTCCTACAGTCTACTTAGATCAGCAGCCACTGAGTCTTACCTGGTTCTGATTCTGTATGGATCCTCTGCTCAGAATAATACTGAGAATTATATCACTTATCTTATTTATTAAGTTAAGAAGCACAAAGTGCTTTGCAGCCCATAGCAACCATACATGAAGAACATTTTCTTATTTCTTAAGACGCAACAGGACTACTCAAGACAAGGAAAAGAGTGTCATGCTCACCAACATGGCCAGACTGTTCGTCTATGACACCATTCTCACCAAACAGACCGGCAGTATCTGGCTCCGGACTTGTTCTGGTCCCGAACTGCCGAACCCATGCTGGAACTGGGTCGCCTCCCTTCCCGAGCCATCAGCTTCCCGGACAGGCCCACTTATCTCAGCTGGCGTCGTCTCAGGGGCTGTTGCCGTTGACCTTCTGGGCTTCCTCCAGCTCTCTCTGCTCCCTGTGTGTCACGCCCTCGGCTGGGCTGTCATGAACCACAGCAGGGGTTCAGTGCACTGAGGGCACACTCTGATGTGAGCACAGGACAGGCTTGGTCATAGTGGTCAAAAACAACAACAACAACAACAATAATAGTAATTGTATGAGACAATAAAAGCAAAACAATAATGTGAAAAAGTAACATATTTCAGATAATGTTCAGTGTGTCAGGTTCCATATTGTCTTGATATACACCTAGCACTTCCATTGCCGCACTGCAGACGTTATTCAACCAACATAAAAGTTTCTCCCCACGTGTGTGTGTGACTCCGACCAGCCGACTATGTCAGCCTGGTGGTGGGAGTGTGTAGAGGAGCCTGCGGCGAAAACCTCTCCAGGCATACGAGTGGGCAGCCGATCTCCTGCAGGACCCACTCTGCTGTTACACACTCGAGAGAAGGTATAAATAGACCTCAGTAGGAGAGACTGCTGGCGGGAGTCAGGTTGACACCAGACATGTAGCCGGAGGAGGAGGAGGAGGAGGAGGAAGAGGAGGTGGAGGAAGAGGAGAGGTGAGAACAGGGTGGGCGATAAGAGCTGGCCCTCAGTGCACTCGTGTTCCCATGAGGAGGCCGGCGGTCAAACATGGCAATCAGAGCTTCCAGGAATGAAAACCCGGCTATTGTATTTGCCCGGGGCTTATAGCTGGCCGTTTGAGAAATAACACACAGCTTTATTTCCCTGATACCAGATGACACACACACACACATGCACACACACACACACACACACACACACACACACACACACACTCACACGCACACACACACACACACACACACACACACACACACACACACACACACACACAAAGAACACAAGTGGTTAAGTGTGCATCCAGGAGTCAAGTCTGCTGTTGGGAATTGCTTGTCAGTGTGGTTATTACCAATAGCTAGAGTGAATAAAGATGGACTTGTATAATAGCTGAGTTAGTCTAGAATTCAGACTGGAAGCACTGGAATAACAGCGTCCTTGAAGTGTGCAGGGTGTAGATCAGTCCCAGTACCAACCGATGGGCGCAATCAGAGCTTTGATGGCATGGGTGTCCAGCTAGCAAAGGTTGTCTGCTGTAATGCCAGCACCTCCTACACCTTGAATTGTCATTAGAGTTATTTAATTTGTCCAGCGCAAATAGCTGTATTTCATTTATGTTCTGCTTTTGGTGTCGTTACAACCAAAGTCCTTATAGGCAAGTCTCGCCACCTGGCAGGCATCTTGGAAACACCTTCAGGCAGCTATTTTGGGCAAACAAGATCAGGCTTCTGTCTAAATGAAATCTAAATCCACATAGAATGGTTAGACAGACCTTAAAACTACATGGCTGGAATCACTGTTTAAATCAGACAAAAAAATAAAAAATTTCAATAGTCGCTTAAACAAAGCTAAAAAATACGTTCTCTTTCGGGTCAACTTGCTTATTGCGAATGCAACACATTTCACTGCACAGCTATTGCTATAGTAAGGGTGGAAATAAACCGAATGTTCAGGTGGTGAGGCGAAACGTCAGTCCTGCCTTTTCTGACTGATCTGATTGTCTCTTTACAATACAGGGCAGGACTTCCAGTTACAGATCTGCCATCTTTCACATTAGAGACTCTCCCACTCCGTTTCCCTCAGTGCTTGGTCTCTTCCCTTATAACGCCTCTATTACTCTGTCACTGTGAAACACTCTGTCTGTGCCGTCTTCGTGTGTAAAACTGAAATTTACAAAAGACATAGACAAATCAATTCTAGCATAAACATATAGTCATTGCATACAGTTACGATAGGCTAAATAAACATATATTGTATCTCACAAAATTCACAACAAAGGATAAACATACCAACGATGCCTTGTTAAGGTCCAGATGTATGCAGGTTAGCTGTAGATAACACGAACATTAAATAATACGCTTGAATTGGCTGAACTGATTAGTTCGTTTGTCTTATTTATAGTTATATACGGGTCACGCGAATTGACAGTTAAGGCTTAGTTTGTAAAATGACAACTTGAAATAAAAACACTTATTGAAATGCACGAATCATAACGGAAACACAATAGAATGTTAAACTGACATTGTAACAAAACATCTATCTTTGCACCTCCCAACCAGACACACCGTAACAAAACACTGTCACTGTGAGACACTCTGTCACTGTGAGACAGTGAGGCCTGGACATACTTCTGAAAGCCCACAGGTTCTATTTGAGATGCAGAGGTCCAACTTCAACCTACACAGCTTGTTTTGAATAGAGCTTCAGCCTTCAGCGGTAATGCCGTGATGTTACTGAGATGAGTGTAGAGTGGCCTATGAAAGAACTGAGACAGGATAGGGCAGAGGAGGGGAAACCACAATGAATTGGTGTGTGTATTTGTGTGTGTGTGAAAGAGAGAGAAAGTTTGTGTGTGTGTGTGTGTGTGTGTGTGTGTGTGTGTGTGTGTGTGTGTGTGTGTGATGGCCCTCCAGGAGAGTGAAATCTCGGGACCCATGCGAGCTTCTGTGCACCCCTAGGTCTGACGTAGTCCTGGATTCAGAGGATGGCCTTATGCTGTGGATGTGGATAGACAAAACAAATCAGACAACACATCTGAATTCTCCTACCACGTACTGCATAAAGAATCTATTCACAGCTCATTTTTGCAACCTGTATTCTCTAATGTCCATTTAGACAGCTGCATTTCATCATTTTAAAGTATCACAGTGAGTTTGCTGGATTTGACACAAGTTAACATGACATTGCTGAAAGGCATATGTTCAGTGTGAGCACACAAGTTGGTCTACTCTGTCCAATTGGATATAGCCAGACACAATTCAGGCCTTGAGCAGCCTTACTAGAGAAAAACAAGGGACTGGTTTGAATAGAAAGAAGAAAGAAAAGCTCCCTGGTCTCTTCATGTAAGCGTGAATAAGTCTGTGATGATTGACCTAGGGTGAAAAGCATGGTGTGAAAATGTTTTAGACAACACCATCTTGCCAGTTTCAGGCCCTTTCAAACCTGTATTTTGAAATACTGCTGAAATGTCTTTAACTGCAACAATAAACACACACCTGCATGTGGGAAAACCCCCCCCAAAAAAACACATGACTTCAAACTGAACCTCGCCGATACAATCTGCTGAATAAACAATCGCAACGGTTTGCCTCGAGAATCAGTCCCAGATAACCACATTCACGAAGCTCTTTGCTGTCACACATACAAGGTCACAAAACATGTGTTACACCCAGGTCTCCACAAGCTTGTGTTGTTTTATTTATTCATTTTGGATAAATAATTCAGAGGTAGGCCTGACAGTGAAAGAAGAGCTTGAGTGTACACGATAGCCCTGTCCCAGACTAGAAGACGCCACGTCCCTGAGCTGTCCAGGATGCCCTAATCATCATCAGGCATGTCCAGGGAGAGGGTTTTGGGTTCCAGCAGCACAGGTGAAGGTTACCTGCTGACTCTGGATCTGTAGATCTGACCTCTGACCTCTGACCTTCACCTGGGGGGTTACCTGGACCAGATCTGGGCCACAGTCAGCTGCCCACCTTATCTTTGACTTCCAGTTCAGACTATATTCTCTGTTAACACAAACGCGCGCGCACGTGCACACACACACACACACACACACACACACACACACACACACACACACACACACACACACACACACACACACACATTGTCAATGTGAATACAGAAACAACCAACATAATAGCTAATAATAGTTCAGTAACAATAGGATTCTGTTCTCTGCAATGTTCAGGATGTCCGAAACCTAAGGCATGAAACGTTGTCCATGGAGATGATGTTAGCTTGCAGCACAGTGCACGGGAAGGTTACCTGAATGAGACAATGGACAAGTTATTGCCTTGTGTTTATATAACTGCCTTTGGAGAAGTACTCATCCAAGTCTCACACCTGAGCCCTGGCCGTGTGCCATCGTTTGAATAGAGAAGAGAAATTCTCCCCCGGCCAACAAAGCATCTGCGTGTGGTTTAGCCAAACGATTTTTGTGTGTCTTTGTGGCCAGACAACAGGAAAGGGAACTGAAGTGAGTCGGCGGGAATTATCTTGGGTCTACATGTCTGGGCTTGACACACAAACAGAGAGAAAGACAGAGAGACAGAGGTGGAAAGAGCCTGTCATTCTCCGGTTCTGAAGTTTTGTCAGGTGATACTTTGTGTGTCAGTCAGTATGAGATGTTGTATTGTATATCGCTTTGTATGTTTTAAAGTATTGTAGCCCAAGTTCAACCTAGGGTGTAAAGTTATCAGATGAGTTAGCAGTTGTGAGATGTTATAGTTTGTTTGCAGTTTGCAGTTATGGGAGAGTTAGGTAGAGGCCACCACTTCTGTGTTCGTATGTGTGTGTGTGTGTGTGTCTGCTCGGGTGTGTGTCTGTCTGTGTGTGTGTGTGTGGGTGTGTGTCTGTCTGTGTGTGTGTGTGTGTGCGTGTGTGTGTGCGTGCGTGGTGAGGGGCCGTACCAGTGCCTGTACTGGGGGTGGGAAAGACATCCTGAGACTTAAAAGTGAACTGGTTCTGTAAGGCGTATTTGTGGCCGACAACAGCCCAAAAATAAAGACAACGTTCTGTTTTTAGCTTCTATCAGTGTGACCTTACATAGTGGTGAACAGTATTATGGTTTCTCTCCCGTGCAGCCCTTCATCTGCGTGCTGTTTTAGCCGACGGCGTTGAACTGTAGCCTATACTGCGGAGAGACAGAGAGGGGTGAGGTGAAAGTGAATCGGTGTTCATTTGTTGGGACTGACTGCCCATGTGAATGCAGAGACTACATACTGAGTGCACACCTACATTTGTATTTCTTTGCTGAGCAGACCTTTTTTCCACAGTGATGTACAACAACACAGTGTTTTTCTGATGAGAGGAATCAAAGCCATGACCTTTGGGGGTTTTAGCACCCTGACAGCTCTGCACTGGGAACATAGAAACGTGGAAACAAGTGAAAAATGTAAGGGCAAAGTGGGTGACTGTCTCAGGGAGGCACACACACACACACACAAACACACATGCACATACACAAACACACACACACACACACACACACAGACACACACACACACACACACACACCACACACACACACTCAAAGAGGGAAATAGGTGGGTGTTCCTGACGGGCTCATCCTCAGATTTTCCATTAAAATCCTACAGATGGAGTCCCATGAAGTTTCTCCTCCAGGGTAATGCAGAAGGCTGTAGGAGGTCTAGACGCTTTGGTGACTTTCTCTCTCTTTCTGTCCCTCTTTTCCTCTCTTTGTCTATCCATGCCTCTCTCTCTCTCTCTCTCTCTCTCTCTCTCTCTCTCTCTCTCTCTCTCCGATCGCTTTGTCTCTCTTGAACAAACTCACATTCTCTAACTCTGTTTCTATCTCTTTGTCATTCTCTCTAACAAACAAACACACACACACATACACACACACACACACACACACACGCCATGACCGTAATACATTGTGATGTTGCCAAAGCGCAAGTAAATTAAGTTTACAACAAAATAAAAAAGACACAGAACAATAGTTAGACAATAGTAGCAATAGCAACAATAGTTATCTCTCTATCCCTCTCTCTCTTCCTCTGTCTCTCTGTTCCACTGCCATCGCTATACCCAGACTCCCTTACCTCATATGCGAAAGCAGGGCTCAGCTTCAGCCAAAAACGAAATAGTTTCATCTGTGCTTACACACCTTAGGGGCTCCCAGAGCCTTCCATTGCACCTGCTGCCAAGACTAGAGAGAGAGAGAGAGAGAGAGAGAGAGAGAGAGAGAGAGAGAGAGAGAGAGAGAGTGGCAATGTAAGTTTTCCTGGCAGGGGCTCGGGGAGAAGAACAAAACTCACTCTCTATCCAACCTGCATTCACAACAAGCCTTGCGTAACAGAAACCATCCACCATCACATTCCACATCAAACACATGAAGATCAGAATGTTTGCGCGGAATGTAATTACAATCGGTGAGACAATCACAATAGCGGTTGCAGCAGATGACCTACAATCAGGTACACAGCGGGCCGGTTGAAGTCTCATGCCATGTTTACAGTGGCTGCATGTGCAGTGGCGAGTGGTTAGGTGCAGCTGGGTACTCAGTCGTGACACTCATGACTCATCTGAAGGAGGTCACATGGTGGAAGTGGCCATATACAATAATATTCTGTGACAATGTGCACTTTTCTTTGGAATGATTTGCTTATTTGACTGTCACTGGGGGGACATACAGATCGAGCGATTGGTAAGTTGTGGGTAGAGCAAGGAGCTGACGACACTAAGATCATGGGTTGAATAACCAGGGAACACACAGGCTACTAATACAAATGTATGTCTGCACTTACAGTTTTGGATAAGATACTAAATGATACCAAAGGAATATCTGTAAAAGTTGTTGTTGCAAGTTCTGAACATTGAAGGGGCTATATGTAAGGGATAATGTATTGTCCGGAGGTCATTATCCAAAAATAAATCCCGACGGGGCGAACAGCACCCCGACGCGCAGCGGAAGGGATTTATACGGTTACTTGCCAAAAACGATAGAAGACATTTCTCCAAAATACCTCTTTTTAATGATTTAGTTGCCGTTTCGTGATTTCTGCTAAGAAAAAATAGTTCTTCAAGCAAATAGAACTTTTAAGTTTCAGGTGTTGCGTAGCAACCCATTACTTGCTGACTTCAAATTACAATGAGTCTGTTACGTTAAATGACCGGACTACTTGCGGAATGATATGAAAGATGTGCATTAGAAGCAAAAAAACCCGTTGCCAATGACAGCGGTCAATATCTTTTCGCAGCGGTGAATATCAGGAAATATTCACCGGCGAACGTTGGGATGGCCCATTCAAATCAACGGTACTTTTTGGAATGTTCTGAAGAGCCGTATAATAAGTAAGATTGACTAGTGGTTGGCAAACAAGCTAAATGCTTTCATACTCCCAACCCCAAGCACACTGGGGGCAGTCTGAAGTAGAAGTACTTTGTCTAGTGTAAGGGAGTGCTGAAGGCTACATGTAGCATGAAAACATTTATATGATTGAAAGATGTCTGGTTTACCAGTAGCGTCTCCATCAACATCAACATCTAGTCTAGGCAACCACACAACTCCCTGTACGTCTTCATTTAAGCACTCAAGCTTTTGAGCCAGATGATAGTCTAACCATTACTGTTCACCGATGGGCTTGCTACTGGGCTACGTGTTGACTCTAACTACAGGATAGCCATGCTTACTTGGGTCTGTTTGTGAATTCAATCCGGATGGTGCCTCTGTACTTCAAAGATAAAGCATTCCATTTCTCCACAAATGAACAGGCTAACTGTTATTATTTTAGCCTTTGAGATACCTCTTGACGTAAAAAGAGAGGACGGGTCAGGTTCATTTCTAGTTAAATTGGGAATGTTTTAAAACTAAAACTCTTATGTATAGCACCTTTAAGAACTATTGGGCAAAAAAGTCCTTTGGAAAGCGTTTACAGTTTTTCACAGTTGTTAACACCCAAAAAGCGAAAATTCGGCACAATTTGCACAACCTTCACTTCATGTACCAATCGCTCGACCCAATTTGGCACTACTTCACACTGCCTTATCTGCATTAGACTCTGATTTTCTTTGTTAACGCTCTGATGTCAATTACACATCACCTTGTTGTCAAAACACAACACACAATGTTCAGTTGTTGCACACACTTCTCAAGTAAAATCTCAAAGCATCAACCTACAACACACAAAGAGTCAAATCTCTAAACATTCAGGTCGGTTGAGCAATTTGCAATGAGGACTGCAGCATAAAAGTGCCTTGAGCCTCTGTTTTGTTTGGTAAACAATGGAGAACTTTGAAGAGATCAACAACCAGAGAAGGAGAGGGGTAAGAGTGAGAGGAGGAGGAAGAGGAGGACAAGAAGGACGGGGACAAGGGAGAGGAGGAGTAGGAGGACAATGAGGAGGAGGAGGAGGACAAGGAGGAGGAAGAGGATAAGAAGGACAAGGAGAAGAAAGAGGAGGAGGAGGAGAAAGAAGAAGGAGAATGGTCATCTCTAATGAGATTTGGGCCGCTGTGGTAGACCATATGCTCAACCATGGTTTGAACATGAGGGAGGCTGGCCAGAGTGTCCACCAAATCTCAGCCGCTTCACAGTTGCTGCCATCATTAGAAACTTCAGGATGGAGAACAGGTACGAAATCTATTTGCCTTGCGTACTGTAATACTGCATATCAATAGAATACATTGTGCTCACAGTATTTGTATTTTGCAGGACTGAAAGTGAACCACACCGTG
>NC_045173.1:23708869-23716369 GCF_900700415.2 Clupea harengus | reverse complement strand
AATTGAACTTAGAGCATTTTGTTACGTCCGTCTTTTTATTCAGCCATTCGTTGTGCACAGACATGTCTGGAGATTTCAAAATAAAAGCCAGTTCCCCAATTCATGCATAGGCCTATTGAAGGGTAATTTGAGTGAGTAGAATATAAACAGATAAATGTTACAGTGAGTGGTGGGCGTCTTGATGGCTCTTTCGTGTATAATGTCCACATTGCTATCACCCAACTGCACAGCGGCCAAATTAACATTTAGATCAAATTTTATGCCCCAGAAATTCATTACAGGCAATTGAACTATATTTGCCTCATAGCTGAAATGTATTGACTGTGTGGAGAATGGATGCGCAAGCAGGGAACGAACGCATACGAAAGAAGGGATCAGTAGTGTTTTATCTCAAACCCACACATGCAGCATAACAAGCTCATAATTGTTAAAGGCTCCATCATGCGAGTGTAGAAATTTCCCAAAGGCGTGGATTCCATGCTTAGTCAGACAATTGGAATGGTGACTTGTTGGAAGATCTAAATGCTACAAACAAACAGTGCTAACAGTAAGGTGAAGAGAGAAAAGAGAAAGAATGTGTGATGCTGCGTTTCCTAAGCACGTCTTCACCGCGTCCTAATGTCGGACGGAACAGACTTTGATTATACTTTTAACCACCAACGGAGACTTCTACAGTCCTTATTGTACATCCCCACATAACTGTCTGAACTGGTTCATCTTGGCTGACGTGTGTGGAAGCATAGGGGCGCACACTTATCGCTAACACCACGGCAAACATTTCACTGCACACTCATTCATTTACCGTTGATCAAAATCTCCGTTTTATTGCCCAAATGTTGTTCGACAACTTGCTGTTAAGTTGCCTTTACATATAGCATGTGTATAAGAATGACACAATATACATACCATGTTTGTTCAATGGACAATGTTGGATAATTACCTTGCCATCATTACATCTTCCTTGTTTTCTTAGGAAGTGCGCTCCCATCCCGGTGTAACAGGCCAAATTAACCCCCGCCCAGATTAAACCTGGGTATACTTTGGCCCATGCAGGCCAGATTAAACCTGGGTATACTTTGGCCCAGGCCAAACTATACCCTGGGCCATACTATACCCCTCCAGGCCAGAGTATACCCCAGGGGATAAACTGTCCTAGGCCAAACTATACCCGGGGGTGTAAAATAGCCTAGGCCAGACTATACCCCTCCAGGCAGGGCCAGTCCTTCCTCTGGGTGACAAAGGCAGTTGCCTAGAGCGCCACCTAGAGGGAGGCGCCAAAAACTGTGCCTAGCAAAAAAAAATATATATATATATATATATATATATATTTTTGCTGGGCAGAGTTTTTTGTGCCCCTTCTATTTCTCCAACCAATATTTTGACATAAAAAAATATATTTAACCCTCCTATTATGTTTGGGGTGAATTGACCCCATTCAATGTTTAACGTCTCTAAATAAATGATTGACATAATGTTTTTTGCTTCATATTTAATGACTTTTCCTAATTTAATGGGGACAACTGGGTAAACACAAAATTAACATGATGATATGTTCTCAATGTCCTGTACACACGCTGTACGCATAGGTGTTCTTTGGGGTCAATTTGACCCCAGGCTGTTTTAATTGTATAAATATATAAGAAATATCAACATTTTACACACTTTGTTACTATTCTTGATAACAGAAATTGTTTTTCATTCCAAATGTTATAGATAACAACAATATGTACTTAGAAATAATATAAAGCCATGAAAACACCAAAAGGATATCTCTTTCCAATTTTAGGTCAATCAGTGAGATTTTATGGTGATCTGCATATTTCTCCACAGTCGCGTAACAGGTATTCTGGATGTATAAGGGGGGTGGGTGGGGGTATTGTTTTAATCAAAGGGCTATTTAGGTAGTCAACAAACAAACCTAAAGTACCTGACACACACATATATATATATATATATATATATTTTTTTTTTTTCACACTCTTGGATTATGTACCTGGTGGAGGACAAATACATTTGCAACCACAGAGTTTTTGTCTACCTGCTGCCTTTTGTGCCTTCCCTAAAATACTCTTGACACGGTTGCCCTTTGACAGAACGAAATAATGTTGTGGTACGTCGAACAGGGTGTGACACTTTAATGGAGTTGCAGGTCAGGACATTAAAACGTGCAGCCATTTTCTGGATCACACAACCACACTATTAGTTTTTCCTTTCCATTTTGGGCTGTGTTTTAACAACAGCCACAGCGATGGCAGTGGCGGTAGCCCCGACTTTAAAGGCATTGTTCCCATCCTTGGTATGCGCTGGAGAGAGGAGGGAGCACTGACCCGCACAGGGGAGAAAGGTGTGTAGCTGGGAAAGATAATTAGAAAAGGACCCTGGGGGAGTAGAGAGAGAGAGAGAGAGAGAGAGAGAGAGAGAGTTAGAGAGAGAGAGTTAGAGAGAGAGAGAGAGAGAGAGAGAGCGAGAGAGAGTAGACTCAATTCAACCATATACAGCTTATACAGAACACAGTGACATGAAACAACATTCCTCCAGGACCATAGTGCATAGTTTAACACAGAGCTACACAGAAATACACTAAGACTACACAGGCACTACACAGAACTAGCCCAAAACTACACAGACACTACACAGAACTAGCTAAGACAACACAGACAGTACACAGAACTAACTAAAACTACACAGACACCACAGAGAACTAACTAAGACTACACAGAACTAGCTAAGACCACACAGGTAGTACTGAAGTGCAAAACATTTACATCCATTGAAAAACAGAGGTGACAAAGATTAGGCTAGCAAACAAGCCAATTGGCACAGTAAGGGACCGTGCAGTACAGGACAGTGCGCTGCCTCCACATACACAGTTCTGGGGGGAGAAAGTGCCATATGTAACAGGTTGCGCAGAAAAGATAAAACAATTTTTGCTTTGCTTTGGCAATAAGAGTGCCCATTTAATTGTGTTTTTAGCAGCATCTTCAGCGATTAATGTTTTTTTGAATGCAAAGGGAGTGGAATAGTGTTTCAATTGAGTGTGTGTGTGTGTGTGAGACAGAGGGGATGGGGGGAGGAGGGGGGGCAGAGAAAGGGAGAGAGAGAGATAGAGAGAGAGAGGTGGCCACTGTCACAGAAAACAACACCAGCACACTGCTGTATCTCCACCACTGAAATACAGTCATTAGTGGCCAGCCCAGAGAAAGAGAGAGAGAAAATTAGAGACAGACAGGGATAGAGAGAGAGAGAGAGAGAGAGAGATAGAAAGAGGCTGATAGGCTGCCATTGATGACGACAGGAGCCCATTGGACGGTTCCCACACCCTACAGAGCAGCCTTAATGCCACTGTGATCTTTGGAGTTAACAGCCTGAAGCTACCCTTTCAGGCATTACAATTAGCCCCATTAACACTTCATGTGTTCACTGCCTATGTTACAGTGGAAGTATGCTATCGAGAACAAAGAAAAACGACAATTATCTGTAACAGCCCTTTGATACTTCGTATTTACATATCCCCATAACTACTCATAGTCCTAACCCTGAAAATCTTTTTTAAACGGAATTTAAAAGTGCCATTAGTTAGAATTACATTCTATACACAATATTAACAGAGCTCTTTTCCAAAAGGGCATATGTGATATGAAGAATGGTCCAGGAAACAATCCAACGCACAAAACAAATCTAATGGCACTTTGGTAATTGAGAATTCAAAACTCATCTTGGCTTCTCAACATTTACCATCATTGCCTTGTCAGCAAATGACAGTATGTGTTCTAAATGGAAGAGCTATCTCTTATAACATTGCAGTCTGTTATACCAACAGTTTTTTTTGTTTTGCTGTTTTTAACCCTGAGGCTTTACAAAGATATAATTTATACGTTATTGTCTGCACATGCGTTAGTAACTTGAATTGTTTGTGTGTTGTTACACGCAAAAAGAACAGAACACTCCTGTCCGTCCCTGACCGAGACGGACGGTTCAATTGGTCCCCGGGCGCTGAGAAGCTGCCCACTGCTCCTGGAGGATCCTGGAGGAGGGACGATCCGGGATGGGTTAAAGGCAGAAGTTGAATTCACGGCGACCTCAGGCCTGTGTGTGTGTGTGTGTGTGTGTGTGTGTCCTGTGTCGCCTCCATATATAACACGTGTGTGTTGCAGTGAGTCGTTTGTGCAATAAAAAACTGACAGCAGTCAGCCTTGTTTGTTTGTTGTTGTTTAAGTAAAAAAAAAAAGTCACTCAGTGTTATGTCAATAGAATGATTAGTTTCGCTCCTCGTTCTGCCCCTGGGATGGATGTCAAAATCCATAGAAATACTATACCCTATATACATAACAGGAATGTGGAAAAATTGTTATTATTATTATTATTATTGTTGTTGTTGTTGTTAGATTGCTGTTTTTTTATCATTATTATTATTATTATTATTATTTCCCTTTGGAATACAGCATAACATTTTTAGAATTGCTTGACTTTTTGCCCCTGTTTCTGATGGCACAGTATTTCAGGCAAATATCACAATTACATTTTAATGTCACTGCTTCCATTAGACACCACCTTTGCAGGGCTTGTTCACTTTGCCCAAATTATATTTTCTCTCCACTGTCCATTTCCCTTAAAATGGAGCAGCCATGCAGGGCCACTCTAAGGGCAGCGCCTCGCTTTGTGCTGAAGCGCTGTCATTAGCTGGAGCTGGCATTTGCATTGGTGATACAGTGGTACAGGGGGTAGAGAAGTCGGTTAGTAATCAGAAGGTTGCTAGTTCGATTCCCTGTCGAAGCGTCCTTGAGCAAGACACTGAACCCCTAATTGCTCCTGATGTGCAGTGGTACAGGAGGTAGAGAAGTCGTTTAGTAATCAGAAGGTTGCTAGTTCGATTCCCTGTCGAAGCGTCCTTGAGCAAGACACTGAACCCCTAATTGCTCCTGATGTGCAGTGTGCCATCAGTGAAAAAAAATGT
This sequence comes from Clupea harengus, assembly GCF_900700415.2. NCBI lineage: Eukaryota > Metazoa > Chordata > Actinopteri > Clupeiformes > Clupeidae > Clupea > Clupea harengus. The sequence continues at coordinate 23,711,415 of NC_045173.1, read as the reverse complement.
AAAATGTGTATACATTGTAAGTCGCACATATGTAAGTTGCTTTGGATAAAAGCGTCTGCTAAATGACTTAATGTAATGTAATGATAGATAATTAATTCCCTTACCTGTTCCTGTTCAGGGCGCAAGAAAAATTAAATAAAAAATTAATCACAGGTGTAATGGCCAACCCCAAGTTTGCGTTTCCAAGCATGAAATTAGCTTTTTGTGGAAGTATGCTTATGAGTTAATAAAAATAGATTTAAATATACCCATACATACCTGCACTTATATGCTCTATATCTTGACCTAGACATGCAGTGTATTCAAAGCTTCACAGAACTCTATGGGTCAAGGTTGTGGGTTATATCTACTAAATTAATCAGAGAGAGAGCATGCTGTTCAGATTTAGCATTACGATAAAGGACATAAGGGTTACTGCAAACATTTTTTTTTTACATTTTCGCTCAAATTGCAGTTGTTGCTTGTGTGCGATGACTTGTTTAATGTGCAGTATAACATACAAAGATCTTGTATATCTTGTATGAAGTTGTCTTCATAGTGAACAAAATAGTGCTAAATAAAGAATATGTTTCAAAATCAATTCAACCCATTTCAATTTAAGACTCATCTAAGAGCACAGTAGCAGCATCCCTCGTGCATCACGTGTCATGGGGGGGATGTACAGTGTCATGGGGGGGATAGCCAGTGGGAATCTGCTGTATTTTATTTTCCAAAAGAACTACATCGCTGCATTCAGTAATAGACAGAGAGACGTCATTTTCAGTTGTTGAATTCGTGCAATTATTAGTTCAATTTCAGAGTCCTCAAGCTGGGTTTCAGACAGCTCGTGGATGCATTACGGCTCACATGATTGGCCGATGTCTCCCTGTGGGAGCCTGTGCTGATTGGACGACAGATGGAGAGCCCTCTGTGTGATGCACTGGGCAACAGAGAGTGACAATCAGCCGCATGTTTTCATTAGTATATTTACGGACGTAAACATGAGTGTGTTTGTCATTGTCTTTGTTTGATTGGTGAGATGGCTACGCTCCTGCTGTCTTTATGCTTGAGCATCTCCATAGGCTACCAGGAGACAAGCTTTACAACTCGTCAAACAACGCAGCAAAGTTGCAGTCTTTTGAGGACACTCTCTTCAGTGTGTGTACACGAGCATGTGTGTGTAGTTCTGCTGTGTAACAGCTTATCATTGTGTTTGTGGCTTCTTCTGTGTCTGAAAGTGTGTGTGTGTGTGTGTGTGTGTGTGTGTGTCTGAAAGTGTGTGTGTGTGTGTGTGTGTGTGTGTGTGTGTGTGTGTGTCTGTGTGTGTGTGTGTGTGTGTGTGTGTGTGTGTGTGTGTGTGTGTGTGTGTCTTTAGCACAGTAGAGTCTGTGTAAAGCCCCACGGGGAATCATCTGCTTGGGGCATAGACAGGTGCAATCCAGGAGACAGAGTCCTGGAGTCCATGGGATAAGGACTGATGCCTGCAGGGGCTCAGAGTGGGGACGCCAGGGTGATTTGGGGGTGGGGGTGGGGGTGGGGGTGGCAGCGCCTGAGAGTGGGTTTGGAGGGGGATGACAGGGGGACTGGGATGGGGTGGGGTGGCTGAGGCTGAGGCTGAGGCTGAGGTTCTCCCCCTGAGGAAAAAGATGTCTGTTTGTTGGCCGCAGGGAGCCGCAGTGAGGGAAATAGTACGATACCTAGCCTTCTCTACCAGCCACGGTATATAAAGCCCTGAGAAAAATCAAACCCAACTTCTGTACATGCGAGAGCCAAGGGTGTGCCATTTCATTTCTCCCCATTTAACATTAGATTAGTGCTCATACATGCTCTTATATGATGCACTACAATTATGCTTATTAATGTGCAATTAGATATTAAGATAGATAGATAGATAGATAGATAGATAGATAGATAGATAGAGAGATGGATAGGTTCACTTCAATAGTATTTGTAAATTGCATTTTTAAATCACTGTATCAATCATTTGTAATATGATGCTCTTATGCGCAAATGAGCATGACACAGAGCAAACCATAACCCTCGTACCAATGCTGTGTGCACATGTAGCCTAACGCATGGTACTGGTACAGGGGTCACACCTGAGCACGAGTGACTTTGATCACGTAAAACACACCCCTGGGCAGAGAGGAACAGTGTACATCTGGAACCAAATCTGTTGCTTACAAGAAAAGCTTTAATTGTGCTCAAAAAAGTGTTGTGCCGGCGAACTGAATAAATGCATGTTAAAATGGTTGCGTGTGGTTGCACTTTGATTTTTGAAAGCAGCCAGGTGTGAGTGGATGCAGACAGGTTTCAAAGCTCCGTGCTTTAATGAGTGGGCGGCTCCTTCTGCTGTGCATCTCTGAGAGAGGGCTTAAGACATGGGCTTCTGGTCCTGGTCCAGCCTGTATCTCACTCTGATCCTGCACTCATGTCGGTCCGCCAGGCTCTCATATATGCCAGATGCCATTTCCCCTCTGACACAGGACCTGCTTACGCCCCGGATCTGGATTAGATCTGTTGGGTTTCTGCTTGACTTCGAGCCACTTCTGCCAGCACTCTGAGAC
>NC_045173.1:23693398-23703398 GCF_900700415.2 Clupea harengus | reverse complement strand
TATAGGCCATGGGCTCTCTGAAGCCGCTAAGACTTTATGCCTGGGTAATGGCACCATGAAAGGAAATACTGCAGACCATAACTGAGTCACGCACAGACAAATGAATATCAGAACTGAAACAACTGATCATAAATTGACATAAATTGTGCAGTAGTGGAGTGATAGTGTAGTTATGGTGGCGTACTTCTTCAAAGTTTTGTTTCTCAGAAATGAAAAAGCGTTTAATGGCAGTTCAAGCATGCTCTGAATACTTACTTTCAATTCCATAAGCCTTTTGGTTCTTGAGTACTTATGTCTAACTAACATTTCTTCAAAGGGTCTTTGTCTTTTTTGAGATGGTACAATATGAGAGATAGCATAAACTTTGTTGCCAAAGCCCCTCACCCCATTATGAGCTGTTTCTGTTTCAAAAACCATCACTTAACCACGAGGGAATGAATAAACCTTCCATTAACAATCCTTCAGGGGTGGCGAGGAGCTGATAGGCCCTGTCACAACACTGGGCCTTTGTGGCGCTGGCCAGTCCATGCCCTCGTCTGTGGAGATATAAATAATAGGACTGCTCTCATCAACAGCTCCGTGACACTCACCTTCAGCAGGTCTCACTTGCTGAGGTGTGGGTCTACTGGCACCAGCACCAGTGAGTCATTCAGCTTCACATTTCAGCGTCTCATATGCTCACAAAAAAAGTTATTTATCCATCTATGTAACTATGTCCATTTGTTTATTTCAATAATTTATTTGTATGGATCTTATGATACATTTTTTTTTGCCATTGGAAATGGCCATTGGTGCTGACATGACATTACGCCAAACTTACTTACTTATGCACTTCATAAAATGCATTATTATTATTATTATTATTTAGATTTTTATTATGCAGACAAATGAAATAATGAATTAGTAACACAAGTCTCTTCAGGGCTGGAAGGGGAGGAAGAAGCACATTCCTGTGTTGGCGCTTCTTGTTGTTGCTTCTAAGTCACCGTGACCAGTGCTGTTCTAATTCGCCTGGGAAACAGCCACGGTGGAACCCTGAGGGGGTCTGGAACCCCATTGCTGACCTTTGACTTCTCTGTAATAAAAAGGGGGTGACTGTTGACCTTCCCCTCAGCGGGAGGCGTCCAGGCCCCCAGACTAATCAGGCTCCACAGCCAATGACAGCGAGAGCCAGACAGAGGACATGCGAACGAGGCCACAGAGAGAGAGAGAGAGAGACGGAAGAGATCCTCGACTGACCCCTCTTTCTTTCCCTCTCCCCCACTCTCTGTTTCTTTCACTCTCACTGCCTCTCTTTCATTGTCTCGCTGTCATTCTCTTTCTCTCTCTCTCTCTCTCTCTCTCTCTCTCTCTCTCTCTCTTTCTCTCTCTGAACGTGTTCCTGTGCAGAAGAATTCAGGATGAAGCATCCCCAGAACCAGAGGACATGTACATGGGGTGCAGAGAGATAGAGAGAGAGAGAGAGAGAGAGAGAGAGAGAGACAGAGAGAGAGAGAGAGAGAGAGAGAGAGAAAGAAGAACCCTAGCCGCTCTCTCTCCCTCTTTGTCTCTCTGTCTCCCTCTCTGTCTCCCTGTCTCTCTGTCTAACCCCCCCCCCCTCCTCCCCCTCTCCCAACCCTCTCCCTGTGAAGAGGGAATGCAAGAGGAGGTCTCCTCTATCAGGATATACAGGGCTGACAGACCGACTCCATCCACAGGTCACCCAGGCAGTAGTCTCACGAAGCCAGATACATACAGTATCAACACATCCGTCTGGAGACAGCCATGGTGAGGTGTGAACAATACGTGGAGGTCAACCATAGACAGTAAGGCAGGAATGATACCAGCATAAATTACATTTTACATTTTTAAATCAATCCAAACACAGGAGTTAAAGGAGGATTGAACTTCTTTGGGTGAAAGTACGTGGATCTTAGAGGAGGGGCTGGCAGGCAGGGCTTTATTAGGATTTGGTTTTTGATGTTCTTTTAGTCCACAATTTCACTGTGTTGACACCAGACTGGGAACTCGCATTACGTATTTCAGAAGTCATGTTTGACCATGCAAGACTAGAGGAATGCAGGAGGCGGAAGCCCTCCCCCTCACACACACACACACACACAGAGAGAAAGAGAGAGAGAAGAGAAAAATACACACAGGTGCCTTCCATCCATGGGGGGAAGCAGAGGTGAATGTGAAGATGATAGTGCATTCCTCTGTGGGGCGGTGTGACTGCTCATTATTCCAGCTGATGGGAATCTTGAGAATGGCTACCTAGTTCATCAGTTCCCACGGAGATGGCCCTTCTCCACCTTCACTACAGAGGACGGTGACATGGGAACGTTTGACTTGTGAAAGCAATGGCCTCAAACATGCTTGCATCATGTTGTACATGAGTAGTCTAGCCTATATCATGAGGGTGTTATTCATTTTTTTTTTTTATAAAAATTGAATGAATTGAAAAAAATCAGTTTAAATCAAAATTATGCTAATGTGACCATGGGAGAATATGGGTTCCCAAGTCTGAGCTGTTTATTGCAGGCATTGACTGCTGACAGAATGCACAGCACCACATAGCATAGCATAGCATAGCATAGCATAGCATAGCATAGCATAGCATAGCATAGCATAGAATAGAATAGAATAACATAGAATAGAATAGAATAACATAGCATAGCATAGCATAGAATAGAATAGAATAACATAGCATAGAATAGAATAGAATAACATAGCATAGCATAGCATAGCATAGCACAATGTCAGGTAAAATCAGATTAAATCACCCAAACCCTAGTCATTGGGTTCACATTGACGCCTGCACCAAATGCGAGCAAATGAGATCTTTGATAAAAAAATAAAGCAATAAAATAAAACAGAAAACTCTTGGTTTGTAGTGGTGTGTGCGTGCACCAAGGAGCAAAACACTTTGAAGTAAACAGATAAAAAGAAACAGAAAAAAAGAAATAACGAAAAAAACAGAACAGAAAAAAGGACGACAACATTGAAGATGAAAGACTGCTTTGTGGAACAAAGCCTGTATATCCCTGGTCAAGTCTCCCAGTACTCCAAACAGACCGTCAGTCAGTTTACTGTCAGCGAACTGACAGGTCACAGGAGACGGCCCTTGAAGTCTCCAAGCCACCCAACCCTTCTGTCGAATAAATTAGGCATCAGAGAAATCTCCATGAAAATGAATGTAGTCAATCACAGAGCCAGGGCTCTCTCTGCAGCTCCCAGCTCGACACAGATTGAACAGGAAGAGGAAATGACCCGTAGAGGAGTTCAGATCTCCCACACAAAAGAGGAAGGTTAAATATGATTTAAAAAAAAAAAGACATTTTGATTTGATTTCTCTCTCTTCTTTTTGTCCTGTTGGCGTTCAGGGATCTCTGAAAGGCCTGGACTCACATGACACATCTGTGTGCATGCGTGTGTGAGTATGTGTGTGTGTGTGTGTGTGTGTGTGTGTGTGTGTGTGTGTGTGTGTGTGCGTGCGTGAGACAGGCTGGTCCCATCTCTACTGAGGTGTGTCAGTTATGGATGTAAATGCAGCTGGTTTATTATTCATGGCCGCCGCTGAGGGAGATCGTCTCTCACTCACTCTCACTCACTCACTCACTCACTCCCTTATTCACACATCCATCCACTCTCACTCTGTGTGTGTGTGTGTGTGTGTGTGTGTGTGTGTGTGTGTGTGTGTGTGCGTGCGTGCGTGCGTGCGTGCGTGCGTGCGTGCGTGCATGCCTGCCTGCGTGCCTGTATGTGTGTGAGTGGTTTACTGTCTGATTTTGCCACTGAGGCCCCCTTCATATCCCACAGTCATCTCTGACAAACGGACACACCTTCTCCCTAAAGCAGAGATATTTGTCATGCCTGGCTCCTAGATTTCATGCCATCAAAATGACACTGAAGGAAAAGAAAAGAAAACACAACGTGTGGAGTCTCCTGTGTGTGTGCACGCCGATAAAATGCTAACGCGATCAAATGGAAATCAAGAGGAAGACATGGTGCTCTGATTGCACCTGCTTCCTTTATCCGTCATATTTTACATTTCTATCTGGGTGAGTGTGATGGTGAGGTGATTCTTTTATCTCCCACTGTGGTTCGAAAATATGAAGAGCTCAGTAGCCAATCACGTTTACTGTTTACTTTTGTTTTCTCATCACATTTTTGAAAACCATTCTCACCCAACATGGCAGCCACGCAGTGAGGGTGACGAGGTGGCAAAGGTACCTGCCAGACACCCCGATTTCCAATCCTCCATTCCTCCACCCACCACAACCGCCCATCCAAAGGGAACCGCTAACAGAGATGAGGCACTAATTATCAACACCACCCATCGCACCACATCCTATAGATACGCTCCAAATTCAATCAGCGTCGCGCACCAATTTAACATCTGTTGCCGTATTACTGCGAATGAGCTTCTGACTGGGATTCAATTGAGGTTAAAGATGCAGCATTTTCCATTCTTAGTGCAGTTCAGCACACACACACGCACACACACACATACACACACACACACACACACACACACACGCACACACACACACCGCTCGGGTCTGCCCTGGTTTCACTATGTTTTTTTTTATCTTGACCAGCCGCCGGGGTTTGTATCAGCACCCTCGCAGGAGTAATTGTGGAGCAAACCATAGAAGTATCAGCCCTCTTATCTGGATCTCTCATCTACTGCGAAGCATCCCTGATTAGGGCCCCTTTGGGTGTGTGTGTGTGTCTGTGTGTGTGTGTGTGTGTGTCTGTGTGTGTGTGTGTGTGTGTGTGTGTGTCTGTGTGTGTGTGTGTGTGTGTCTATGTCGCCTACTATGCTGTGGAGTTGTTGAGGCCAGGCCTGGACTGTGAGCTGAGATGAAGAAACTCCACTCAAATATGAGGCAATGGATCAAGCCAAGTTATGAAGTGTGAACTGTACTGAGGAACATTACATTGAGTCTAATTACATTTTTTTTCCAGGGAAAATCCTTTTTAGTATCTTTCTAGTCACACGTTAAGTCTGCAGTTGTTGTCTTATGCCACTCCAGGTAGTTCCTGACTCATAATCATCATTGACAGTTGACAAAAACAGCTTTACTTCAGATTTGTATGACAACGCCGTAGGCATATTTCCTGTACAAATATCTATTATGATTCAGTAGCCCTTTGAAAAGGTACAGGTTGGAGGGGAGCATGCTGAGCGAATATAACCCACGCACTCTCGGATGCTCTCGCACAAAAGCATAAGCACTCCCATGCTTTCCTCTTAGCCCTGGAGGAACCAAAGAGTGGAGCGAGGAGAGTAGAGAGAAAAGAATAAAATTGCCTCGATCTCTCTCTCCCCGACTTAAAGACTTAAAGCAGTAACACATTCCCTTCAGCAAGTGTCAGAACGGGGGGGTTGGGAGAAAGTAGAGGAAGAAGTAGAAAAAAAAAAGATTTATTGCGGCGCTCAGCGGAGGACGCTGTGAATGTGCATGCTTCTGCCTTGACATCTCGCCTGCTGCTGGCTGAATGCTGCTGAGATGCTGCTGGGGCCTTTCTGTTTTCAGTGGCTTTCACCTCCACTTCAGACAAAATGTCTTCCGGGCTATCAGCAGAGCTCTGTGAGCCCGAGCCAGAGCCGGCATGGTGTTTCATGCAGATAGAAGCGCGCAGTTTGCTGATTGGCAACGGAAGGCCCCTTTTCTCCTGCACGCCCAGGCTGAGGCTCGCTGTCGGGAGGGATCTGGGCTGGAGCCGGCACAGATATCGCAGCAGCGGTTGCTCCAGATGGTTGCTCCGGGGCATAACAGTGCTGCTGAAGTCACCATAAAAAAATAAATATATAAAACCTGGGACTTTTTTTTTTTTTCCTCGGCCATGGGTTTATGGGGGTCTATAAAACAGCCCTAATTACAGTACCCTAAAATGAAATTAGATGACACTATTCTGGGCGAGGGAACTGCTGCCACTGCTGCAACTGGACCTGTGGTTGGATGTCCTCTTTTAGCTCCAGATTGGACTCTGCTCAGATATCATGTGATTAGTCCACATATACAGTATGTTAGCCTATTCCTACAGTCTACTTAGATCAGCAGCCACTGAGTCTTACCTGGTTCTGATTCTGTATGGATCCTCTGCTCAGAATAATACTGAGAATTATATCACTTATCTTATTTATTAAGTTAAGAAGCACAAAGTGCTTTGCAGCCCATAGCAACCATACATGAAGAACATTTTCTTATTTCTTAAGACGCAACAGGACTACTCAAGACAAGGAAAAGAGTGTCATGCTCACCAACATGGCCAGACTGTTCGTCTATGACACCATTCGCACCGCACAGACCGGCAGTATCTGGCTCCGGACTTGTTCTGGTCCTGAACTGCCGAACCCATATCGGAACTGGGTCGCCTCCCTTCCCGAGCCATCAGCTTCCCGGACAGGCCCACTTATCTCAGCTGGCGTCGTCTCAGGGGCTGTTGCCGTTGACCTTCTGGGCTTCCTCCAGCTCTCTCTGCTCCCTGTCTGTCACGCCCTCGGCTGGGCTGTCATGAACCACAGCAGGGGTTCAGTGCACTGAGGGCACACTCTGATGTGAGCACAGGGCAGGCTTGGTCATAGTGGTCAAAAACAACAACAACAACAACAATAATAGTAATTGTATGAGACAATAAAAACAAAACAATAATAATGTGAAAAAGTAACATATTTCAGATAATGTTCAGTGTGTCAGGTTCCATATTGTCTTGGTATACACTTAGCACTTCCATTGCCGCACTGCAGACGTTATTCAACCAATATAAAAGTTTCTCCCCACGTGTGTGTGTGACTCCGACCAGCCGACTATGTCAGCCTGGTGGTGGGAGTGTGTAGAGGAGCCTGCGGCGAAAACCTCTCCAGGCATACGAGTGGGCAGCCGATCTCCTGCAGGACCCACTCTGCTGTTACACACTCGAGAGAAGGTATAAATAGACCTCAGTAGGAGAGACTGCTGGCGGGAGTCAGGTTGACACCAGACATGTAGCCGGAGGAGGAGGAGGAGGAGGAGGAGGAGGAGGAGGAGGTGGAGGAAGAGGAGAGGTGAGAACAGGGTGGGCGATAAGAGCTGGCCCTTAGTGCACTCGTGTTCCCAAGAGGAGGCCGGCGGTCAAACATGGCAATCAGAGCTTCCAGGAATGAAAACCCGGCTATTGTATTTGCCCGGGGCTTATAGCTGGCTGTTTGAGAAATAACACACAGCTTTATTTCCCTGATACCAGATGACACACACACACACACGCACACACACACACACACACACACACACACACACACACTCACACGCACACACACACACACACACACACACACACACACACGCACACACACACACACACACACAAAGAACACAAGTGGTTAAGTGTGCATCCAGGAGTCAAGTCTGCTGTTGGGAATTGCTTGTCAGTGTGGTTATTACCAATAGCTAGAGTGAATAAAGATGGACTTGTATAATAGCTGAGTTAGTCTAGAATTCAGACTGGAAGCACTGGAATAACAGCGTCCTTGAAGTGTGCAGGGTGTAGATCAGTCCCGTACCCACCGATGGGCGCATTCAGAGCTTTGATGGCATGGGTGGCCAGCTAGCAAAGGTTGTCTGCTGTCATGCCAGCACCTCCTACACCTTGAATTGTCAGTAGAGTTATTTAATTTGTCTAGCGCAAATAGCTGTATTTCATTTATGTTCTGCTTTTGGTGTCGTTACAACCAAAGTCCTTATAGGCAAGTCTCGCCACCTGGCAGGCATCTTGGAAACACCTTCAGGCAGCTATTTTGGGCAAACAAGATCAGGCTTCTGTCTAAATGAAATCTAAATCCACATAGAATGGTTAGACAGACCTTAAAACTACATGGCTGGAATCACTGTTTAAATCAGACAAAAAAATAAAAAATTTCAATAGTCGCTTAAACAAAGCTAAAAAATACGTTCTCTTTCGGGTCAACTTGCTTATTGCGAATGCAACACATTTCACTGCACAGCTATTGCTATAGTAAGGGTGGAAATTAACAGAATGTTCAGGTGGTGAGGCGAAACGTCAGTCATGCCTTTTCTGACTGATCTGATTGTCTCTTTACAATACAGGGCAGGACTTCCAGTTACAGATCTGCCATCTTTCACATTAGAGACTCTCCCACTCCGTTTCCCTCAGTGCTTTGTCTCTTCCCCTATAACGCCTCTGTTACTCTGTCACTGTGAGACACTCTGTCACTGTGAGACACTCTGTCTGTGCCGTCTTCGTGTGTAAAACTGAAATTTACAAAAGACATAGACAAATCAATTCTAGCATAAACATATAGTCATTGCATACAGTTACGATAGGCTAAATAAACATATATTGTATCTCACAAAATTCACAACAAAGGATAAACATACCAACGATGCCTTGTTAAGGTCCAGATGTATGCAGGTTAGCTGTAGATGACACGAACATTAAATAATACGCTTGAATTGGCTGAACTGATTCGTTCGTTTGTCTTATTTATAGTTATATACGGGTCACGCGAATTGACAGTTAAGGCTTAGTTTGTAAAATGACAACTTGAAATAAAAACACTTATTGAAATGCACGAATCATAACGGAAACACAATAGAATGTTAAACTGACATTGTAACAAAACATCTATCTTTGCACCTCCCAACCAGACACACCGTAACAAAACACTGTCACTGTGAGACACTCTGTCACTGTGAGACAGTGAGGCCTGGACATACTTCTGAAAGCCCACAGGTTCTATTTGAGATTCAGAGATACAACTTCAACCTACACAGCTTGTTTTGAATAGAGCTTCAGCCTTCAGCGGTAATGCCGTGATGTTACTGAGATGAGTGTAGAGTGGCCTATGAAAGAACTGAGACAGGACAGGGCAGAGGAGGGGAAACCACAATGAATTGGTGTGTGTATTTGTGTGTGTGTGAAAGAGAGAGAAACTGTGTGTGTGTGTGTGTGATGGCCATGCAGGAGAGTGAAATCTCTGGACCCATGCGAGCTTCTGTGCACCCCTAGGTCTGACGTAGTCCTGGATTCAGAGGATGGCCTTATGCGGTGGATGTGGAGAGACAAAACAAATCAGACAACACATCTGAATTCTCCTACCACGTACTGCATAAAGAATCTATTCACAGCTCATTTTTGCAACCTGTATTCTCTAATGTCCATTTAGACAGCTGCATTTCATCATTTTAAAGTATCACAGTGAGTTTGCTGGATTTGACACAAGTTAACATGACATTGCTGAAAGGCATATGTTCAGTGTGAGCACACAAGTTGGTCTACTCTGTCCATTTGGATATAGCCAGACACAATTCAGGCCTTGAGCAGCCTTACTAGAGAAAAACAAGGGACTGGTTTGAATAGAAAGAAGAAAGAAAAGCTCCCTGGTCTCTTCATGTAAGCGTGAATAAGTCTGTGATGATTGACCTAGGGAGAAAAGCGTGGTGTGAAAATGTTTTAGACAACACCATCTTGCCAGTTTCAGGCCCTTTCAAACCTGTATTTTGAAATACTGCTGAAATGTCTTTAACTGCAACAATAAACACACACCTGCATGTGGGAAAAAAAAAACAAAAAAAAAAACACATGACTTCAAACTGAACCTCGCCGATACAATCTGCTGAATAAACAATCACACCGGTTTGCCTCGAGAATCAGTCCCAGATAACCACATTCACGAAGCTCTTTGCTGTCACACATACAAGGTCACAACCGAAACATGTGTTACACCCAGGTCTCCACAAGCTTGTGTTGTTTTATTTATTCATTTTGGATAAATAATTCAGAGGTAGGCCTGACAGTGAAAGAAGAGCTTGAGTGTACACGATAGCCCTGTCCCAGACTAGAAGACGCCACGTCCCTGAGCTGTCCAGGATGCCCTAATCATCAGGCATGTTTTGGGTTCCAGCACAGGTAAAGGTTACCTGCTGACTCTGGATCTGTAGATCTGACCTCTGACCTCTGACCTTCACCTGGGGGGTTACCTGGACCAGATCTGGGCCACAGTCAGCTGCTCACC
>NC_045173.1:23625898-23690898 GCF_900700415.2 Clupea harengus | reverse complement strand
GAAAGCAGGGCTCAGCTTCAGCCAAAAACGAAATAGTTTCATCTGTGCTTACACACCTTAGGGGCTCCCAGAGCCTTCCATTGCACCTGCTGCCAAGACTAGAGAGAGAGAGAGAGAGAGAGAGAGAGAGAGAGAGAGAGAGAGTGGCAATGTAAGTTTTCCTGGCAGGGGCTCGGGGAGAAGAACAAAACTCACTCTCTATCCAACCTGCATTCACAACAAACCTTGCGTAACAGAAACCATCCACCATCACATTCCACATCAAACACATGAAGATCAGAATGTTTGCGCGGAATGTAATTACAATCGGTGAGACAATCACAATAGCGGTTGCAGCAGATGACCTACAATCAGGTACACAGCGGGCCGGTTGAAGTCTCATGCCATGTTTATAGTGGCTGTATGTGCGGTGGCGAGTGGTTAGGTGCAGCTGGGTACTCAGTCGTGACACTCACGACTCATCTGAAGGAGGTCACATGGTGGAAGTGGCCATATACAATAATATTCTGTGACAATGTGCACTTTTGTTTGGAATGATTTGCTTACTGGGGGACAAACAGGTAGAGCGATTGGTAGGTTGTGGGTAGAGCAGAATGAGGTTGAATAACCAGGGAATAACCAAGCACAGGCTGCTAATAAAAATGTATGTCTGCACTTAAAGTTACCAAAGGAATATCTGCAAGTTCTGAACTAGTGGTTGGCACCATAATATTCTGTGACAATGTGCACTTTTGTTTGGAATGATTTGCTTATTTGACTGTCACTGGGGAACATACAGGTTGAGCGATGGGTAAGTTGTGGGTAGAGCAAGGAGCTGACGACACTAAGATCATGGGTTGAATGACCAGGGAACACACAGGCTACTAATACAAATGTATGTCTGCACTTACAGTTTGGATAAGATACTAAATGATACCAAAGGAATATCTGTAAAAGTTGTTGTTGCAAGTTCTGAACATTGAAGGGGCTATATGTAAGATTGACTAGTGGTTGGCAAACAAGCTAAATGCTTTCATACTCCCAACCCCAAGCACACTGGGGGCAGTCTGAAGTAGAAGTACTTTGTCTAGTGTAAGGGAGTGCTGAAGGCTACATGTAGCATGAAAACATTTATATGATTGAAAGATGTCTGGTTTACCAGTAGCGTCTCCATCAACATCAACATCTAGTCTAGGCAACCACACAACTCCCTGTACGTCTTCATTGAAGCACTCAAGCTTTTGAGCCAGATGATAGTCTAACCATTACTGTTCACCGATGGGCTTGCTACTGAGCTACTTGTTGACCCTAACTACAGCATAGCCATGCTTACTTGGGTCTGTTTGTGAATTCAATCCGGATGGTGCCTCTGTACTTCAAAGATAAAGCATTCCATTTCTCCACAAATGAACAGACTAACTGTTATTATTTTAGCCTTTGAGATACCTCTTGACGTAAAAAGAGAGGACGGGTCAGGTTCATTTCTAGTTCATTTCTAGTTCATACCTCTTTATATACATCTATTTAATGCACACAGCTGTAATAGCTTTATTTACATGAATAAGGAGTTCATCTGCATGATGTTGGTAAATAAACTGCTAAATGAGCTACCTCCACAGATGCAGCTTGTAATTTATCCGGAATTACCACCACTCTCAGAAAACTCCCCCCCATCCCCCATCAAGGCTAAATGAAGGTGTGTGCTTTCCACAGGAACCACTCAGCGATGATAGAAGAACTACCATCACTTTTTGAAATCCCAGTCCAGTAAAGTTCTCAGATTCATTGAGAGGCTCTGAATGCCACAGATCTCCTTTTCCACCCGTCCTTATGGTAAACAAAGCATAAGACTTCACACATGGGTAATACTTGACGTTTCTTTTATTGACCAAAAAAAAATCAATCTTGGCAATAATGTTGAAAAGTAATGGGTAGCATTTCCCGTGACCTATAGCAGCCCTGCGTCACTGCACCGAGCCTCATGCATGGCCTTCTCCACCCATGCTCACATTCAGCCTGCTGCAAGCTTTCAGACGTCAGCGGTAATTGACATTTTTAACATCGCATTTACATCAGCAGAAAATCAATCTGAGCCAATGTGTTTCAAAGTAACAAGTTCAACTCTTTCCTGGCCTTTCCGACTCAAGGCTTCATAGAGAGTGTCATGTTGGGCTCAGAAGGCTTTAAACATCACATTCCTCGTATTCCGTAATATACGTCACACAGAGATCAGAGAGAACGAGTAGAACAAAATAACATGTTTTTAACATCACAAAATTATGAAAAAAGAGAACTAGTCTCCTAGTCTCTCTCTCTCTCTCTCTCTCTCTCTCTCTCTCTCTCTTTCTCGATTACCCTCAGTGAAGTAGCTGTTATCTTATCTTACTGTAAGTATCCTCTCTCTCTCTCCCCCCTCCCCACATTCCTTCCCACCTCAGTCCGTTACCCCCCACCCCCCACACACGCACACACACGCAGCTCTCCCATCTTCAGTGTCTTCTCCCGTCCCCAGCCCACATGGCTTAGCATGGCAGTCTTATTAGCCATCTGGTGACAAAGCTAAGAGCTTCCCTCAGGCCAGCGTCACACTCCAAACAAACCAGTTTCATTTCACACACAGAGCCAACGTTGTTTTCTTTTTTTCTTTGGTCCTATTTAATGGGAATACACACACACACACACACACACACACACACACACACACACACACACACACACACACACACACACACACACATACACACACATAAATAATCATATACAAGCACACACATGGGCACTAGAAGAACAACAACTCAGACCGCCTTTCCAATAAGCATCCCAGTGTAATTTGTCATGTCCATGATGAATTATGCCTTCCATACGAGCTGAGCCCACAGAGGGCCCAGAGAAACAGAGAGAGCGAGAGAAAGGGAGAGAGGAAGAGAGAGAGAGAGGGAGAGAGAGGGAGAGAGAGGGAGTGAGAGAGAGAGAGAGGGAGAAAGGGAGAGGGGGAGAGAGAGAGAGAGAGAGAGGGAGAGAGAGGGAGTGAGAGAGAGAGAGAGGGAGAAAGGGAGAGGGGGAGAGAGAGAGAGGGAGAGAGAGGGAGAGAGAGGGAGAGAGAGAAGGAGCATGACTAATTTCATTGGGCCGGCTACGCAAACATTCATGAGAGGCAATCAAGAGGCCCATTACAGCAAACAACCCAAGAGGCTGAGGGGCAACTGACCCCCCCCCTCCTCCTCAGGAATATAACCTGCAGGATGGGAAGGAGGAGGAGGAGGAGGAGGAGGAGGAGGAGGAGGAAAACAAGGGTGCAGGGAGAGGACAAAAATCAGGGTTTATTTCTCTTTTCTCCAATGTATTAGCTCCTTCCCCTGTACTGTCCTAATATAATCTCTATCTCTCTCTCTTTTATATCTCTATCCCTCTCTCTTTTTCCATCTCTATCCCTCTCTCTTTTATCTCTCTATCCATCGCTCTTTTTTCCCATCTCTTTCCCTCTCTCTTTTTATATCTCTATCTTCTTTGTTTTAGGCTTTTCATCCAGACTTTCCTGTCCATTCTCTCTCTCTCTTGTCCGTATTCTTCAGCATTCTTCAAGTCTCTCTCTCTCTCTCTCTCTCTCTCTCCCTCTCTTTAAGTAATAGCCACTGGCTTGTATTTATGTTTCAACTGATGGATCACAACACTGCTGGGAGGATGCTGGAGCATACACACACACACACACACACACACACCACACACACACACACACACACACACGTGCATGCACACCACACACACACACACACACACACACACACACACACACACACACACACACAGACCACACACCACACACACACACACACAACACACACACACACACACACACACACACACACACACACTGCTGGAGGATGCTGGAGCAGTCAGTCCCAGTCGTCATGTCAGATGGCAGTACATCACTCAATCCCCCCTACAGGCACAATTTCCTAACCCAACGCCTTGGCCTTCCAGGCCTCTATAAGAGCACACACACACACACACACACACACACACACACACACACACACACACACACACACACGTGCACGCACACACACACACACCACACACACACACCGTGCATGCACACACACACACACACACACACACACACACACACACACGTGCATGCACACACACCACACACACCACACACACACACACACACACACACACACACACACACACACACACACGTGCATGCACACACACACACACACACACACACACACACACACACAACACACGTGCATGCACACACACACACACACACACACACACGTGCATGCACACACACACACACATGCGTGCACGCACACCCTCACACATACGACAACACACACCGAACAACCAAAGGACAAGGTGGTCCTGCTTATTTTTAAAAAGAGAAAGAATTATGACTCTGGCGTCAAAATGTGAGTGTCTGTGTGTTGTGGTGGAAGGAAGGCTGTTTCTTGCCCCCTCCCCCCTCACACACACATACAAGCACGCACACACACAGGGTGGCTTGGGAAGGATGGAGAACGCTGAATTGCAGTTAATGGACTGGAAAAGTGTGTGTGAGGAAAGCGAAATGGTGTGGGAGTGTTTGTGTTGAGGGAGTGCATATGTGTATATGTGTATGGGCATGTGTGTGTGTGTGTGTGTGAGTGTGTGTGTGTGTCTGTTGTTCCTGTTCTCTCTCTCTCTGTGTGTGTGTGTGTGTGTATGTGTGTGCGTGTGCAAGAGCCTGTTCATTCTGGCTGACTGGTGCATTAGTAACATGGCAATGCGTGTTGTATTATTCAAATTTTTTCGGAGGAGTGCACACACATCTCAGACCTCTCCCTCTCATCTCCACTCCACTACCGACGATTTCTCCTGGTCCTTTGCGGTACAAGATCACACTTTTCATCCTCGCTAAAAAAGGAAAAAACTTGAGCTTTGTTAACCATGGTTCTTTGTTACGGCCCCTCAAAGACACCAGCAGTGTGTGAAGGCCGGTCTCCCTACCAGGGTTATGTAAACCTCCCCTGTCCAATTTCCACAGAACCTGAAAGCTGTGTTTTCGCTGTGAGAGCCCATGAAACCTCGGCCCAATTACTCTCTCCAGATGTGCAGGCAGAACCAGAGCAGAGAGGAGAAGAGAAAGAGAAGAGAAGGAAGAGAAGAGAAGAGAGGGAGAAGAGAAAGGAGAAGAGAAGAGAAGAGAGGAGAGGAAGAGAGGAGAAGAGAAGAGAAGAGAGAGAGGAGAAGAGAAGAGAAGAGAAGAGAGGAGAGGAGAGGAGAAGAGAGGAGAAGAGAAAGAAAGAAGAGAGGAGAAGAGAAGAGAAGAGAGGAGAGGAGAGGAAGAGGAGGAAGAAGAGAAGAGAAGAGAAGAAGGAGAGGAGAGGAGAAGAGAAGAGAAGAGAAAGAGAAGAGAAGAAGAGAAGAAGAGAAGAGAGGAGAAATAAGAGAGGAGAGGAGAGAGAAGAGAAGAGAAGGAAAGAGAGGAAGGAGAAGAGAGAGGAGAGGAGAAAGAGAGAGGAAAAGAGAAGAGAAGAGAAAGAGGAAGGAGAGGAGAAGAGGAAGAGAAGAGAAGAGAAGAAAGAGAAGGAAGAGGAGAGAAGAAGAGAGGAAAGAGAAGAGAAGAGAAGATAGGAGAGGAGAGGAGAAGAGAAGAGAAGAGAAGAGAAGATAGAGAGGAGAATATAAGAGAGAGAAAAAGGAAGGAGAGGAGAGAAAGAAGAGAAGAGAGGAGGAGAAGAGAAGAGAAGAGAAAAAGAAGAGCAGACAGGACTGTTTACAGCTGAAAAGTAGCAGGAATGTTTACTTCACAACCTTTAGCTGCACCATGCACAGGAATAAGGGAGGAGGAGAGGTGGAGAGAGGGAGAGAGAGAGAGAGAAAACAGACAGATGCAGAAGAAAAAATCTTTCGCTGTTCAATGATCACAAACAAAGAAAAAGGACAGGTGAAGAGAGAAGAGGGCAGGAAGTGAGAAGCGGAGAGAAGACTATAGAGAAACAGAGGAAAGGAGGGAGTGAGAGAGAAATAGAGATGGAAGGAGAAAAGGAGAAGAGAGAGCAAGATGCACAGAAGGAAGGGTGGAAAGAGCGAGAGATGGAGGGAGGGAGGGAGGGAGGGAGAAAGAGAGATACTGCACAAGGGAGGGGGAGGGGGAGAAAGAGAGAGAGGCTATGCAGACGTAGCGAAGAGAAAAAAGCACAAGGACATTGAGTGTGCCTGCGAGACAGAGACTGACACGCACAGAGGCTCTATCAGCCGTAAGTGACAGATGAGCTTTCAGCCTCACACACGCATTTCATCTTTTGCACAAACCTCATTCAATAGGTGTCTGTCAAAATCTCTAATACAAAGAGCAAACACACACACACACACGGACACACACGCGCACACCCACACACACACACACACACACACACACACACACACACACACACACAAATCCCAAAGCAGCAGGTCATAGGCTGTGAGGCACTTATGTAATTTCC
Source organism: Clupea harengus (assembly GCF_900700415.2). Taxonomy (NCBI): domain Eukaryota; kingdom Metazoa; phylum Chordata; class Actinopteri; order Clupeiformes; family Clupeidae; genus Clupea; species Clupea harengus. The sequence continues at coordinate 23,684,437 of NC_045173.1, read as the reverse complement.
TCATTTCCCATTGGGTCAAGTCATCTTTTCTCAAAATAAACATGGGTGAATTTAAGGAATAATATCAGGCACTGGTCAAAGGGACAGAGCAAGTGTGTGTGGTGTGTTTCTCTGTGTGTGTGTGTGTGTGTGCGCGTGTGTGTGTGTAATTGGTAGCCCTTCCTCATACATGCTTCTTGGGTTTCGGCTTGACAGCCTTTGGCATGTACAGTGGTTTACCAGGCCCTAGGAAATCTGCACACGCACACACACACACACACACGCACGCACGCACGCATGCACACACAATCACTATATGCACTCTACACTCCCTTGTGAACACAAGTAACCTGTAATTATCCACTCCTCTGTGATTCGGACTTAAAACATTTCTCATATCGTTGTAAAGGCAGGTATCGTGGTCCCATGGTTTTGTGATCATTCTGATAAATGACTCCGTGGCTCTTTCTTGATGGAGAAATGAGCAGTTCAATTCAGCAGGGTCTGAATAAAACAGTGTGGCCCACAGATCGTCACCCTCCACCACACTGTACTTCGGTGTGTGGCTCTGTTCAAAAACCACACATAACACACACATCTCTCTCTCTCTCTCTCTCTCTCTCTCTGTGTGTGTGTGTGTGTTGCCATCGTAATGCTCTAACAGACCAGCATGGGCTGGCTCTAAAAGAAACTCTCACAGAAGAAGAGCATGGCAGCAAGTTGCATGGAAGAGTGGATCAACTGTTGATCAACTGTTCTCCCCCCTCTTTCTCTCTTTCTCTCTGTTTCTGTTTCTCTCTCTCTCTCTCTCTCTGTTTCTCTTTCTCTTTTTCTTTTGTTATACATTGGTGGTGGTTGCTGATGTAAGGGCTTCTGATATTGATCGATGGCCATCAGCTCTTTCTGACAATCAAGTCTGTTTGAGGTGGGGAGAAAAATGGTTTTCTGCACAAAACAGGGACCAGCTGGCAACCCACTATTACATTTAGAGTCCTCTGGCACCATACTTATTGTATTAGTAAGTATGTGTGTGTTTCTGCATGTGTGGTTGTGTGTGTGTGTGGGGGTGTGTGTGTGTGTGTGTGTGTGTGTGTGGGTGTGTGTGTGTGTGTGTGTTTGTGTGTGTCTGTGTGTGTGTGTGTGTGTGTGTGTGTGTGAGAGAGAGAGAGAGAGAGAGAGAGAGAGAAAGAAAATAAGAGAAAGTGTCTGTGTGTGTGTGTGTTGTGTGTGCATATGACAATAAACAGACAGTCAACAAACATGACAATTGACAGTCCCTCCAGTTTTTTGCCAATTCGACACAAAATCTGCAATTTAATCTGCATTTTTTTCACCGCTTCATATTTTCTTATTTACTGCATAAATTGTGCATGGGTTTTAAATTGCAACTCATTTCCACTTCTTTTGGCCTCCTCGTGGTGGTACAAGGTTATGTATACAGTCTGTCTCAACCAAGCAATTGCCACTGCTTAATGTCCTTGTCGTTTGGTGTCAGGTGTGTGATTAATGACCACGGTCAAGTTAGCTTGTCCATAGACATTCGCGACATATTTGGATCTATTACTTCTGGATCTATTACTTAATCTCATTAAAGTTAAATGAACTACTCACACGTTATGATAGTCTGCCTTGTATTCACTTGGAAGATTGTAAATAGTATTTAAACATGAAATTGAACTTAGAGCATTTTGTTACGTCCGTCTTTTTATTCAGCCATTCGTTGTGCACAGACATGTCTGGAGATTTCAAAATAAAAGCCAGTTCCCCAATTCATGCATAGGCCTATTGAAGGGTAATTTGAGTGAGTAGAATATAAACAGATAAATGTTACAGTGAGTGGTGGGCGTCTTGATGGCTCTTTCGTGTATAATGTCCACATTGCTATCACCCAACTGCACAGCGGCCAAATTAACATTTAGATCAAATTTTATGCCCCAGAAATTCATTACAGGCAATTGAACTATATTTGCCTCATAGCTGAAATGTATTGACTGTGTGGAGAATGGATGCGCAAGCAGGGAACGAACGCATACGAAAGAAGGGATCAGTAGTGTTTTATCTCAAACCCACACATGCAGCATAACAAGCTCATCATTGTTAAAGGCTCCATCATGCGAGTGTAGAAATTTCCCAAAGGCGTGGATTCCATGCTTAGTCAGACAATTGGAATGGTGACTTGTTGGAAGATCTAAATGCTACAAACAAACAGTGCTAACAGTAAGGTGAAGAGAGAAAAGAGAAAGAATGTGTGATGCTGCGTTTCCTAAGCACGTCTTCACCGCGTCCTAATGTCGGACGGAACAGACTTTGATTATACTTTTAACCACCAACGGAGACCTCTACAGTCCTTATTGTACATCCCCACATAACTGTCTGAACTGGTTCATCTTGGCTGGCGTGTGTGGAAGCATAGGGGCGCACACTTATCGCTAACACCACGGCAAACATTTCACTGCACACTCATTCATTTACCGTTGATCAAAATCTCCGTTTTATTGCCCAAATGTTGTTCGACAACTTGCTGTTAAGTTGCCTTTACATATTTCATGTGTATAAGAATGACACAATATACATACCATGTTTGTTCAATGGACAATGTTGGATAATTACCTTGCCATCATTACATCTTCCTTGTTTTCTTAGGAAGTGCGCTCCCATCCCGGTGTAACAGGCCAAATTAACCCCCGCCCAGATTAAACCTAGGTATACTTTGGCCCAGGCCAGATTAAACCTGGGTATACTTTGGCCCAGGCCAAACTATACCCGCGGGTGTAAAATAGCCTAGGCCATACTATACCCCTCCAGGCCAGAGTATACCCCAGGGGATAAACTGTCCTAGGCCAAACTATACCCGGGGGTGTAAAATAGCCTAGGCCAGACTATACCCCTCCAGGCAGGGCCAGTCCTTCCTCTGGGTGACAAAGGCAGTTGCCTAGAGCGCCACCTAGAGGGAGGCGCCAAAAACTGTGCCTAGCAAAAATATATATATATATTTTTGCTGGGCAGAGTTTTTTGTGCCCCTTCTATTTCTCCTACCAATATTTTGACATAAAAAAATATATTTAACCCTCCTATTATGTTTGGGGTGAATTGACCCCATTCAATGTTTAACATCTCTAAATAAATGATTGACATAATGTTTTTTGCTTCATATTTAACGACTTTTCCTAATTTAATGGGGACAACTGGGTAAACACAAAATTAACATGATGATATGTTCTCAATGTCCTGTACACACGCTGTACGCATAGGTGTTCTTTGGGGTCAATTTGACCCCAGGCTGTTTTAATTGTATAAATATATAAGAAATATCAACATTTTACACACTTTGTTACTATTCTTGATAACAGAAATTGTTTTTCATTCCAAATGTTATAGATAACAACAATATGTACTTAGAAATAATATAAAGCCATGAAAACACCAAAAGGATATCTCTTTCCAATTTTAGGTCAATCAGTGAGATTTTATGGTGATCTGCATATTTCTCCACAGTCGCGTAACAGGTATTCTGGATGTATAAGGGGGGTGGGTGGGAGTATTGTTTTAATCAAAGGGCTATTTAGGTAGTCAACAAACAAACCTAAAGTACCTGACACACATATATATATATATATATATATATTTTTTTTTTCACACTCTTGGATTATGTACCTGGTGGAGGACAAATACATTTGCAACCACAGAGTTTTTGTCTACCTGCTGCCTTTTGTGCCTACCCTAAAATACTCTTGACACGGTTGCCCTTTGACAGAACGAAAGAATGTTGTGGTACGTCGAACAGGGTGTGACACTTTAATGGAGTTGCAGGTCAGGACATTAAAACGTGCAGCCATTTTCTGGATCACACAGCCACACTATTAGCTTTTCCTTTCCATTTTGGGCTGTGTTTTAACAACAGCCACAGCGATGGCAGTGGCGGTAGCCCCGACTTTAAAGGCATTGTTCCCATCCTTGGTATGCGCTGGAGAGAGGAGGGAGCACTGACCCGCACAGGGGAGAAAGGTGTGTAGCAGGGAAAGATAATTAGAAAAGGACCCTGGGGGAGTAGAGAGAGAGAGAGAGAGAGAGAGATAGAGTTAGAGAGAGAGAGAGAGAGAGAGAGATACAGTTAGAGAGAGAGAGATAGAGTTAGAGAGAGAGAGAGAGAGTTAGAGAGAGAGAGTTAGAGAGAGAGAGAGAGAGAGTGAGAGAGAGAGAGAGAGAGAGAGAGAGAGAGAGATAGAGAGAGAGAGAGAGAGAGAGAGAGAGTTAGAGAGAGAGAGAGAACAAGAGAGAGAGAGAGAGAAAGAGAGAGAGAGAGAGTAGACTCACTTCAACCATGTACAGCTTATACAGAACACAGTGACATGAAACAACATTCCTCCAGGACCATAGTGCATAGTTTAACACAGAGCTACACAGAAATACACTAAGACTACACAGACACTACACAGAACTAGCCCAAAACAACACAGACAGTACACAGAGCTAACTAAGACAACGCAGACAGTACACAGAACTAGCCCAAAACTACACAGACACTACAGAGAACTAACTAAGACTACACAGAACTAGTTAAGACCACACAGGTAGTACTGAAGTGCAAAACATTTACATCCATTGAAAAACAGAGGTGACAAAGATTAGGCTAGCAAACAAGCCAATTGGCACAGTAAGGGACCGTGCAGTACAGGACAGTGCGCTGCCTCCACATACACAGTTCTGGGGGGAGAAAGTGCCATATGTAACAGGTTGCGCAGAAAAGATAAAACAATTTTTGCTTTGCTTTGGCAATAAGAGTGCCCATTTAATTGTGTTTTTAGCAGCATCTTCAGCGATTAATGTTTTTTTGAATGCAAAGGGAGTGGAATAGTGTTTCAATTGAGTGTGTGTGTGTGTGTGAGACAGAGGGGATGGGGGGAGGAGGGGGGGGCAGAGAAAGGGAGAGAGAGAGATAGAGAGAGAGAGGTGGCCACTGTCACAGAAAACAACACCAGCACACTGCTGTATCTCCACCACTGAAATACAGTCATTAGTGGCCAGCCCAGAGAAAGAGAGAGAGAAAATTAGAGACAGACAGGGATAGAGAGAGAGAGAGAGAGAGAGAGATAGAAAGAGGCTGATAGGCTGCCATTGATGACGACAGGAGCCCATTGGACGGTTCCCACACCCTACAGAGCAGCCTTAATGCCACTGTGATCTTTGGAGTTAACAGCCTGAAGCTACCCTTTCAGGCATTACAATTAGCCCCATTAACACTTCATGTGTTCACTGCCTATGTTACAGTGGAAGTATGCTATCGAGAACAAAGAAAAACGACAATTATCTGTAACAGCCCTTTGATACTTTGTATTTACATATCCCCATAACTACTCATAGTCCTGACCCTGAAAATCTTTTTTAAACGGAATTTAAAAGTACCATTAGTTAGAATTACATTCTATACACAATATTAACAGAGCTCTTCTCCAAAAGGGCATATGTGATATGAAGAATGGTCCAGGAAACAATCAAACGCACAAAACAAATCTAATGGCACTTTGGTAATTGAGAATTCAAAACTCATCTTGGCTTCTCAACATTTACCACCATTGCCTTGTCAGCAAATGACAGTATGAGATTATTTTGAATGAAGAGTGCATTACAAATAAAATACATTATTATTATTATTTATTATTAGTATGTGTTCTAAATGGAAGAGAAGAGCAGTCTGTTATACCAACTGTTTTTTTTGTTTTGCTGTTTTTAACCCTGAGGCTTTACGTAAGGGATAATGTATTGTCCGGAGGTCATTATCCAAAAATAAATCCCGACGGGGCGAACAGCACCCCGACGCGCAGCGGAGGGGTGTTGTTTCGTCCTGAAGGGATTTATTTTTGGATAATGACCGAAGGACAATACATTATCCCGCTTATTATACGGTTACTTGCCAAAAACCATAGAAGACATTCCTCCAAAATACCTCTTTTTAACGATTTAGTTGCCGTTTGGTGATTTCCGCTAAGAAATAAATAGTTCTTCAAGCAAATAGAACTTTTAAGTTTCAGGTGTTGCGTAGCAACCCATTACTTGCTGACTTCAAATTACAATGAGTCTGTTACGTTAAATGACCGGACTACTTGCGGAATGATATGAAAGATGTGAATTAGAAGCAAAAAAACCCGTTGCCAATGACAGCGGTCAATATCTTTTCGCAGCGGTGAATATCAGGAAATATTCACCGGCGAACGTTGGGATGGCCCATTCAAATCAACGGTACTTTTTGGAACGTTCTGAAAAGCCGTATAATAAAAAGATATAATGTATATGTTATTGTCTGCACATGCGTTAGTAACTTGAATTGTTTGTGTGTTGTTACACGCAAAAAGAACAGAACACTCCTGTCCGTCCCTGACCGAGACGGACGGTTCAATTGGTCCCCGGGCGCTGAGAAGCTACCCACTGCTCCTGGAGGATCCTGGAGGAGGGACGATCCGGGATGGGTTAAAGGCAGAAGTTGAATTCACGGCGACCTCAGGCCTGTGTGTGTGTGTGTGTGTGTGTGTCCTGTGTCGCCTCCATATATAACACGTGTGTGTTGCAGTGAGTCGTTTGTGCAATAAAAAACTGACAGCAGTCAGCCTTGTTTGTTTGTTGTTGTTTAAGTAAAAAAAAAAGTCACTCAGTGTTATGTCAATAGAATGATTAGTTACGCTCCCCGTTCTGCCCCTGGGATGGATGTCAAAATCCATAGAAATACTATACCCTATATACATAACAGGAATGTGGAAAAATTGTTATTATTATTATTATTATTGTTGTTGTTGTTGTTAGATTGCTGTTTTTTTTATCATTATTATTATTATTATTATTATTTCCCTTTGGAATACAGCATAACATTTTTAGAATTGCTTGACTTTTTGCCCCTGTTTCTGATGGCACAGTATTTCAGGCAAATATCACAATTACATTTTAATGTCACTGCTTCCATTAGACACCACCTTTGCAGGGCTTGTTCACTTTGCCCAAATTATATTTTCTCTCCACTGTCCATTTCCCTTAAAATGGAGCAGCCATGCAGGGCCACTCTAAGGGCAGCGCCTCGCTTTGTGCTGAAGCGCTGTCATTAGCTGGAGCTGGCATTTGCATTGGTGATACAGGGGGTACAGGGGGTACAGGGGGTAGAGAAGTCGGTTAGTAATCAGAAGGTTGCTAGTTCGATTCCCTGTCGAAGCGTCCTTGAGCAAGACACTGAACCCCTAATTGCTCCTGATGTGCAGTGTGCCATCAGTGAAAAAAAATGTAAAATGTGTATACATTGTAAGTCGCACATATGTAAGTTGCTTTGGATAAAGCGTCTGCTAAATTACTTAATGTAATGTAATGATAGATAATTCATTCCCTTACCTGTTCCTGTTCAGGGCTCAAGAAAAATAAAATAAAAAATTAATCACAGGTGTAATGGCCAACCCCAAGTTTGCGTTTCCAAGCATGAAATTAGCTTTTTGTGGAAGTATGCTTATGAGTTAATAAAAATAGATTTAAATATACCCATACATACCTGCACTTATATGCTCTATATCTTGACCTAGACATGCAGTGTATTCAAAGCTTCACAGAACTCTATGGGTCAAGGTTGTGGGTTATATCTACTAAATTAATCAGAGAGAGAGCATGCTGTTCAGATTTAGCGTTACGATAAAGGACATAAGGGTTACTGCAAACATTTTTTTTTACATTTTCGCTCAAATTGCAGTTGTTGCTTGTGTGCGATGGCTTGTTTAATGTGCAGTATAACATACAAAGATCTTGTATATCTTGTATGAAGTTGTCTTCATAGTGAACAAAATAGTGCTAAATAAAGAATATGTTTCAAAATCAATTCAACCCATTTCAATTTTAGACTCATCTAAGGGCACAGTAGCAGCATCCCTCGTGCATCACGTGTCATGGGGGGGATGTACAGTGTCATGGGGGGGATAGCCAGTGGGAATCTGCTGTATTTTATTTTCCAAAAGCACTACATCGCTGCATTCAGTAATAGACAGAGAGACTCATTTTCAGTTGTTGAATTCGTGCAATTATTAGTTCAATTTCAGAGTCCTCAAGCTGGGTTTCAGACAGCTCGTGGATGCATTACGGCTCACATGATTGGCCGATGTCTCCCTGTGGGAGCCTGTGCTGATTGGACGACAGATGGAGAGCCCTCTGTGTGATGCACTGGCCAACAGAGAGTGACAATCAGCCGCATGTTTTCATTAGTATATTTACGGACGTAAACATGAGTGTGTTTGTCATTGTCTTTGTTTGATTGGTGAGACACACACACACACACACACACACACACACACACACACACACACACACACACACACACGCTCCTGCTGTCTTTATGCTCAAGCCACCACCTCCATAGGCTACCAGGAGACAAGCTTTACAACTCGTCAAACAACGCAGCAAAGTTGCAGTCTTTTGAGGACACTCTCTTCAGTGTGTGTGGGTGGGTGTGTGTACACGAGCATGTGTGTGTAGTGTTCTGCTGTGTAACAGCTTATCATTGTGTTTGTGGCTTCTTCTGTGTCTGAAAGTGTGTGTGTGTGTGTGTGTGTGTGTGTGTGTGTGTGTGTGTGTGTGTGTGTGTGTGTGTGTGTGTGTGTGTGTGTGTGTGTGTGTGTGTGTGTGTGTGTCTTTAGCACAGTAGAGTCTGTGTAAAGCCCCACGGGGAATCATCTGCTTGGGGCATAGACAGGTGCAATCCAGGAGACAGAGTCCTGGAGTCCATGGGATAAGGACTGATGCCTGCAGGGGCTCAGAGTGGGGACGCCAGGGTGATTTGGGGGTGGGGGTGGGGGTGGGGGTGGAGGTGGGGGTGGCAGCGCCTGAGAGTGGGTTTGGAGGGGGATGACAGGGGGACTGGGATGGGGTGGGGTGGGGTGGCTGAGGCTGAGGCTGAGGTTCTCCCCCTGAGGGAAAAGATGTCTGTTTGTTGGCCGCAGGGAGCCGCAGGGAGGGAAATAGCAAGATACCGAACCTAGCCTTCTCTACCAGCCACGGTTATAAAGCCCTGAGAAAAATCAAACCCAACTTCTGTACATGCGAGAGCCAAGGGTGTGCCATTTCATTTCTCCCCATTTAACATTAGATTATTGCTCATACATGCTCTTATATGATGCACTACAATTATGCTTATTAATGTGCAATTAGATATTAAGATAGATAGATAGATAGATAGATAGATAGATAGATAGAGAGAGAGATGGATAGGTTCACTTCAATAGTATTTGTAAATTGCATTTTTAAATCACTGTATCAATCATTTGTTATTTTATGATGCTCTTATGCGCAAATGAGCATGACCCGGAGCAAACCATAACCCTCGTACCAATGCTGTGTGCACATGTAGCCTGACGCATGGTACTGGTACGGGGGTCACACCTGAGCACGAGTGACTTTGATCATGTAAAACACACCCCTGGGCAGAGAGGAACAGTGTACATCTGGAACCAAATCTGTTGCTTACAAGAAAAGCTTTAATTGTGCTCAAAAAAGTGTTGTGCCGGCGAACTGAATAAATGCATGTTAAAATGGTTGCGTTGTTAAAATGGTTGCACTTTGATTTTTGAAAGCAGCCAGGTGTGAGTGGATGCAGACAGGTTTCAAAGCTCCGTGCTTTAATGAGTGGGCGGCTCCTTCTGCTGTGCATCTCTGAGAGAGGGCTTAAGACATGGGCTTCTGGTCCTGGTCCAGCCTGTATCTCACTCTGATCCTGCACTCATGTCGATCCGCCAGGCTCTCATATATGGATGCCATTTCCCCTCTGACACAGGACCTGCTTACGCCCCGGATCTGGATTAGATCTGTTGGGTTTCTGCTTGACTTTGAGCCACTCTGAGACCGTCTGGTGAGCTGACTCTGGGACTGTCTGGTGAGCTGACTCTGAGACTGTCTGGTGAGCTGACTCTGAGACTGTCTGGTGAGCTGACTCTGAGACTGTCTGGTGAGCTGACTCTGAGACTGTCTGGTGAGCTGACTCTGAGACTGTCTGGTGAGCTGACTCTGGGACTGTCTGGTGAGCTGACTCTGAGACTGTCTGGTGAGCTGACTCTGAGACTGTCTGGTGAGCTGACTCTGGGACAGTCTGGTGAGCTGACTCTGGGACAGGAGGATGCCGCCCAGACTAGGTTAGACCTGTGACAGATTTTTGGGCCAGAGTCAGCCTCTGCTAAAGGGGAATGGTGGAGATAATTACCAAACACTGTTAATGACTTTAGAATATATCTATTAAGTGCCTTGTATTCATAATTACCTTGTATGCTTATGTTAACAGGAACATGGCATTTCTGTGTTCCTGTGTATATGTGTAACTTTGATTAACTGGCGCCACTTATTGTTTTCTCGACCCTGGGAAGATACAAGAAGCTCAGTCGAGAACTTTATTTTGACTGTGATGTTAAATAGTTATGGCGTCAGCATTAGATAAATCTTAAGTTATATAAACCTTGTGGGCTGTTTGTGAAATTGCTTCACTTTCATCCTTGTGCTGGGAGTGAGCCCGATTGCAATTGTTATTGAATAAATATACTGATCCACAACTCCGGAGTCCTGAGATAACTTAAGAGTGAATTTTCACCTAACAGGGAATGACCGTTAAACTGCTGTCCGTTCTGTATTTAGCCATATAACTTCTCAGAATAAAAAAACTAAATTCAAAAGTCAGGCGATCGACACCGTTACTCAACGTAAGAGTAAAGGTCCTGGTATTAGTCAATCAAACGTTTTTCCTTTCTGGTCAGGTGACTGGTCTTAACCAATCATGACTTCGAATTACCCTTCCACCCATTGTCGACCGACTCTCCTACTACGTTAGGTGCACTAGGCCACTCCGTGCCACATCAGTGCCAGATTTACACCAGATTGGGGCCAGAGTCAGCCTCTGCTAAAGGGGTTATAATGACACCCCTGCTCTGCTCTCTGATGCATCCGGCCCAGGACTGGCGTGAGTTAGGGCCACATCTGTGCCCATCTGAGCCCATGCCCATCTAGGCTGCCAGAGGGATGCCACCATACCCATCCCCCCCCCCCACCCCCCCTCCCCGCTCCGCTGAGAGAGTAAGAGATCTGTCCTTCACAGAGGCGACGATGAATAATTCACACATCAAAACCATCAGGCGCCGTGCTGCCACTTTTAATGTGGCTTTACCTGCTTTGAAAGCAGCTGGGTGTTTCCGCCCTGCAACGCTTGCCTGGGGCCTCTTCAATCCCCAAACTGCTCTAGGGGTGTCACTCATCTCTGTGTGAGAGCATATATGAGTGTGCTTGGGAGTGTGTGTGTGTGTGTGTGTGTGTGTGTGTGTGTGTGTGTGTGTGTATGTGTGTGTTCGTGCATGACTCAAATAGAAGAGACATTTGTGAGGGAGACTTTTTGTGTGTGTGTGTGTGTGTGTGTGTGTGTGTGTGTGTGTGTGTGTGTGTGTGTGTATGTGTGTGTGTGTGTGTGTGTGTGCGTGTGTGAGTGTATATATGAGTGTGTATGTGTATATTCTCCTCCCATCTCCCATCGCTTAAATCAGAGACTCTCGGCTGCTCAGGAGGTGATATCATTGACCACTTCATTGGCCCTGTCATATTAAAGGCCACCCCCAGTGGCTACTCACACCAGCCCCTGTGCTCTCCTCCTCTGCCCTCACATTCAACACAGCTTCATACAGCTCTCAGAGACAAGAGCTAAATGATAGTGCATTGAAATAGAAATGCTATTTTTTTATTCTATATACCACTTTTAATAAACTGAGTTCTCCAAGAACATCAAAGAATACATGATATAAATAATAAAAGAGATTGCAAAACTGGGTTTAAGGCAGGATGGGATGAAAATAGAAAAAGAGATAGATAGAGAAATAGATCAGAGTGTTACACAAAGGATGTTGATGTGAAATGCAGAGCAGGTGTTTAGTGCTGGCAAAGGGCTTGAGTTGTCACAATCCCCCAGGCTTTTGCAGGATCACTTTCAAAATGTTCACATCCCAGCTATAAAAATAACATAACAGACACATAACCTGAAATGTTCAGCTGGCAAATGAAAGAGAATATCCACACGTTATCAGCATGCATGCAACATTAATTTGTTAAGAAAAAAAGAAAACAGAAAAGAAAAAAATTGAAAATTGGAGCTGAGAAGAAGATGAACTGGCAGAAATGGGAAGCTAGTGGCATCATTAATCTGTTTTCATTAAGTGCCAGTGATAGTTTCTAGAGCCTGACAGCTCTGCGTGAACAAATATTTGAGTTACCATGTGTAGGCATCCATACCCCCAGGTAATCCACGCTAAAGACGGGGAAGAGGAAGAGGCTCTCACTCCTCCGTCTGGTGCAGTCTGTCTGTCGCTGCAAGTCTGTTCTCCCTGGCTCCCTGGGAAATCAACGCCACGACAGGAGAGAGGGAGAGAGGGAGGGAGGGAGAGAGGGAAGGAGAGAGGGAGAGAATAAGGGAAGGAACAAAAAAGGAGAGGGAGATGAAGATAGACAATTTAAGAGACAGATGGAGAGAATGAGGGGAGGAATAAATGAGGGAGAGGGAGAGAGAGAGAAGTCAAGACACAGAGGGAGGTAAGCAGAGTAGTGTAAGGTGAGACAGAGAAAGAAGAAAGGGATAGAAGGAGAGAGTGAGAGGGAATGAGAGAGAGGGAGAGGAAGAGGGAAGAGGAGATGGAGACAGACAAATCAAGATACAGAGGGAAAGAGAGCTGAAGAAGAGAGGGAGAAAAAGAGAGCCAGTGGGAGATAGAGAGGGGAGGAGAGAACGAGGGAGAGAGATGGATATAGGGAGGGAGAGAAGGAGATAGAGAGAGCGTGAGACAGAAGACAGGAGAGAAAGAGACGCAAGAGTGGGGACAGAGTGAGTTAGGGCGAGATGCCCCTGGGCCCAGTGCTGATGTCTGGAGTGGGTAGATAGATAGATAGATAGATGGATACTTTATTAATCCCGAAGGAAATTTAGGTCATCCAGTAGCTTATACACTTAACTTAACTCACAAACATACATACACAAATCACAGTAGAATCACAGTAGAAAAACAATACACATAGGGAGAACATGTTCACAGGGAGTGGGGTGTATACAGATATATTATACAGATATTATTACAGTGTGCAAAAATTGGTTGTGTCAGTGTTGATGTTCACGAGGAAAGTAGTGCAGCATCCGTGCTGATGTCTGGAGTGGGTAGTGCAGCATCAGTGCTGATGTCTGGAGTGGGTAGTGCAGCATCCGTGCTGATGTCTGGGGTGGGTAGTGCAGCATCAGTGCTGGTGGAGTCCCAGGCGTTGCCCAGACAGCGTCAGGGAGGCTGCACTGCTGCAAAAGACACACGCAAACAAAGTCATCATTCAACCGCTCTAAATGCAGGAGTCCATTTGCCGCTTGTCACTGAAACAATTTCCAAAAACTCTCGTTCTATCCGTGTGTGTGTGTGTGTGTGTGTGTGTGCCTCCATCTCTCCCTCTCTCTCTATCTGTGTGTGTGTGTGTGTGTGTGTGCATGAGAGCTCTCTCTCTCTCTATCTGTGTGTGTGTGCATGACAGAGCCCCCCCCCTCTCTCTCTCTGTGCATGAGAGATCTCTCTCTCTTTATCTCTCTCTCTCTCTGTTTGTGTGTGTGTGTGTGTGTGTGTGTGCATGAGAGCTCTCTCTCTCTCTCTGTTTGTGTGTGTGTGTGTGTGTGTGTGTGTGTGCATGAGAGCTCTCTCTCTCTCTCTGTTTGTGTGTGTGTGTGTGTGCATGAGAGCTCTCTCTCTCTCTCTCTCTCTGTTTGTGTGTGTGTGTGTGTGTGTGTGTGTGCCTCCATCTCTCCCTCTCTCTCTATCTGTGTGTGTGTGTGTGTGTGTGTGTGTGCATGAGAGCTCTCTCTCTCTCTCCATCTGTGTGTGTGCGTGTTTCTCTATGTGTCAGAGTGAGAGAGAGAGAGAGTCTCTCTGCTCCACTGGATGAATTTGTGTTTGGAAGGAGCTTCTTTAAAGCAGGCATACCACCACCACCTCCAGCAGCATCCCTGATTTGGTTTCCCTACTCTAAAGCTGTATATGACAGTCCCTGCTTCCTGCCTAGAGTCCTCTAGAAGCACACAACCACAGGTGCACTGCCAGACATTTTAATAAGGTGCTTTTTGGTCTACCGTGAGAGCTATTTCCTAATGGCCTAATTGGCTGGACGCAATAACATTTCATTTTTTTTAAGGAGATTTGTGCCACCGTGGAACAGGCGAAAATGTGGTTGGAGACACAAAGATGGCATCTGTCGTGGTGGCACTAGCCATGATTAAGCTCTAACTAACTTTGGTTCAAAGACAAACACTAAACATTGCCAAGAACTGAAAAGAGTTCTGCTTTCAATTAAAGTGCCAGGTGATTTGTTTGTTTGTTGATGGGAGTTGGATTCATGAGGCATGGGAAGAACTTAGACAGCGGGCAATTCAGATAAGGGTGACCACGAATCTGACTTTGTGTTTCCTCCATCCACAGCCATAGATACATCTAATGTTGCAGCAGTTATATCACTACAGTAAACCACCTCTCTTCTCAATTCACCCTAGATTAATTTCAGTCTAACTTCTTCACCTCAAATGCTGCCATTGTGCAATCATCAATGAGCAACGTTTAGTAGCACTTTATTTTAGAAAGTCCTTATTCAGTTGAAACCGTATAGGAGCATCATGTTCAGAGGCAGCATCAGTATCAGTGTGGAGATGGTATCAGCTGTATTCACTCTGTACTTGCACAAGTCCTTGCCTAACCCCAGTTTCAGGTCGTTAAAAAAGTACCAATGTTGTAACAGTCTGTGTTACTCAGTACATTACATTGCCCTCTACTGTATAGATACACAGTTAAAGGGTGTATTTAACAGAAATTAAAACAGAAAGACTGCTAGCCTGTGATACAGAAGTTGCATTCATCCCTGCTGTGTGAGGAATGTAAGAACTAAGAGCTTCAGGAAAATGTTCTGTTTGGCCATGGAGGCTGTCAATTCTCACAAGATATAACCTGATGCAGCTCTTCCCTGATCTGAAAGCTGTCTCTCTGTAGCTCTTCACTGATCTGAAAGATGTCTCTCTGTAGCTCTTCCCTGTTCTGAAAGCTGTCTCTCTGTAGCTCTTCCCTGATCTGAAAGCTGTCTCTCTGTAGCTCTTCACTGATCTGAAAGATGTCTCTCTGTAGCTCTTCCCTGTTCTGAAAGCTGTCTCTCTGTAGCTCTTCCCTGTTCTGAAAGCTGTCTCTCTGTAGCTTTTCCTTGATCTGAAAGCTGTCTCTCTGTAGCTCTTCCCTGATCTGAAAGCTGTCTCTCTGTAGCTCTTCCCTGATCTGAAAGCTGTCTCTCTGTAGCTCTTCCCTGATCTGAAAGCTGTCTCTCTGTAGCTCAACAGGCACAGCATGGCTCTAATAACACCAATGACTTGGTTTTTCCTCTCACACTGAGCACACATACTGATAAAAATGCACACCTGACTTGTACTGTAACTGCTTTTGGATAGAAAGAGTTTGCAAGGTTAAAGTAGGGTTGAGCTGATACAGCCTTGCTCAGGTAGGAGGGCATCTTATAGATACAGTCCACACAGGACTTGAAGAGACATTAAAAATGCAGCTAGTCTATGGTGTGGGAGCAATATGTATAGGGAATCTGTGAGCCAGACCTATGAACCGCCGACGCAGTGCATCAGTATCACGGGGAGAATGACGATGATTAAAAGCTGCAATAATCTTTCAGACGGCAGTTCTAAAACGACACTGTCGTTTTCATGGCCGTTATGAATTAAGAGGCAAGAATGGCCCGTGTGGGTCCTTTTATGCCATTCTCAAACTGCGATATGAAAGTTTATTAGGTTGCTAATTGCAGAGTCATTACTGGATCTCTAATTGAATGTTTCAGATGTATAATAAGGGGGAAAGAATGTGAGGGAAAGGATTGAGATGAGGGATAATTGGACTGTGTGAAACATTAGAGAGAGAGAGAGATAGAGAGAGAGAGAGAGAGAGGAAGGTAGACGAAAAGCACACTATCTTTTTTTCTCACCTATTGTTCCCCTGTTCTCCTGCTGTAGCTGGACAGATTATTTATTGATTTTTCCAAGAGAATGACTCTTTTGTCCTTTTAAAAGCATGGCAATTGTCATCGGCACCAAGCAAACAACATTCTGCCATTTATTTCTGCAGTAATATAACTCACGTAGCAATCACATAATGTATCAGTCATTTTACTTGGGCTTTATTTCTAAAACATAGAAAAACATAGAGAACACTGAGATATAGAAAATAAACAAAAACAGCAGCAACAACAAAAGCAACACCCTATGACTCTTTAATAAGTGTCAACATGCCATTCTCTCACCGTGTGTATGTATGTGTGTGTGTGTGTGTGTGTGTGTGTGTGTGTGTGTGTGTGTGTGTGTGTGCGTGTGTGTGTGTGTGTGTGTGTGTGTGTGCATGTGTGTGTGAGTGTGTGTGTTTGTGTGTGTGTGTGTGTACGTATGTGTGTGATGCATGCCCCCAGAGATGCTCTGCAAGTATTGTCAGCGTTGAAATATGATCCACTTATCATTTGCATTTTTATTGATGCGCCATACTGCCTCAGTTGCTTAAATCAGTCTTTGTCTTCGCCTGGAAAACCCCATTTCTCATTCAGAAACAAAAAGTGGCATGAAACATCACAGCGCTGGGAAACGGCAGTCCAGGTAGGGGATAAAAAACAGCTGATTGGAGGGGTGCATCACACAATGAAGCTATGGAAGTGAGCTCTGCCTCTTGCCCAGGCATAGCTGTGTGCTGCTGTATGCCATCAACTTTGGCATTCTGTGGGAAAATATGGTCAAACATGAGCCGAGAGGTCTATGCTTTTTGTAAGTGATGTGCATGCATTTGCACTATTTATCGCTCGCTCTCTCTCTCTCTCTCTCTCTCTGTGTCTGTGTTTGTGTTTCTCTCTCTGTATCTCTCTCTCTCTCTCTCTCTCTCTCTCTCTTTCTCTCTCTCACATACACACACATAGACTACTCTTCACACACACACACACACACACACACACACACATACACAAACGCACACAACCACACACACACACAGAAAAGACAAACACACACACACACTGTACATTTCCCCGCATTTAAATAATGAGCCCATTGACAGTCGATCCCCACCTGGTAAAGCAGCTCAATTAACAGTTAACCTCACGATACCCAGTTAATGACAGTAGACTGGCAGTATAATCCATTTCCATAATTTCAGGTGTTACCTTTAAAGCTGGAAAAGCCATAGGAGCTGTATCACTACATAAGGCATAGTCAAAAGACTCAAAAAGGGGCAAACAGGCTTTAATACGCCTCAGCAACCCTACTGACAACCCTAACTGAGTCCAACCTGCTCCGCTATAGAGTTTGCCACACCCAACTAATCTATAGATCCCTAAATTGACACACCTATCAATTACTGAACTTGAAAACAGCTGTTAAATCCTTAAGAGTAGATTAAGGAGAAAAAAGGTTCATCAGCACCATCAGAGAGGGAGAATGGGGGAGTGTGTGTCTGAATGTGTGCATGTGAGAGAGAAAGAGAGAGAGAGAGAGAGAGAGAGAGAGAGAGAGAGCGAGCCAGAGAGAGAGAGAGAGAGAGAGTCATTATTAAGAACAGCGTAGGAAGTCAGCATGAGGGGCAGATATCATTACAGTCAATGAAATGACATCTGGTGAAATTGCATTCTCTGAGTGCTTCAGCCTCATGCTGCCTGGCGTTTATTGTGTTAGCACAGGCTAAATAAAATGTAAATACTCTGCTGAGTGAAACCTCTGCTGTACACCGCGCTTGCTTTCAGTCGGTGCAGCTACGCCTTAAGCAAATAACAGCGCACGTATCTCCATTCATTTGGTCTCATTCAGGTAGTGACTTTTCAATTTCACACAGTAATGTGCTGTGCTGATCGCTTCAGCCTACACTACACACACAGCAATGAAGAGAAGCAGAATGATTTGAGGAACTTTTCCAAAAAAGCAAGAAAAACATTTTCTGTGGTAATATCATGGGCATCCAGCCATCTCCAATACAGTATCACATTCCTCAGCAGACGTTGTAGGTTCAGATTGCAATTGTTTACCCATAATTCCATGCTCCGTGATCCATATTATTTAACAACAGAGATTCAAATAATAGATTATACTCTATTGCCGATTCCTGTTTGATATCGGAGTCACAAACATGTTCTGCATTCACAAACATCTTCTGCATTCACAAACATCCTTTCTGGGGGTGGGGGGGGGGTTCCAGTGCATCATTCATTTGTAGGACATCCCACAGTGGTTTCAAATTCATCATGATGTTTGGGACCCCAGACTGTGACTGCAGGGCAGCGGAAGTCTTAACCAGGTGAAGACCAGCCGGATCCACACCACGTGAGTGAGTGCCATATCGGGCGGGAACCACCTGACCCTCTCCGGTGTCAGCCCCATCCCTGCCTCTCCTCTCTCTCAGCAGTATGGAGGATGAGCCGATGTGGCCCTGCACCCCTGCGTTCACCGCGGCCCTTGGAGGCAAAATGGAGCCATCCGTCAGTCTTGAAAAGGTCAATGGCTGTGGCACGGTGACAGCGCGCCTCTCCAGATAATCCATTAATCTCTAAATTCAAATTGTCATTCCTCATCCCTATTACACCGTGCTCCTGGTCATGAGCTGCTCAGGCGACCCCCTTCATTTTCATAACCGAAACCTTTTCTCCAGCCGCCAGGAACAAGGGGGATTATCCACAGACGAACGACACAGAGGGAGAGAGAGAGAGAGAGACAGAAAGACAGACAGACAGGCAGAGAGAGAGAGAGAGAGAGAGAGAGAGAGAGAGAGAGAGAGAGAGAGACAGACAGAAAGACAGACAGACAGGCAGAGAGAGAGAGAGAGAGAGAGAGAGAAGCGAGAAAGAGAGAGAGAGAGAGAGAGACATGTAAAAATGAGAGGGAGGAAATGAATGAGAGTCCAAGGGTTTCATTTGATACGGGTCGTGTCAAAGCCGTGTGAGGGATAAGCGCGGAGGGCGACTCGGGTGAGGCAGTCAGAGGGACTGTCTGTTAAGATGGCGGATGACAGAGGAATCAGCACATAACCACGGTATACTCCTAGACTTCTGCCTCTTTTCTTTTCTTTATTCTATGAAGAGCTTGAAGTCAGTTAGCTTTCTATGTATACGTAAGTGCTACCTACATTAATTCTGGCCTTGAAACCATGTCAAGAACTTTGAAACCATGTCGATTCTGTGTGGCACACTACATGAATAAATAAAAGATGAATTGAAAAGACGATAAACAAAACAGCTTCTTCTGTCCTCTGCCACTACCACCTACCTCCCAGACAGCTGCAGACATTTTCGTCTTCTTTACCGACAGTGGCAACCATCAATGAGCAACTCTCAACCCTCACCCTCTCAACCACTACCATCCGCTTGTCTGACCCCTCATTGTTGGACATATATGTCCCATTCTCTGGTCTCTCAGGGACAGACATTTGACACTTCATGAACAAGGTTACTTTTTCTGAAGATAATACATTGTCCACACCTTTTTTTTCCCCAAATGGCAGAAGGGATCAGTGTTCCTGGTGGTCGACCAATCTAAGAGGAAATATCACACCGCTTCTCATCTCTTCTCATTTTGGTCTAAGGTTATCTGCCTGCTGTGTTGTGTCACTTGTCAGCCACTTGGTATAAAAGCATCCACCAAATGACGTAGTAATTTGCAGCATGTACCCAATGCTAAAATGTATTTTTGAAATCAAACTAAGATTGGTCAGCAACTATGCTTTTTATATCCCTCATGAAAATGTCTGTAAAAGAAAACAAAGTACTTCCTCAAATATTAACCCACAAAGTACAATTGTGAGATGAACTGTTTGGGTAGTTCATCAGAGCCTGAATGCTCAGCTACTAGCCACTATTCAGTGCCACCGCGGGACTCCATGAGAACCTAAAGACTGGCGGTAGGGCAGTGGGGCGAAAACCTCTGAGCTGGGAGTTTTGTGTCGCTGATCGCCCTGTGCAAACACGTCGGGCCCCTGGCCCTTTTTAGTTCACCGCAACGCCCCTCTGCCCGCCGACAGCACCGAGCACATCTCAAGCACTCAGCACAATGTCAGCCTGCAGACGGCACATCCAGCGAGAGGCGCTTGTTTGTGCAGCGGATTACTCCCCAAAAAACCCTCCATGCAAGCTCTTTTTCCATCTCAGCACACAGCCGGCGCGGGTCCAGACTTTGTTGTCATTAGAGTTGACGGCGTCACAGAATGGAAGGCGACTCGCTTCTCTGAGAGGTGGGTGTGTGGGGGGGGGGGGCAGTTGGTGTAAATGTGTTGGTCTGTATATGTGTGTGTGGCTGTGTATGGGTTGCTGTGTGTTTGTGTGTGTATCTGCCCTGATATTTGTGTCTGTGTGTTTGTGTGTGTGTGTGTGTGTGTGTGTGTGTGTGTGTGTGTGTGTGTGTGTGTGTGTGTGTGTGTGTGTGTGTGTGTGTGTGTTCAATTGTTTGAATCCAACGGATGGAGGATACGGAGCGACAGTGAGGTTAGAATTAACAGGATACAACCACAGAGACAGAGAGAGACTGAGAGATGGATAGAGAGAGAAAAAGAGCGAGTGTGTGTGAGAGAGAAAGAAAGAGAGAAAGAATGCAAATGAGAGACAGAGAGAGAGAGAGGGGGGAGAGCCGTCTGCTTGGCAATTACCAGGCATGTGTTTGTCTTCCAAGGTTAGCTCCGAGAAGTTGGAGCGTGCAAATTTGTGACAGATACGCAC
This sequence comes from Clupea harengus, assembly GCF_900700415.2. Taxonomy (NCBI): domain Eukaryota; kingdom Metazoa; phylum Chordata; class Actinopteri; order Clupeiformes; family Clupeidae; genus Clupea; species Clupea harengus. The sequence continues at coordinate 23,663,689 of NC_045173.1, read as the reverse complement.
AGAAGCCACGAGACGGGACCAGATTGCGTGGCGCTCTCTGCCTGGTCGTCACCACCTACCCAGGATATGGGACGCAACCGCCGCTATAAATAGAAATCTAATAGAATAGTGATTTTTATTGTGCCATTGACTCCAAAGCAATATACATGCTCTCTCTCACTTGGCCTCTGCTTGTAACACATTGTCAAAGAATTGTTGCTGTTCGACTGCTGCAAAAATGTTTGACCAAAAAAAAAAAAGACGAAACATGACCTAGCATTAGAAAAGACGAAATCTACCACATTTGTAGTTGCTTCTTAAGAAGATAATTGTTATTCTCAAACAAACAAAAAGGAGACAAGAAATTGAGAGAGTTTGTCCTCATACTGCAAGCACAGGAAGGTCGCCACCAAAACATCATCCATCCTACCAGCCCTCAGAAATCACTTTACATCCTCAACCCCCCTCCCCCACTACCACCACCACACACACTCATCATCATCATCATTATATCTGCTCTGGGGTCATCAAAAGGTCAATGAGGAGAGGCTTCATTCTCTAAATGTGCTTACATGCCAGAAGGTAAGGTAACCTAATAAGCACATTCCATGTACCATGTCAAGATGACAGATGAACCAAGGCCTTTTTTTTAATGGAAAATACAATGGTGCAGCCTATAGGAGATTGTCAAGGGGAGATAGGCCATTTGTGTATTGTATGTCATCCATATTATATTGATCCATTACCACATTTAAAATTAACTGTTTTTAGCTACTTGGTACTTCACATTTAATTACTTATTAAATACAACATCCTTTCTTTACTATCACATGATTCCAGCAGGCACTTAGGGTTACTTTTGTGGTTATTAAGCTGTAACTGAAATGAATTGAGTTGAATTGTTGTATTAACATTCTCTTAAGTAAGCACACTATATAACAATGGCAATTCATACAAAGTGGGACCCAATTTCTTACTCTATCAAAATATTACTACAGTTGTCTATACACTAGCATACGTAGTGTCAGACGTATACAGTATAATTGCCCATATATTCACATAGTTGTGGTCCTGTATAGTTTCATGTAGTGACTCCAGAAAGAGCTAGGTGAAGAGCGATACATTTGTGTGTGTGTGTGTGTGTGTGTGTGTATGTAGGTGTGTGTGTGTGTGTGTATGTGTATGTGTGTGTGTGTGTGTATGTGTATGTGTGTGTGTGTGTGTGTGTTCTTTTTCCGGCTGTATTGAGCTGTGTGCGCAGCGTGCCCAATGTGAAACAGCTTCTTCAGTGCTGTGGTGGCAGCCTTGACTACTCAAATACCGCACTTGACCCAGAGAGGTCAACGCTTACAAAAGCACTGTGTCCTCGTTTGTCTCACGCATGTCTGTCTATGCACTTGACTTTAGATAACAGTGAGGGCATGAAAATGTCATGTCCTTTTCTTTAACAAAAGAACTAGCACTGTGTATTTCACATACTGCTGACAACTGACAACGTTCAGATCTTGCGTGTCGAATAACAAACAAGGTGGTGACTGTTTATGCATTTTTCTAAGTCTGTATACCAGACCAAAACATCCCTCACCAAAACACTCTTTTGATTTTGAACAAACACACACTTGTTCATTGGGGGGAAAGTTACAGCAGGGACTTTCCAGTGCGACACCACAAAAGCTCTTCATGACACCAACAGCTTTTGTCCATTCATTCATTCATTCACTGTCAGAGAAGAAGCGAAAGTGATCCTTCCAGGTCTGTGTGACCGAGGCAGTGCTCCCTCTCTCCTCCCCGCCAACCTCTCTGCCTCCTGAGCCTCTCCCATATGGATGATATTACCCCTGCTGTTTAACCGGCGTGGAGCCTGTTTGCAATTTAGTGAGCTTTGTTTGACCCCAAACATTTGCACAATCAACCCAAAATGGATTTCCGTCAGTCAGCTCCATCCGCCGGAGCCATTAAAGTGGAGTTGCGTTACGTGTCGGGAGATGTGTTTGTTGGGGGGGTGGGGGGGTGGGTGGGTATGAGCCCCCGTCTCTCCCACAGCGAAGAGGACCACAATCACTACAATCAGTTGCGGTGGTATTCAGAATACAATTGAAGACGTTCACTGTTACACAGATGGAACCTCTCAGAAAGGGTTCTCCTTGTTCTGCGTATTGTTCTGGAGATTGGGGTGGTTTTGTTGTGTCCAGCTGAGGGGTTTACTGAGAAAGGCAATATGGTTTCAGAGGCTTGTTCACAGTGACCAATGGCAATTCACCAAACTTATATGCAGTCTGCCGACATGGCAGCCAGTAACATAAACTGGTTTCTTGCCCAATCCCCAGAGAAGTTTGCTATCAAATTACAATTAGCTTTACATTAGAAGAAAATATCACCCAAAATATGTCTACTGTGATGTATTTAAGTGCGATCAGTGTCTTAATACAGATCTTAGTACTCACCTCGTAAATGTCATCTTATGTAAGTGGCCCTTCTGTTTTTTTTAATTATATTTTATTGCCTGAGATACCCTATAACGTTACCACAAGTGAGTACTGCAACAGCTCCCTCTGCTGGCCAGGAGACATACTCCCCCTCCAGGAGGCAATAAGCCCCAGCCACCGCAGAGGCAAATGATGGGAGTCATAGTGTACCAGCTTGGTGCTTTAGAGTAGGCTCTGCACAGGGTGAAATCCATCACTTTGACTGAGGCTTTTAAGAAGCTGGAAAACCTGAGGGAAACACAAACAAACACTGTTTGAGTAAACAAAATGTAAAAAAAAAAAAAAGAAAAGAATGACACACTGACAGCCATGATGAAAATTCTGGATGATCTTACCTAGGCATACAAGTAATTTCTAAGTGAGAAAATGAATTTAAAACATATTAAACAGTGTTCTGAATATTTCTTTTTTTTTCCATTTATACAGCTCTTTCTCTTTTTTCTTCCTTTTCCCTGAGTCTGTGAGTGTTGAAGAGCACTCATGATTCATGCTGTCACTGGCCCATAGTGAGACCATGCAAAGCTCAATCAACCCCCTTATGAGAGAACAATTAAAGTCCAATACAAGAGCGGAGTGTTAATCATCCTTCAGATTAGGGGGCATTCGTCAGGTCGTTTCATTTTTCGCCTCCACCTCTCCGAGAACAGTGTGCAGTTCAGGTCGTGCAGCACAGTTGATTAATTGAAACAGCGGGATGCCTGGGAATCTGTCGATGTGACAATGGAAATAACACCCAGGTCATATATTATTTTTCTACCTCACACAAAACTGCCAAAGGTGGGAGAGATAGAGAGAGGAGGATGGATGGGGGAGGGGGAGGGGGAGGGGGGAAAGAGACATTAAGAAAATTAAAAAGGGGGACCTTCTTTATGTGTGTGATTATGAGTTTAATGTTCTCTGCCTAATTGCGGGCCGCAGTCTTAAAGTGGAAGTACAGCCCTCTGGACTAGAGGAAGCCGCAAGGGCTGAATTGGACTCATGGAGACCCTGACAGTGTAGAGCCTGTAAAGTCATTTCCTATGAGGACACACTCACGGCTACTGGCTGCCCGCTCCCTGGGCACAAACCCTGCTTATAATTGCAGTGCCCCGAGGTCAGTGGATGGCTACTTTGTCCTGATAGCAACAACCTCGGAGAGGTGGTGTGTGTGAGTGAGAGAGAGAGTGAGAGAAAGAAAAAAAGTGTGAATGTGAGAGAGAGTGTGTGGGTATGTTGTGTGTGTGTATGTGTGTGTGTGTGGGGGGGGGGGGGGGGGGGGGGGTGGTATTATGATATGGAGGGACTGCAACCTTGCTTGCTCAAGTACCCTCCCACAACTCCTCAGAAGAATGTGACCTTGCCTTCTGTCCCCAAAAGCAACCTAAGATAAAGGTACAGGGAATTCAGAGAGACCTGCCTGGTGTGTGTGTTTGTGTGTGTGTGTGTGTGTGTGTGTCCGGTGTGTGTGTGTGTTTGTGTGCGACACGGAAATAAACTCATACTCCACTGAAAGCTGAATTACACTCCAGTCCATGTGGCAGATAACAGCACGAGTGCATTGTTACCTTTCCGTCATACATCCCTATTACAGTACATCCCCTAGCCAGCGCATCACCGTCTCCATCTACTCGCCTGCCTCCTCTACACACTCACTCCCGCCCTCGTGACATTTTCAAACAGAGAGCAGAGCAGAAGCAGCGTTGTCCTTCAGCATCCTGGATAAGGTCATATGGTTGAGGTCAAACACGGCTGGCGCAGCCTGTGATGACCCAGGGAACGGCAGGAACTCTGTTTGTGAACTCCAGGAAGAGAAATGAGGCTGTCACGCATCTAATAAAGGTTTCATGGGCACAGCACAGCAATTTCCCCCCCTGGATGACGGAGAAGGGCTTTGACTCATAAAAGACAGGACTTTTCAATCATATCCAATTAATTTCATTACTGTATTTCTCTCGCCAGAGTTTCATAGCATTGGCAATTCCATAACGTCTTTGTGAGTCATAAAATGAATCTGTTTTGTTGGGCATAATGCAATCTCCACAGTAAGCGCCATCAATATGCAGGAAGGAAAGTGCTTGTGTTGATTCATTTTAAACAACATACCCAGCTTTGTACACTGTGTTTGACCTTCATGGGAATCATTAAAGGCAGAAACCGAGAAAGAAAGAAAGAAAGACAGACAGAAATAAATAAATACAAAAATTAAGAAAGATAGAAAGAAGGGAAAGAAAGAAATACAGAAATACAGAGAGACAGAAAGAAGGAAATAAGGAAAGAAAGAAAGATACTGATCATGAATTTTCCCCAAAAAACTGATATATACCTTATATCCCTGGCAGCTGAGTCTTATGGATAAGCACATCAACCACATGATAAAATCCCACAGAGCTCAGGCATAAATGCTAATCCCATATTGGAAACTTCTCTGCAGACCTTGCATTCAATTCAATTCAATTCAATTCAATTCAATTCAATTCAATTCAATTCAATTCAATTCAATTCAATTCAATTCAATTCAATTCAATTCAATTCAATTCAACTTTATTTCGCCATGTACACAGATACTAGGAATTTTTTTTTGGTATTCTCCATGCAGGCTATAGTATCCAAACTATCTCCTGCACGAGATCTCCACGGCCGCATGCTGTATATACAGTACGTAGGCAGGTAGATTACATCACATTCATCGAAAGAAAACGAGTCATGCCCTAACAGCAGCAAGAGATCTCTTATAAACCAACAGTAAAATGTGGATACATAAAGAAAACTTCACTAGAATGGGACTATTTTGATTTGGCTGTTACATGACACAGCACAGAGGCAACAGCTCTACACCAGGCTTTCAAACCCAAAAGTACCCATCCCTCAGTGAAGCAACAAGCAGATATCTGTGCACCAGTGGCTTCAGACATGCATGCAGTGCTTTGCAGCACCCCTCACATCCTGTTTCTCCACCCTTCCCAGGATGAGCTTTCAACTCCATGACAAAGCTGACACTGTTGTTCCAGTACAGAAACTATGGGCCAGCTCTGGGCCTGACCTGAGCCTTATCAGGGTCATGTTTTTAACCCGTTTAGGAGTACCGTCACATTATGTGATTAGAATGTTGTCAACTGAAGGTTCCATTCGATGATGTAACAATGAACTCAAACCGACATTATGAATGGCAGGTAATGTCAATTCTAGAGCTGCAAGGCATAATTCTGGAATGCCTTGCAAAAAAACCTCACTCCTCAAAGGGTTGAGAATCAGCTCTCCTCTAGGATAACGAGAAGCACTCAGTACCTAGGTAAGACAGTGATGAGTACTATATGCTGTTGAGTAACACTAACGTAATTCCAGTGAGGTGCAGAGCCTGTAGCAAATAGCATCTGCACGCTTGAGTTTCTTTTCGTGAGTTTCTTTTAAGCTTCCTGAAATACAGGAGCCAAAGAGAATGTGAGAGAAGGCAGGATTAAAGCCAGAACTAGAGTAGAAACATCAAAGCAAGTCGAATAAGAACAGGGAGAGAGCCCTACACCGCATCCTGCCACCAGCATGGCCAATTGACCTTTCCTCCAAGCCAGCAAGCCTTGGCACTGATGATGGGTACAGACGCGCTGTGCTACAAACACACACACACACACACACACACACACACACACACACACACACACACACAGACACACTCACACACACACAGACACACACACACATAACACAAACACACGCACACAGACACACTCAAATGCTCTGTCACACGCACAGCAAACAATGAGGAAGGCTGTTGTAAACACTGCAAGGAGCTGCCATCACAACAAGTGACAGGTCTCTGCCGGGGGCAGCTGGAGGGGCTTGGCCAAATGAATAGGAAGAAGCCGCGGCACAGATGGTGCCCCCTTAGCCAACTGGACCCTGAGTCCAGGGGCCAAGGGCAGAGGGCCGAGGGCCGAGGGCCGGCCACGAGCCTGGCAGCGGGAGGGAAGGACGTGAGAAGAGGGGTAGCAGAGGCTGGCAGTGCCAATGCCAGGAGGACGACACTCCTTAATCTCTTCTGCTCACTATCACTTTCTCTCTATCACTCACTCTCTCTCTCTCTCCCTCTCTCCATCACTCCCTCTCTCTATCACTCACTTTCTGTGAGTGTGTGTGTCTGTTTGAGTCTTTATTTGTCTGTGTCTTTCCGTCTGTGTATAAGTGTGTGTGTGTGTGTGTTCACAGGTTTGGTGTCACAGACACACTTCTGTAAGGTGAAGTGAAGAAAGATGTGTTTACACATAAAGTCTCTCTCTCTCTCTCTGGATTTGTCAGGCTGTAGAGACGATTCTATTACTTCGGCGTCAGACTTAATGCTCTGAGTCAATAATTTAATTGGTGAACCTTTTACTAACTATCATATTTTTATGAATTTTATGAATAATTATATTATTTAAGAACTAATTTGGACTCTTCCCTGCTTATTACAAAGACCTCCAATCAAAACCGAATAGCTACTGTCATATCATCCTACCTATCTTTAAGAAGCTCTTGAAGACCCAACTCTTCAAAGAGCACCTCCTTTCCTAACTTGCACTTCCTCTCTCTTTCCTCTTCTTTCCTCTACCTCTCCTTATCTTTCCTCTAGTGTAGTACTTAAGTCGCACTTACAGTAGTTACATTCCTTTACACTTTTTTATTTCTTATGTAAAGTAGTATTTATTGTAACACAAGGTCTCTATTGCTCGTAGCTTGATTGTTCTCTCCTTTGTACGTCGCTTTGGATAAAAGCGACTGCTAAATGACTAAATGTAAATGTAAATGTAAATGTAAATCATCCCCGGCCATAATGAAAACCTTCACAAAAGATGTCGTGTTTTAATGCTGGTTTTCATCTGTGTGCAGGTGGGATATTCTGAGCGCACCGAATGTGGCGTTAGGAAAGTCATTATCAGGGTGTGCCTGTGGCTCCTCGGACATCTGGCTCTCAGTTTTCATCACAGCACACCTAGACTCGGCATATGCTGCGGTTACTTTATGCCAATTTACATGACCCTCAGGGGCCTGCTTATCAGTTGTGTTGATTTTCATTTCAGTTACTCGGGTAACAACAAGAGAAACCTAATACACTCATCCTGACTTCAATACCAGCAACATGTACAGTACAACTTTGCTCTTACTGTATCAAAGTCATTTAAAGGGCAATTCTATTGATTTCTACTGAGTGTCGTTACATTTACATTTAGTCATTTAGCAGACGCTTTTATCCAAAGCGACTTACAATGTATACACATTTTATATTTACACTGATGGCACACTGCACATCAGGAGCAATTAGGGGTTCAGTGTCTTGCTCAAGGACGCTTCGACAGGGAATGGAACTAGCAACCTTCTGATTACTAACCGACTTCTCTACCTCCTGTACCACTGTCGCCCCACTGTCGTGAGACTAGAGAAAAGCAGATGTAAACTTATCACACTGATACTCCAGTTCTCTGGTACACCTCACTGGACTGCCATCGGTCTCTTTGCTATGCAATGACAGAGACACGTGTCATTTTTAGCAGACATCGAAGAGAAGATTCAGATTTAGAAGACGTGTTCATGGATGTGTAAGGCAGAATTCACCCAGGGAATGTCCATTTTCTGGATTTAATCATTCACGGTTTTTGGCCAGGTGTTCAAAAGTTAGCGCTCACACCACAGCTTCTCAACCTGGACTTTGTTGCCCAGCAACCCCCATGCATTGGTTGCTATACGGCACCTCAGAGCCTGGGCACAGCTGAACTAATTGCCACATGGATCTGGTTGATTGTTTCAGCCTTCAACCCCCCATTGTCACAGAGAGAACCACAAGAGGTCTTGGATCTCCAAGTGTGTGCAAATGTATATAAATGTAACATATTCATGATTGGTTCTTGAATTGGTCCTTGTTATGTGGGCAATAGTCTGATCATGGTTTCCTTGCTAACTAAAGTACCTGCTATAGCTGTGTAACTTGATTAGCCCATTGTAACTTCTGCCTGGGCATACCCAGATGACCAGGGTTGATGGGGGTATGTCAAAGGGTAACTGTGTCGAGAGTCTTTTAGGGTAGGCACAAAAGGCAGCAGGGAGACAAGACTCTGTAGTTGTAAATGTATTTGTCCTCCACCAGGTGCATAATCCAAAAAGTGAAAAATATAAACAAAAAGACTGAGAATATAAATGAAAAAAAGATATTTACAAACAGCTGTATACATATAAACAGTATTACAGCTTAGTATACTTGTCACTAAAGTGAGACGGTACACAGATATCAACCTCACGCTTCTGAAGCTGATAGAGAAGAGCATAGACTAAGCTCACAACCAAACTCTCACCCAAAAAGTTCTCTGCACAAAAAGCTTCTCCACAACTATTACACCAACCCTTTTAGCAGGTAGCTGAACTCTCCCTGACTGGCCCAAACCACCATAGGCCCACAGCACAGGGGTTAATTCATGTGTTAAAGAAATGCACATTATACAACGTTAAAATGATACCAACAATAATTAGAAATCAATCAGGCCTTCACAATATTGATAACAATGGTTATAGGTCACATTCACCACTGAAAACCTTATAACTCAATGAATTGATTTTGCGAGGGCGAAACCATGTTCCTCACGAACCTGCCCAAATCATAAAGTTGTCCCGGGACGGGAGAACACTTCCTAATACAGGAAAAGAATCAATGGCGGCAAGAACTCATTCAAGCTTGTTTGGTGAACAATCATGGTAGGTACGCTGTCAAACATAATTATATTCTATATGAAGAACAGTGATTTAACGCAGCAATATTTATACAATAAAACGGACATTTTGAACAACGGTAAATTAATGAGTGTGCAGAGAAATGTTTGGCGTGATGTCAGCGATGGGTGTGCACCCCTATGCTTCCACACATGCCAGTCAAAGTAGACCAGTTCAAAGAGTTATGTGGAGATGTACAATAGGCACTGTAGAAGTCTACGTTGACAGTTAAAAGTATAACAAATGTCCACCATTGCGTCTACCATTAGGATGCGGTGAGGACGCGCTCAAGAAACGCAGCATCACAGGGTAGATTGTTATCTTAGGACATCGAGGACAGATGGTGGCCTTAAGGGATTGGCTGGTGCAAATGTATAGCAACGGGTCTTTAGGTACCAAACCAAACACTTTAGAGTGTTTGGGGACAGCGTCTTCTCTCTTGTCTCTTCTTTCTTCTTCTTCTGCTCTTTAGGCTGATGCTTCTCCTTTCCTGTCTTTGAGTGTGGAGATCCTCTCTTCCCCTGCACTCTTACAGTATTCTATCATTCTATCTGTTTGTCTCTCCTTCATCATTTCTCTCACCAATTCATTTCAGGTTTGGTTATTCATCTCAGGTTATGTTTTTTTCTATCCCATGCTGAATTCAGGTCTAAGGGAATTTGGTCTTACAGACATCCAACCTGTGTAATCACTTGCTATTATTTACAGTTGTACGAATTCATTCGGGTTGTATATTACATTCAGTTTGACTGACACTTGCGTAAGCTTATTGTATTGTATTTATAAACTGTTCATGCATTAACCATTCATACAACTCCTTGTGTGCCATACCATTACATTAATTAAGATCTCGCAATTGGTGTATATACTGTTTGGTTAAATTTGTGCGGATGTTTTCCGTTGTTGGTAACATTTGGGCTGTCTTTACAGACGGACAACACGGCACCGAAGGGCCTCTGCCTTATAACAGATTAAGGGCCCCTGTAGTACACATCAAGGACTGCCTCCCCCCTGTAGTACACATCAAGGACTGCCTCCCCCCTGTAGTACACATCAAGGACTGCCTCCCCCCTGTAGTACACATCAAGGACTGCCTCCCCCCTGTAGTACACATCAAGGACTGCCTCCCCCCTGTAGTACACATCAAGGACTGCCTCCCCCCTGTAGTACACATCAAGGACTGCCTCCCCCCTGTAGTACACATCAAGGACTGCCTCCTGGTCTCTGATGAGAATGAAAATGAATGGAAGTATACAGCATAGCATTTAGAGGACTTTGTGCTTGTTAGTGGAAAAAATCAGCTTGAAAGGTGCTCTTTCGCTGTCTATGCGGCCCCCATCCTGATGTGTTGATAACTTCTAGATGAGAGAGCAGGAGGACAGCCCGCGTTAATTAGAGTAACACTTTGTGTATTGAACGGCTTTGAGAGTCAATGATGTGTCATTTCGTGTTCACTCCTGATTTTGTATTCCATCAATGATGTTTAAAACTTAATTAAAAAGAAGATCAATTGTGTTTACACTGTAAAATGGTTCAGACAGATTTTTAATTCGAATATCCATAAATTATTAATGCCACTCGTGCTGCGCTCCGAAATTGAAGAAATAGACATGAGGCGCGTTCAATTAAAAACTCTAACTCAAACTCAAAAAGAGGGTCGAAGAGTCTGAACTCTTGGAATAAAAAACAACTTAAAATGTGCAGTTCCTCTTCAAGCCTATCAACCTTGTCTATGTGTGCCATGACTCTTTGATTGATCATCGCGATGCAGACATTCTGCTGCTTAGGAGAATGGCACTCACGTCTTTCACGATCAGGATTATGGTCAATTATTAAATCAGCCGCCATCTGCCTCATTCACTTCAGCTTCAATTAGATTTAAACCCAGTGTTCCTGGTGACACTGATGGCCCACATGAGATTGTATTCAGTGGGGTTCATGAGGGATAGTGCAGCATTTGTCAATTACGCCCCAGTGCTGTGGAACATACTGCCTATAGACATCAGGGAAGCCAGCTCGCTTAACATCTTTAAAAGAAAACTAAAAACGTACCTCTTCACATTAGCCTTTAACTGGCTACCACTTCGCCCTATATATATATATATATATATATATACATACTTTTAATTTAATTACAATCTCTACTGGTGATATTAAGGGGTTAGATTAAATATATCTCTATAATTCTAATTATATTTTTTTATTTTTTATTTTATTTTTTGCACTATATCTGAGTTATGTTTCTTTGATGTCTATTTTTATGTGCATGTCATTTCTTTGTGCATATTATGTATTTGCTGTAAAGCACTTTGAGCTGCATTCTTTTGCATGAAAGGTGCTATATAAATAAAGTTTTATTATTATTATATTATTATTCTGAAACAAATAGTATTCCCCATTAAAGGCCGTACGACTGTTAGCGTGAATGTCAGGGCTGTGGCCAGCATGCGTCCACACTGTCAGCACAGTTTACATACGTAATGAACTGGAATGGGATGTAAACCTGTTTGCAAAAAGCAATCCATGCATTTAGAAAATACTAGTGAATAACAATTAAGTGCTAGAGAAAGTCATGTGGTTGGAAAAGATGGATTTATTTGCACCTAGGGGACTTTCTTTTTCATTTTTTTTACACTGATGGCTGATTTCACAAGATGGACTTCTGGTTTTGTAAACATGGCACAAATTGCAAGAAAATGTGGAATATTTCATAAAGTGTTTCAGGGACAATATAATTGCTACCCTGCAAAGCCTCATATTAACACGTCATGCTTTTACTTAAATTGGGGTCATCATTTTTCTGCCGCAGCCCACTCAAAAGAAAGACAAAATTACTTTAATTATTTTAGTAATACCTTTCCTTATTTCCCATGTCCTGCACTCCATCAAACTCTAATTGAAGTTCACTCATTATTTGACAGACTAAAGCACCACCAGTCTGCGGTTCAGGGCATTATCCTTTTAGCTGACGGCAAAGCTCCAGAGCCTTCCTCCCCTGTGACGGGAGCCTCTATCGATCACAGGTCCACTTGGTGCGGAGTAAAGGACAGTGGTCAGCCAGCCTCCTCCGCCTCATTCTCCTTCTGCCTCCCAGGACTTCTCCATGAGCTCCGTGCAATCTAACTGGTTTCCATGGTGATCCAGCGACAGGCCAGTGGCAATCGACTGACACCAATGTTCTCATGACCACACGTATTCCCTGCTGGGGCCTCCTAACTGTGGTGTCTTAATCATGCACACACGCTGGCTCTCTGACGAGGTGCCCTGGCAAATAATTATGGGAGAATCTGATTGGTTCAGGGGCACCAATCATCCCCTGGGTCAGTGGTAATAAAATAAAGACTCTGGATGCCCCTCAAGGTTAAACGTTAAAATGATAAAGTCGTTTTTTTTATATTCTTAATTTAAGCCATTAACATCAAATGATCACATTGCAGGGCTCCACTATCCAACAACATAAATAGTTGTATGCCAGAAAACACGCTCTTGCTAATTACATATCCGACTCATCATAGCACAGAACAAACAGAAGAAAACACAGTGGTAATAAGCCTGTGTACTTGCGATCCCATGAATCATGAAAAAATAATGAGCTGAAATGAAAGACATTTGAAGAGGGAATAGAGGTGCCTCATAAAAGAAGCGTAATACTTTGTTTTGATATGGCAGCAATTTAGAATTCCCTTAGTGTGCGACTTGTTTATTTTTGCGGAAAATCAAGTATAACTGGAATTGAAAAGCAACTGCACAAGAGTGACCAGGGGAAGGGTTATTAACATTAAATAAATTGCATCTTCATACAGCCAATCTTAGATAGCGGAGTGAGGGGGAAGATGTGCTAGTGGGTAAATTGATCTACCACCTGAATCTGGGCAACCACACGCAATTTTAGCACTGTGAAATTTAGTTTCCATCCTCCATTTTCATCTTGCTGTGGAAGAAAGAACCATGTGGGTGAAGTGGTAAGCATATTTTTTTCACACAAAAATCAGGTATAATCAGTCTCACAACAAAAGTAATGTTACACTTTATTTGCATAGTCCACTTACAGATAGTTATGTCGACATAGATATGAAGTGTATGGCAGTGTGCAAATGTGAGAGAAACTCTGGTTTTGCCATTTTGAATAACATTAGTACATATGTGACATTTGTTTATGTTACTGCCTACAAAATCTTTGATTATACAGATGTTCAGAACATTATGTGACGTGTCCATATATTATTTAAAACAAAATGCAATTATGCAAAATATGCAGTTGAGTGTCTACATTGAAAGTGAAAATAGAGACTTGGCAAACCTTCTTCAAGTTTCAGAGCTGTAGACAAGGTAGTTGCAATATTTATATATATTTATATTTAACACCAATAAAATCAGCAGAATGGGGGATTTCATTATCAATAATTGCATTTAAAATCTAAAAATACAATAGTATACATTTTTTTCTCAGATAGCTCCACTTACCCGGTCAGCTGGATCTACTAACCCCTGACTTGGGGCAGTTGAGCCACAAGACCACTTATTTGGGGGACCACATATTGTGTTACCTATTTGATGGCACACCTCCTGAACTTGTGCTGTATGCATTTGTTGTATTCCTGTCTCATATTCCCTCGAATATAGGTCGACTTAAGTAATAAATAAGTAATAAGTAATAAGCTCATCTTATTAAGTACTTAAGTAATAAACGACTCATCTTACCCCACTCTCTCACCTGGTTGCAAGTTCCCAGGGTAGGTTGAGTGTAGAAAAAGTGAACTTTCATTTGGTAAGTTAGGCATCAAGACTTAATGTTGGTTATTCAGGAACCCTGTTTAGCATGGTGGACCACACTGGTGGTAAATATGTAGTTCACAAGCAACAAAACTCTCTATATAAAGTATAAAATGCATCAACGGCATACGTCTTCAGGTCTTAAGTGCCACTTATGAACTGTTATAAAGTAAACTTGTCTGTAAATTCACAAAGAAAATAATTCCCCTTATGTTTATCAGAATCTATGCAGTCCGAGACATGCGCAATACTTCATTTGAGTGCATTTACAAAAGAGTGGTGGACCCAGGCCTTGAACAGGGGAGCTGAATGAATCATCTGCTGCAGGATTAACAAGGCGTCCTCTTTCCTCCAGTGCTCATGTGTGATCAACATGAACACATTCTCTTATGACAATGTTAAACCAATCCGTGTCCTTAAGAGCCGGGCCAGAGACCCATTGTCTCTCCTCTGTACTCAGTACATCACTGTCCTTTCCTTTCGACTGTGCATGCAAGCCGAAGCCCATGCAGGATGCACACCCATGCGTAGAGCGGCACATACTTCAAGGTGAGTCACTTCTGAGGATGTCACGAAATCGAAAGCCGAGACTGATGGTTATCAGAGTCGACTAGGACAATATGAAATGGATGTGTACATCCTTCTTCTTCTTCTTCTTCTTCTTCTTGTTCTTCTTCTTTATCATCCGCCTCTTCCTCATCCCATCTTTCCCTTAAAATGGAGTGTAATTTGATTTGGCCGTCCCTCGAGACGGGTGACGGTGCACAACAACTGACCTTCCAATTTCGCTCGAGCTCTCAGAGCTGTAACTCAACCTCGCGTCTGTGTCATCAGCTCCTATATTACTTCTGGTACACGCCAGTAATTAAGCCCCGGGCATTGATCCCGGGGACTTTCTGGGTGTAACCGAAGCCCGGCGCCCATGCGGATGCTGTCGGATCACGTTGCCCAGTCGCTCTCTTTTTTTTTTCCATGCCGAGCAGAGCAGCGCGGGTTCGCCGGGTCGTCCCGGCCCATTTAGAAAATCAATCTTGAGTCTGACGCTCATTTACGGTATCAGAGCCCTTCTGATGTTATCTGCCGCGTTGGAAGACAAGACGCAGCTGAGACCCCCTTTCCTTCCCTACACGCACACACACACACACACACACACACACACACACAGTATAGGGAGACAGCAGTGGATAGAAGACGACTCAGGAACACATCCATCCCTGATCTGGCCCAACCTAGGTTCAGTAACACCAGCACCAGATCCGGCCGCTATTGAGGTTTTGGAGTGAACCACAACAGAATTAACAGAGATAAATGGGTGGCTAGTCCACAGAAACCAAGGCTGCCTGCTTAGGCTAAGGGATGAGGAGGGGTGGAGAGAGAGAGATGAAGATGCTGTCTGTCTAGCGAGGCATAAAAGATATCAATGATCAAACACTGCAAGCACACACACTGTCTACATATTGTGACATTTTTTTGGAACATGGGAACATAAAACAGGGGTAATGAAATAGTCTTGGCAGAGTGAATGAGGTGGCCTTGTCTGGTGCCCACACTGTCTGTCTGTAGCACCCCCCAGCACACACACACACATACACACACACACACACACACACACACACACACACACACACACACACACACACACACACACACACCTCAAGTCAGCTCAAGTCTCAGACGGACCCCCTGAGTCAGACCGGCGACGGTGAAAGAGATGTTTTTATTACGATGCCTTGGAAATTAATAAAAAGAGGAGGGAGTCATCCTGACTGTCGGAACACAGTACTCCTCTCGTTTCTGGCTCAAGTAAAACAAGTCTTTCTTTTAGGCCTGCCAAAGAGCTGACCAGTGCATAATATAATCTTCAGTTCTTTATTCTATATAATGCTATATCTTAACTTTTTTTTAAAGAATTGGCATGCTGTCCAGACAGATTATAAAAAGTCATGATGATGTAGCGTAGCTAGCAGGGCTCGGATCCCCATTAAACACATTTTCTGTAACATCTGTGGTGTGATGTGGCATCGGCGGAACGTCTCAAAATATCCCTGATTAATCGCGCAATCTAATTGAAAAGCCGAAACATCTTTGGTGGCGTTTGTGGGGCTTAAATATGTTAGATGCCCCACTTAAACTTCCACGATAATAGATTCCTGCCGTCCCTGAAATGATCTGACGTCTCCTTAAGTAGCTTGTGTTCCGCATCAAAGACAAAGGCTTTTGCTGGGAGTTAACAGGCTGAAGAGTGATACATTGAAACCCTTTAGGAAGTAAAGGAAGTAAAAAGAAAAGCAAGAAAAGAATGAGGAGAATTCCACTGTTCTAGACTCGATGAAATCACCTTTTTCCGAACAAAAGAGCTATCACGGCCGTCTCATGTCATAGTATGTGAAAAGAACACTTGTGTTGTTTGGCAGATCTGCAGGCAGTATTCACAGAACCACTGCATCATGTTGTGGGATCCAAAAATCAGATTATGACTCGTTATCATTACAAAAAAATATCTTCCCAAGAGTATTACAGTCTGTAGAGTGGTCACTGAATTATGTTGGAGCTCTCACAGAAGTTATATGACAGACTTTGTTGAGAAGCATTCCGTGAGGCCTTATCGACTGTGTCAACTTTTCCCAGTTTCTTGGGAGGGAGTGTGTGAACAGATTACTCAGGGATGATAGACACGTTTAAGAAGTCTGCCTGGTCAGTGAGAAAGTCCATGAGGAGAACACAAGGAGGGGTTTTGCTGAGGGTCAGACATTTAAGAAGTCTGGGAAGTTTGAGTCTAATTACTTTTCATCACTCTGGGCCAAGCAAATCCAAGTCACATCAAAAACAACTGCACTCATCACAAGCAGAAAATCAATCTACAGCACTTTTCATTATCATCACAGGGCCAATTCATCTCATCAGGGCACTTTGAAGAGAGGCGAGAGGAAAGGCTAAAAAGAAAAAAAAAAAGAAAAAGAAATTTCGACCAAACACATATTTGTTACAAGCTGAAAATAACCGTCTTTGTTCCCAGGCACTTCAATGCCTTTCACCCAGTCCCCAGATCCTTCCTTCAAGTTTGTGGTTGAGTGGAATTTTAAATGCCTCTCTTCTGAGGTTCACACGAGCCACTGATACGGTCATAGATATAGAGCTGATAGAATGCCTTCATGTGGTTCACATGCTTTCTGTGTCCCTGCATGCTGCATTGCCCAGCAGGCCAAAGCAATAACAAGGAGTCATACTGAACACTGCTTCTGAGCACCCCCTCTTCTTGGGCTTTCCCCTGGGGGCGCGCAGATGGGCATACAGGACGTGTGTGTGTGCTCAACTCTCCCGCTAAGAAAGACCCAGTGTGCCCAAGGGCACGCACAGCCCATGGGAACGATGGCGAGGCCGCTCGGACTGGCATTGAAAGGGACCAGCGAAAGGACCCAGGCCCACAGAATGCGTGGCTCTGCTGAAAGGATGACACAGAACAGGCACGAATTATGTGGAAAACAAATGTGCCAAAAAGTACTGTCTGCTGACTGTCTGCTGGCTACCAGTGAATGATTAAATACCCATTGAGTTTTCAACTCCATTTGAAGCACGGCAGTAAAAAAAAAAAAAGGGTTGCGTATTGTTGAATTTAGTGTATGTGAATTTCTAGGCTATTTATCTTTTGTATTTTTCATTTGAAACTTTAACTTTCATGGTCTCCTGAACAATTGACCTGAAAAGTCACACTAGGATTCCCACAGGGTGAATGTTACTTTGTCATAGCCTGACAATAGTTCATAAATATTCCAAATTGTTGACAAGGAGCACTTCAAATGATCGGAAACAAGGCTATGCTGACACAAACCCTGACTTTGGCACACCCCGGTATTTAGTCTTGTTCCTCGTTCAGGGCACACCATGCATTTCGATTGGTTCAGTAATTCCAGATGCTGTAATCACTGTAGTCCTTCTCACCTACATATTGTACTATCATCATTGTCTCCAGACATATACGTACAGTAAAGGATGCCTGCAGCGCCAAGAGAAGACCACACCAAGACCAAACCCCACCCTACCCCACCCCCGACCCCCCCTTCCTCTTAGTGTTCTCCCTCGATCTGTGGATGAGCAGATAAAATGACCGACCTCTTCTCTCCTCCAAACATAATCTCCCACTGAAATCTTCGGCGTGGCGGACGCTGGCTGCCGGATGTTATCAGGCCATGCCATATGATCCTTTGGGCTCAAACGCTTTTTGCCAAAGCGAAGAGTCTTTTCCTCCCACAAAGAGACTCTCAGTCCAGTTAGATGAAGCCCTCATCTGACCTTCTCCCAGGCTTTTACTCTCTCTCTCCATTTCTCTCTCTCTCTCTCTCTCTCTCTCTCTCTATCCCCCTCTCCACCCCTCTCTCCCTTTTTATTCAGGCAATCTTAACATAAAAGCTTCAAAGCTCTCTCAAAATATAGTCTATGAAGGGAAATGATGCCACCCATTGCTACTAGCGAAATGGATCACTGGAGTACTGCTTTAACAGTTCCACTTAAGGGCCATTTTGAGAGCAATGTCAGAGCTGATCAAACAAGTTCATGAAGGAGCAGTTTTAGGCTGTTGAAAAATGTTTTTTTTTTTTTCCTTCTTCTTCACTGCCAATAGGAATGCACCTTTCCTGATACCACAGCTTAGCGAAAACTTGAAAAATCACCAGAAAAAAAAAGAAGAAAGAAAGAAAAACAGGCCCACTGGTGAAACGAGTGTTATATGTCAGCTCAGAGTGCCTGCACAGAGGCACTGATTTTGTCTTTTCAGTGTGCCTCAGAAAAAAATGCAGAAGGAGAAAAAAAAAAGAAAAGATAATCTCTTTTGCAAAGCTGTGTTCTCAGCATCTTTTTGAAACATGTCGTGAGCAGGAACAGTGAGTGTCAGGTGTGAGGTGTGTGTGTGTGTCTGTGTGTGTGTGTGTGTGGGGGGGGGAGTTATAACCAAGAGCTGCACCTTGAGGATGGAACTAGATTCTGTCTGCTAACCTGATTTTGGAGAGCCTTTTTTTTCCTGAAATGCAAAGCCAGCATATTACACAGCAATTTATGTCTCTGGAAACGGTCTTAAAAAGTGAGAACTCGACAATTTACAATACAGTGCCATTACATCTACAATAAGTGCAGTCATTTTTCATACACCTGCTCACCTCATGGTTTTGGTGAGAGGTCAAGAGCTTTACTAAAGAAGTCATTCAGGACTGTAAATTGTGGTCATGTCATTTTTACATGACAATTACATCACAAAGGGCTCAAGAGGGTAGCTAGTCAGAGCTAAAGGGTCAAAACCTGCTTCCTAACATGTCCAAGGAGGGGCATTCCAGTGGCAAACTAGAAGAATCTCACAATGTTAATGAAAGTGAAAAATAATGTATGTGTCCGCCTGTGATTTGGATTCATAGTTTTGCGTAATCCTGCTGACAAACAAATGATGCCGAAAACATAAACTCCTTGGAGAAGGCAATGGAGAATCCACAATGGGTTCTTTCATCATGAAATACACAAGATCAATCCCAGTGAAAGGTGAAAAAAAATGCAGTCACAAATCCACAAACAGAAAACTCCATGTTGTCAAAATCTGAAATCATTTTGGGGGTGGGTGATGCCATGTTGAAATTAAAACAAATAGCTACCCCTTTAGGCCATCATCTGTTTGACTAGACATCCACACAGGACTATATGAAAAGCCAACGTAACTATGTTTAAAAAGCTCTTTAGCACAACGATTACATTTCAGATGTGAGAATAGGACTGCATACCCAAACGTGTTTGTTCTCACAATAGTCACTACAAGAGACAGTGTTCAAAATGAGTGGTCTATATTCATTTCTACAGAGATAGCTGTGGTGCTGTGTGGAGTTCCTTTACCATAAGTCCTGTAGACTCATCATCCACTGCGGTGGAAGTCTCCTGTTCGTCGGTACACGAACACCATTAATTGTTATGCTACATTGCTGCTGCGCGTGCATGAGAAAGGCTCTGAAGACTGATAGTATTATTCATTGGCCTCCGTTCCATTCAGCTCAGCTTATGAGAGCGGCGTATAGGCTGGCAATCATTGATGAAGTGGTTAAATTAATGAGTGCTGTTGACCTCGCTGACCTCATTGCTCCTTATGAATTAAAAAAGAGACTCGTCAAGATCCTCGAGAGAGCGAAGAAGGATTCCAATCATCTCCTCCTGCTGATCGACTTAGCTCCTTAGCGGTGGCAAGAGGGGGTTGTTTACGGCCTCACAGGGAGAGTGCCGTTAATTCTAATGGCACAGCGGGTCTTTACAGCAAAGTTTGTCATTATGGATTTTTCTGTATGTATTTTTTCCATTTGCTGACAAGGACATGACCATGCAATTCTTGTGAGCTTTGTTGCACAGATCGATGCACACAGATGGATCCTTACGCACGTGTAGATGTAAAAAATAAGAGTCTTGATCCTCGCACATATATTTCACTAAATTACGATTGCCACTTCTGCTGTGCTGGTGCATGCTGTCCTCGTTAGAGAATGCTTAAGTACTTACTCAGTGTAGGAAAAGTTCCTTCTGCATGGTCTATTAATGAAAAACACCAACTCTCCAGCCCATGCTATGTCACTGAACACTCAGCTTCGACGGACACAGGGTAAGCCATCAAAGTAAATCACTGATTGTTTGTTGTTGTTTGTTGCTTAAGCGATACAAAGGCATCTCAGGTTGCAATCAAGAGCATATGTACATTATCTATTTATAAACCTTCAGTCTAATGCATGCCCTGCGGCTCTGACCTTGTTCCTGTGGAGGAACATTAAGTGGTGTATATACATTAGGCAGCTGCCTCAAGCCTTCTGCCAGTGCAATTGGATTTGTTTTTATGCTTTTTAGCAACGGCGGTTCACACGCTCATGTTTTTTTCCTCAACAAGAAGAGAACATCCCCTTTCTACCAGATTATTTTCCAATCTTTCATTACATTCATATTTTTTTTTTTTCAGTTTCACTGAATTGTGTGTCATGTGATGGATGTTTCTAAACCCACATCATCGCTATGACCAGTAGGTCATCAGTCATGTTGTTGTTTGTTTATTGTTGTCAGAATGCGTAAACCAAATCATCTAAATGTGTCTCAGTCCGTCTGTACTGTGGGTTCTCTGCTCTCTTCTTTGCTTCTCTTCTCACGGGGGTTTGGAGGGCTCCTGGACAGCGCTCTATAGAGGCTATGCCCATGCTCTTAATGCTGCTGCTGCTGCTGGTCTATGAGATGAAATGGCGAATCAATCAATCAATAGGCGCATAGGTGAGGGTGGGAGGCATAGACAGCAGCACGCCTACTACGATCCTACTGGATCTGATTGCATGTTAGTCATTCTCTATGCTAGCTCCCATTTCCTGGCCTGCTTCCGCAGGGATAGCAGTAACATATAACATATCACTGAGACAATGTACAAAGGGAGAGGAAGTGCCAACAAGTGTGTGTGTGTGTGTGTGTGTCTGTGTGTGTGTGTGTGTGTGTGTGTGTGGGGGTGTGCGTGTGTGTGTGTATGTGTGCGTGTGTGTGTGTATGTGTGTCTGTGTGTGTGGGTGTGTGTGTGTGTGTGTGTGGGTGTGTGTGTGTGGGTGTGTGTGGGTGTGCGTGCGTGTCTGTGTGTGTGTGTGTGTGTGTGTGTGTGTGGGTGTGCGTGTGTGGTGTCTGTGTGTCTGTGTGTGTGTTTGTGCCAGGGTTAGCCAGTAATTACCGGGTTTTTGCCTGGTACATTTTTTTTTACAAAAAACTATAAATTGAAACCCTTTTAAGAAAGATAAGCTTTCTTATTCACTTCACTGGGGTATCTCTGTTCACCCAAACCACGTCTCATAGTACCATTGAAAATAACTCAGGCTATAACCTGCAGCAGAGGATATGCAAGAAATGTGGGTTCACAACGACCTATCTAGCGACAGTAAATAGTGCCTTTCAACAAGTAATTTTCTTCTTAGAATGCTTGAAAAGTGTGCGTTTAAAAGCTAAACTTAAGTTTCTTTCTTCAATATTCTGTCTTTAATTCTTTAGTTTTACATCTATGGTTGCTAAGAAGGATAGTTTGACAGTTTTCGATGACCTCAGATTAGAATAGAGTGGTGTGGAGCACAATTGTGTTGTAGGATTTGTACATTACCTGTTCATGTTGAGTTTAGTGACCAACCCAACGTGGCCAACCATACATCCTGGTAACAGTCAAACTGATTTGAGGACGTTGTCATTCTTCTGTCAACCTAGATGTACGTTATATAGGCTACAACATATTTTTGTTTGATATTTATTGACATATGCGCCAGTAAGTAAGTTTAAAATGTTTTATGTGGTAAAATAAATTATTTTCTGGACAATGGGCCAGCAAAGAAAAAAAAATCCCAGAGGAAAACCTAGTGTGTGTGTGTGTGTGTGTGTGTGTGAATGCAGGGATTCTAAATAATGTATGGCTTGGAGCCTCCCTCACACTCCTTTGAAGATAAAGAAAACAAAACAGAACATATCTGTTTATGTCTGGAGAAACTGTTGAGCTGATAGGACAGCAACCTCAACAGCCACATAAAAAAAAAGAAGATGAGGATAGTGGCTAGACAGCAGCGAATGACCACACAACAGCAACACCGACTCAGAGAAACAGCATATAGCGTATGAACATAGTTCAGCTAGCTGACTTCAATACATCTCATTATCAAGTCCAGTCTGCTGATTCAAACAAGCACTTCAACACATGATTGCTTCAGGCTGGCCTTGTTAGCTTTGTTTTCCCCATATATGTCTCACAGCAGAGAATTGTTAACACCACAAAAAAACAACTTTTGCCTCAAAAACACAGCATTTTTAGAGCAAGCTGAACATGAAAGAGGTATCTGAACTCTGGGATATGTGTGGAATACTTCCCATCTCCGACAAAGATGGCTGCTCATAGGTGTATTTGTACCAGGATGAGAGGCTGTCCTTTGCTTGACCCCGGTTCTATATCTTTCCCCTTCAACATAATTCATAGGTTTAGCTAAAGGCACTGTGCATACTTCAAACACTATCATGATTCTGACTTGATCTGTTTTCAAAATCAACATTCCGGCACAAGGTGAAAAAAATTCAATACAATGTCCTAATTCCTTTTTCTTTGTGCAGTGGAGTATCTAGAAAAGTCAAACAACTCTCTTTGGTGGACTTATACTCAATGGTGAAAGGTGCATTATTAATAAGACATACCCAATCGTTTATTAAAGCAGTACAATACAGTGTCCTACCAAGAAGAACCTGGGTACTCAGAGCAGAGTTAAGTGTTCAAGAGATTATGAAGAAAAGAAACAAAGCTAAAGGTTCAGTCTGGTTTAACCTTGTAGGGACCCGTGGACTCTTGAAACAGTGGACCTTCAGTAAGAGGCTTACCGCCATTCTTTTCAATAAAATTTTCATTCTGATTCTTTCTTTTTGTCATTAAATTTCAGTAAATTATGTCTGTGAGGAGAGTTTTCTACACAGACACCAACTGTATGCTCTGTGCTGAAGGTTGAGTGTCCTGATACTTGATGACTGCAACATGAAAAAGCATTTCTGGCCTTGAACGCCTACAAACTCTGTAAATAATGCTGGAGGAAAATTTGAATGAAGCAGACCGGCTCCTGGGAACACATCCACATGATCCTGTAAGCTGCGGCCACACAGTTACACCAGGGCACAAAGTGAAAGCGACACATTTGACAATAAAGCGCCTCATGACTTCTGTGTCTCATATATGGAGGCAATGTTTGTGTCTCTCAAACTAGCATTTTTTTTTTTTTGGGCAAACCATCAATTGGCATGTCGGTCTGAGTGCGAAAGACCACTGGCATCTGTTCTGTAGAAAAACACATCTACAAATAATGCAGACGCTATGGACAACTTATCTAACAAAGGATTCAAAACACAACTTGGCAAAACTATACAACACCCATGGCTGGCCAAGTAAATAAAATGACTATATTTCTGTATCCTGGCACTGTCCAATCACGGCCGTCACACAGGAAAGCAACAATGCCACAATTGCACCTGATCCCTGGACTGAGTGCGTGCGGGGGTAGGCGAATTATTTGAACAATAGTTTTGATCTCTGTTCAATAAGCAGCTTTAAGCCTCGGGAGTCGGCGAGCACTGGCAGATAATGGCAGTGGTTTAGCGAGGGGTCCTGATGCGTGTCCTCAATCGGCCGTCCCCACCGGCCAATCAGCATGGCCCCGTTGCCAGGAGACCAGCATCTCTGTGTTTATACCCCTGTACTGCTTTTGGGATAGAATCTCTTTCTCTCTCTCTCTCTTTCTTTTTTCTCTTTCTGTTTTTTTTTTTCTCTCTGTAGCTTTGTTTCATTTCTCTATAAACCCCTATGCCCTTGTAGCATCGTTTCAAACATTATCCCTAATTCTTCCTGGTTTTTTCAGGACATTTTTAGCCTTCACAGATATTATAATAATGCCACATTAGCATCTACAGTGGTCTGCTGCAATTTGCCAACCCTCTTGTATTATTTTTTTTAGGGCAAAAAGTTTATTTTTGCCTGTGTGTGTGTGTGACAGTGGATTAAAAATGCATGAAAATGGTATCTGGTGTGACGCAACTCACTTTGCTATTCAACCATGACTGGGGAGCGAGTGCATAGTGTGGCAGGAAGTCCCTGGTGGCGAGGGGGAGATGAATTGGTGTGAGGTCGAGGCTGGGGCAGGCGAGTTTATCAGGGGTTCATGCGGAGCCAAGATGGCGGCACTGACAGATTGTCTAAGTAGGTGTTTCTCTAACTATGGGCCACGGAACGGAACAACACGAGGAAACTGCAGGCAGGCCTTGTAACCCCTAAGTCTGACATGACTTGGCCTCAGAACTAAGAAGTTTGAGAGAGGCTGGTCTACGTACATAGAGCCACATCTACATACAGTGTAATCACCTTTCCCCCACTGTACATTTCCATGTTATTTCTATGTTCTCAACCAGGGCTTTTTTTTCAGGTGAGAAATAGAAGCTCAAGTATATTATTGAGAATATGTATACCTTATCTATACTGTAAATTATCATATGTAAAAAGCATCTGCTAAATTAAAGTAATAGATGTTCAAAACATACAGTATTGCAAACACTTACATCACGAACCACTAGTTACTACAACAGGGCATTATTTCTGTCAATTTCTAAATGTGAGGGTTGTATAAATGTTTCAATACCAATGTTTTTGGAAAGAACGAAATAATCTGTAGTATCAGGGGCTAATTTAGTTGGTAAACCAGGCATGGAATAACGTGCTAAGATTGTGAGTTTTGACAAATGGGTTTTAATCAGTATTGTAACTTTGGTTTAACTTCATTTTTTCACAAAAGGCATATTGATGATTGAAGAGGTCACATATACATACACTGAACAATTTCACAAATTTCACAACTTCAAATCTGATTTGTTAATTGCATGGAAGCGACTTTGTGCCTCAAATTGTCCTGTGTTACCAGCGTCCACAAACAATACCAGTGTCTTCAGTGTGTGTGTGTGTGTGTGTGTGTGTGTGTGTGTGTGTGTGTGTGTGTGTGTGTGTGTGTGTGTCACAATGGATGCTTAAGGCCATGAATGCAATGAACAGCTGGCACCCTGTGGTTCATTAGGAGATGTCCCTAAGAATTTTCTTTAACCCCACATTCCCCGAGACTATGACGAGGATGACGTCTGTAGTGCCCCTAAGGTCACGGCTTTTTCTCACCAGGTTTTTGGAATATTAATGATCTATCACAACAAGTCAGCTGCACCCACTTTGGAATGCGCTGGCCCTGAAAGCCAGACGGGATGGCCTACTGAGGAGATGGGTGAGGAGGCTGCAGGGAGCGACGTTACGTTACGTTGGGAAACAGGAAACATGAAAGATGCATGGGGCTCTTTGAAAGTTTAATTTAGGCGGTTGGATTCGCGCTGACCCTGCAATGAACCTCCTCATCACAGTGAGTAAACATCAGCACAGAGAAAACAAACGAGAGGGAGACGCCTAGAGGGGTGAGGGTTCTCTCTCTCTCTCTCTCTCTCTCTCTCTCTCTCTCATTCTATCTATTTCTCTCTCTCTTCATTCTCTCACTCTCTGTTCTTTTTCTATTACTCCATTTCTCTGTTTCTTTTGTCTGTTGCCATTCTAGTCTCTTCCTCCATTTTCTTTCTCTTACTCCATCTCTATCCTCCTCTCTCCCTCTCCTCTTCCATCTCTTGTTTATCACTCTCTCATCCCTCCTCTCATATTCTCTCCATCTCTCTCACTCTCATTCTTTGCTTCTTGCCGTTCGGCCTCATCTTTATTTTACCGCAGGGTACGTCAGAAATACACTAGATCAGAGCATACCTTCCAATAATAATACAACTGTTCATAATTTATGACATTCTCTCCTTATTGTTAGCGTGGGTTCAGCCTTTGATATCCACAGGAGGTTCTCTCCCTCAGCTCGGATCCCAGCAGCAACTTTTCCACCGAGTCCCTCCGTCCTTCTGTCCGTCCTAACCCCCCCTTCCACGGAGAATGCTTTTAAAGTGTGATCACCTGCGGAGCGAGGGCAGCCGTCATACATCACGAGTCGCACCAGACCTCTGTGCTTTTAGAAACACGACATCTGCTTTAAATCAAGCCGAATGCTTAATAGAGGCATGGAATCCATTATTCATTATGTCATTAACAGCCTGGAAGGGCTGGGCAATCCAGTTGCATACCAATCGTATTATGGTATGTGCCGGGAGGGGGAGAAACGAAGGCATTTGTAATTGCTCTGGAAATACCCGTGACAGCCGTAAAAGGTGACTTTGTCTCATTAAGTGATTACTATTAGGGGAACTTTTTAGCTCAAAGGTTTTGTTGCGTTTTTTTTCGTCTTTAGATTTTTTTCTTTATACATTTTTGACAAACTGAGCTGGAAGTAGCATTAGCTCAGGGAGATATAGATATAATGCTCCCCACTTTAACTGTCAGAAGAGTCCCACACACCCTACACACGCACACACACACACACACACACACCCTACACACACACACACACCCTACACACACACACACATACACACACACATACACACACACACACACACACACACACACACACACACACACGCACACACAGACTCTGCTGTCCTGCTGGGTTTGGGGGGAGAGGGCTGGTTCTCTTTCAGATGATCTTCAGTCCACCTCTGTGTCTCCTTGCCTTCCCCCTGACTCCAAATTGTGCCCCATGACATATGGTGCACCGCACACATCAGTAATGGCAGATACCTCCGCTCAACACTGCTCCAACTCTCACAGCATGTGAAAAGTACAAGCTGTGTTGGATAATAAAGGTCTTGGGAGTGTGTTCCAACTATTTAAAGAACTTGGTGTCAACGGATGTTGACAGACTGAGTTACTGCGATGCTGTTATGGGGACAAGTGCTAGTGTTTTGACATCGCCCACATCAGCTGTGCTCTGGTGTGACTTGGTGCTCAGAGCTGTACTCTGGTGACTTGGCAGTTCTTCAGATTGCCTTGAGAAGCGCTCTTTTAGCAGAAAATGATACCATCTGGCAGCGTTGCAGATGTGTCTCATAGCAGTGGCCCTGTCAACTCAAGTTTTCGAAGAGATGAATCCCCGCTGACAAAACACAACGCTAACAGTGACTACCCACCCACTAACCTGGCCCTAGCTGCTCCATAATGGGAGGCTAAACTGCATCTTGCATCCCCCCCCTGTAGCTTCGCAAAAAGGAAAGAAAATAACATAGCCCACTATGTGGTGAAATGCATTTCTCACACACAGGCCTACTTTTAAGGGTGGTCAAAGTTAATATTTAACTCCATATGTGGCTCAGTCCATGTGCTTTATCCGGAATATAAGTGTTTGGGTTTTGGGCTTCTTGTTGTTAAAGGGTAATTTGTTCACAGGAGGATTCCCCATGCTTTGTGTGCAAGCAGGCTGCCACTCAAGATCGAACAGCACAAAGGGAGGGGGCTTTTAATATGAGCAAACTGAGACGGACTAACTGGGCAGATATCAACATCCCTCTTCTATTTAAATAGAGTTAAAAGAAGACGTTTTTTTTCCCACGCAAAACAAATCAACCAAGAACATTGCATTCCAAACCATTCAAATGACAACAATGTGCTTCAGCTACAGTGCAAAAGAAAAAGAAAAAAAACAACAAAACTCTGTTCTCGGCATTAAACAAAATGTTTCATTATTAAGAACAAATAGAAGTCACACAGAAAAATAAAAGCAATGAAATGGCGTCTTGTTTTTCATCAGGGTGACGGGGGAAAGGTCTTATTACATTTCAGAAGTGGACGGACGGGTGGCTGACTCCTCCTGACGTCCAGCCCGTCTGCCTCGGGCATCCTACCGGCTTGCTGCAGCCCAGTGGGAAGACGATGGAGATGGAGATGCTGACAGCGTCTGAGAGTGCGGCCGCTGCAGACTCCTTGGTAATCAGTGCAAGGAAGGAGCAATATCAGAGTGTTTACAGAGGGAGATGCGAGATGTCCGCCGAGATGTGCTCCTCATATCTAAATGTGCTGCACTGTTTTTGATCTCACTTCCACATAAACATGTCATCCAGACCAGCAGATAAACACTCACATGTAGACACACATGAACACACACACACACACACACATGTACACACACACACACACACACACACACACACACACACACACACACACACATGTACACACACACACACATGTACACAAACACACACACACACACACACACACACACACACACACATACACACACATGTACACACACACACACACACACACAAACACACACACACACACACATGTACACACACACACATGTACACACACACACACACACACACACACACACACACACACACATACACACACATGTACACACACACACACACACAAACACACACACACATACACACACATGTACACACACACACACACACACCATGCACAAGCACAAAGCAGACATACACACAGATGTACCTATAACTATAAACTCATGTCCTCACCCCAGTTGTGGCCATGTCTATTTTTAAACCTGCTGCAATGATTATGATTAGTATGCAGAGAGCACATTAGTCTAAATGATAAAACAGCGATTGGGACTCACAAGTGCATACTCTACTCTGCATGACGTATCTTTTTTGTGTTTATGAAATGAAGAAAGTATGGCTGCCCCTCTTTTATGATAAGCCCTGGCCTGTCTATAGCCAACTGGCTTTTACTGAACAACCTTAACAAATCCACTGCAAATCACCAGTCTTGTTGGCTGGGAAGGTCTAGCCAGACCAGTTACCCCTTGGCCACCCAAGGTCAAAGTCAGGTCTTCTAAGAACCTTCTCTCTTAAATATGCTTTGGTTCCTCATAGTCCCTTTAGTCATTTTTTCTTCTCTATTATGGCCTATTGAAAGCCATTTTCCATCTCCCCACCTGTTACTATAATGGAAATAGAGGTTGTCAAAGTCAAGGTCATTCCCTATCAATCGCAAAACACAATATGTGTTGTTTTGAGCAATATGAGTTTTTTTTTTTTAGCACCTCATCTGCCCATCCCAGCACTGTGAATGGTAAATAACAACTCATATCTGCTTTCCAGCCTTTAAGGGAGGCTGAGGTTATATGGCTAAGATGGATTGCTGATGCACTTTACATTTATTTTTTTCCTCCCACACAAAAATCCGTCCCTGTGGCAAATCAATCTTGGGCGTTGGTGTCAGGGGCGGGTTAAGTGGTTTAATCTGACTGGATGTTAACAGATGCTCAGGTTTCTGTGGGCCATCGTTTACATGCAGGTAAATATAGAAACCAGAGCATGAGCAGAGGGAGGAAGGAAGGGAGAGACAGATAGAGAGGGACGGAGAGAGAGGGAGAGAGAGAGAGGGAGAGACAGATAGAGAGGGACGGAGAGAGAGGGAGAGAGAGACAGAGAGGGACGGAGGAGATGGGGAAGCTGGGTGCAGGAGAGAGCCTCCAGAGGTCACGGGACCATCCAGAGGTCACAGGGACCATGCAGGAGATGAGTGTGAGTGTTAGTGATAACAGGGAGGCAGGAGTGTCAACCCCCCTACTTGCTACCGACCTTTGCAAATAAGTGCTCTACAATATTAATAAAAACCCTAAACAACATTACATTTTTTTAGACCTAGGACTATTTTTAAAGATGAAAAGCATACCTTGGAATCCCTAATTCCCTAATGAGGCCTGTTGAGCTTAATTATGTTAAACTCTGATTGAATTAACCTGTGCTCCACTGATCTTTCCCTGTTATGAAAACTCTATGGAAAAACTATTTAACTCACAGCATAATAGCAGCCACCTACACCGCTTACAATTCCTTTGACCTGTACGTTTTACAATCGGCATTCCACAGTCTCTCTGCCTCGACAGACGGGTAACAGCCTCGATGACCCCTGCACCGCCGTGTTGGCTACCAACATGGAAGCCCAGAGTTAAAATGGTACCTCAAGTCATACTCTACCACAGCACCATAATCTATCATCTAAACTAATATTGCTGCAAAGGTAATACCTCTACTTCAGATTCGGAAACAAATACCTACCAATGAAATGTTAGACATTTAATGATGACTTATATCGACAGAAACATCTGGCTCAACATTCCCTTCCCTCAGTTATTTATTCTTAGAGCATTACCGTATTATTTAGCCAACACTGGCATCATTAATAATTCATCGCTGTTGTACGCTGTTGCTATTCCATCACATTGTAATTTTTTTCTCATCATTCCCTCGACTACTAGTGATATTTCTAGACAGTGGCAGGTTAATAAATCTTCTGGTTATTCACAGCCGGGTCCCCTGCCCTTTCCTGTGGGCTAAAATAGAAGATGGGAGGTGCCCTGAGCCGGGCTGGGTTGTGCTCTTACTCAGACCAGAACTCTGAAATATATACACACACACACATATATACGTACAGTATGTATAGACCCAGTGAAAAGGGAATGGGGATTTGCTTATTCTGAGAGCAAGTAAGGCAAGTGCTTTCTGAACGATTCAGGTTTTTCTTTTTTTTTTTTATCTTATTTTTTTTATATATATATTTTTAGGCTCAGTGAAAGGGAATGGTGTTTGCTTATTCTAAGAGGCAGAGCAAGTGGGGCTGTGCACGGAAGCAGAACCTGGAACTGGCTGTGTGTCCTCCCTGGAATACCTCAGACTGCCGCCCATAAATGTTTGAAGGCTCCTATATGGGTCATGATCCAAGGTTGTGGCTAAGAAAAGAAAGGAAATAAAGAAAAGGGCGAAATCCAAGGGTGAAACAAACAGCGGAGTAGTCTCCTGAACGGCCCCGGTATATTTATCTGTTTTCATTTGAACTCGTGGCCCCCTGATGACTTCCACCGGTGCAAAAATCACACCTCAGCTCGCTCCAGGAGAGCAGTTAGGGGTGGTGGATGTCGGCGCTGACATCAGCGCTTTCGTCTCCCAGCTTCCTACAGCAGAGGCCAGCCTCTCCACTCAACTAGCACTAGATGTGTTATCATTTAGCATGCCCACTCTTGAACTTCTTTTATGTCTTTTTTTTAAACTTGAAAACACCTCTTATTTCCAGTATGAATTGCATTGAGAGTCTAGAATGTATAATTATTGTTGTTTAAGCCACAAGTCTTTTGTGGAGGTTTCTTTGCTGCCAATTATGCATTGCGGATACTGGCACGTATACGTACATTGAGACCATATATGAATTCAGAAATGACAGTTTATGTGTATGCATGTGCAATGCATGCGTGTATGTGTGAACATGTATGTATGTGTGTGTGTGTGTGTGTGTGTGTGTGTGTGTGTGTGTGTGTGTGTGTGTGTGTTATTCTTAAGGGTGTGTGGGCTTGTTCCTCTGTCTGTGTTTAGGCCTGCTTATGTTTCCAGAGCATCCCCGGAGCCCCCCTTATGAAAATGCACAGCCATATGTTAAACCTGCCAGAGTCCTCCACCTGGAGGGCCTGTGGTGGAGTGTTTAGATTGATGAAGGTGGGACAAGAGGTTGCGACGTGCTCAGCTCTGCAGTAGTCCACTCACCACTGATTTCTATTGTTAGGGGCACGAACGCTCAGACAAGCTTTTTACCTGCCCGGGGGGGGCTCGCTGCACTGCTAGAACTGATTGCACACATTCATCAATAAGAACCAGAATCCGATAATCCATTCAGGCCTGCCACGGCAGCACTGTATGCCACGGACGCTTGGCAGAGCCACCACCAGCTAAATGAGTTCATGAGGATAAAAATGACGCACTCAATCTGCGATGGGAGAGAACCTGGCTGGCAAGTCAGTCATACCTTTCTTTCTCCCTCTCTCACACACACACACGTCCTCGCATGCTTACTGTTCCAGAGCTGGAGTTGGTGCAGGGAGAACATTTACTATCAATCAGTAGATTTTATTTTTACAGAAGCTTATCCTCAGCAGCCGTCCCACTATCTGTGCTCCAGACCTCATTTTCCCAAACATGGCATTTTACCAACACTTATGTCTGCAGTCTGACACATCATCAACCCATCACTCACCAGTAGCACGTTACATTAAAGCGAGTCCAAGGCAGTGTCGATGCTGAAAATGTTCTCCCTTTTCTGTCTGAAGTAGCTAGCTGTGCAGGTTCGAAAGGTCTATGAAATCATCTTGATCACTGCCAATCTGGTTTCATGAGAGGTCACCCAGTAGCAATAACTTCTTCCTATGTGTTACCGTTATCATTTATTTTCTTCTGTCAGCAGACTTCAGACTTCAACACAGGGTGTCACCAAGTTCTGTTCTCACTCTCTAAAATTAAGCATCTCACCACAAGTAGGAGACAAACATCTAATGACAATATTTCATGGTAGAGGGGAATGTCCAGGTCTCCCTGTGTTTGAGTACCTCAGGGACTGGTGCTTAGTCCCTTTCTTCTCTCACTACGAAAGTTAATAAGCATACAGTCAGCTTCCAGCATCCTTCCCATCCTTACTAGGCTGATAATAGGCAACTCTCTCTGTCCTGCATTTACATCAGTTACATCACAAAATCTGGCTTTAGCTTCACTATTACTTGTCGTATGACATCTGATTCTTAGGGCCCTAGTTTGGCGGTGAAAACGGTTGGCGGAAACGACACTGCATGCGCACTGTTGCACAAGGACATGCTTCAAAAAGAGCGGTTAGGGTTTGGTCAAAGAGCAAGATTTGGTTTCAAAACGACCAATAGCTTTGTCGAGCACTGCCTTTAAACTGAAGGTGTTTGCCAAATGAGTACACCTAAATGCAAACTTTGGCACAGAAATCTTTAAAACCCGGCACATCAAAATGGGCAGTGTGCAGGATCACACAGGCCAAAACACGTTCCACTCCAGAGAACATACTGGCTGTAGCATTGTTGTCGGAGAAGGCAGTATTTCAACTTAGCATGTTTCCTTTACGATTTAGTTCAGTAAATATATTTCATATTGTTCCTTTGAAAGTGAGATCAAACTGCCTATCATACTGACTTCCTTTAAGTCCATGTTCACTCTACATAAGATTATTGTATTTTCTCTCTGTCTCTGTCAAAGTTGCTCAGAGATGAAACGCTTTATTAACCATAAACACAGGGTGGATGTTTGTGTTCTCAAACAAAGAGACACAATGGAAGTCAGTACTGAGAAAAAAAAAGAAAGAACAGCCATTAAACAGCAACTGATCTATTTTTGCCATGACAAGCGGATTCTTGAGGTTTTTGGGATTCAACTGAGGTAAAACGAATAAACAGCAAAACAAATATGGTGGCCAACATCCACGTGATGTTTCAATTCACAGACAGGTAATGAAAGTTGGCAGACTGCAAAGAGCCAAAGACATGTCTTTTGTACTCAGCCTTTTCATCAGATGGCATTCTGCCCTATCGGTCATGTTAGTTTCTGCTTTGTGATAAAAAAAACAGCTCAGTTTTGAAAAGCTTGTAGTAAGAATAGAGTTTATCAATGACATCTAAATGTTTTAGCTTTATTTGGTCAACTTGATAAGAATTCAGTACAATCGTGTCAAACCGTGGACTCTGAATCAGCCTGGTTAATGTACGATTGTGGTGCATCAGTAGTGGTGCAGTTAACCCTTCAGAATAATTAGAGTGAATCAGCGCTGACAAATCATAGCTTGTCACCTGCCCACCTTTTTCCCTCTCCTCCGATGTGAGAGGAGGCTACACGCGTTACGCTGACTCTCACCTGCCCACCTTTTTCCCTCTCCTCCGATGTGAGAGGAGGCTACACGCGTTACGCTGACTCTCAGCAGTGCGGTTCATGTCCATTTGTCAGTGACTGCTTTTAACTCTGATGCTATGAATATCTCAGCAGATGATAACATTTTGAAATACTTTATGTTCCCATTTTTTATATTTTATAATCCGTACTTCCTTTGACAAAATCTACTGGTTTAGTCCTTTCATGGGTAAGACATCTGAATACGTATTCATTGTATCTTATGTATCTTGTAGAGTGTTACTTTTCATTTATACAGGAATGGTGTATAAATATAGTATTATATAGTAATATAGTAGTGGCTGAGTCAACACACATACATAGCTCCCCAATGAACTGTAACAAACAGTATCTAAATTGACCATAGATTGACCATAGAGAGAGCTGTATTTTAATTAGTGTTTAATTTTGCCAAAACTGCGTAACCGGACACCCAATGAATTAAGCAACTCAAAGCGATGCCACATCAGCCAAGGGTTGGCATTTATCTGCTCACTCCTTCATAATTAATGGCCTTACTTCTCTCATGAATCTGAAAGACAAATGGGTGTCTCTTTGGCATGACCTAATTGGAGCAGCCTATCTAAAATTACACATTAAACGCAGACCACGAGGAGAAAAAAAAAAAAAACTTCAAATGGGTCATCACCAGTTAGGTTGTCCTAACTGACCTGTGAAAGTTATCCAAACCTATCAGGCAGGACTTCAGTGCAGGGGAAGAAGAATTTGGACCTGCTCCAGTATTTTGAGGCATTTGGTGCAGTGAACCATCAAGAGGGTATAGCAGGTTTCATTGTGCCATAAGTGGAGATTTGAAGACATAGACATAATGACATGAAAGCTTTCCATAGGAACCAAGTGAAATCTGCATTTATTTTTTGATACATTTTATTCTTTGATTTTGTCGGGAATTTTTTTTTAATATGAATTAGAGCGACCTTTCAGGATATAGTGTCTCAGAAGTGAGCTCACACACGCGCACACACGTGCACACACCCACACACACACACACACACACACACACACACACACACACACACACACACACACACACACACACACACACACACACACACACACACACACAAATGCACCATTCAAATAAATAATATATTTCGACCCACCACAAATAAATATTTTTCATTTTCATTTTTTATATATTTTTGATCCCTCCATACCTCCTGCTGACACTGCACGCTGTCATCCATCCACATCCCTGTACCAGTCTCTCCCAGAGCCACGGTGGTGCTGTCCACACTTTGCAGCCAGGGCCCGAGGAACCATGCTGGGTGCAATCAGGCTTAGCACGGGCAGGATAGGGAAGCCGCCACCACCACCGCAGTAGCAGCAGCAGCAGCAGCAGCAGCAGCAGCCTGCCCACCTCCTCAGGATTGGGTTTCCACTGATAAACAGTTTTACTCCACCGCTTTGGACAGACGGCTCTGTCGGAGGGAAGGCTTGCGGTCACAGATCAGAACTGAGCCTGACACCCAGGAATTGAATTATTGGACACGGGATAGTTCTGAAGCTGAAATAACATATCTGTGATTCATCAGTACAGCAGAGAGGTAGTTACTGGCATCAGAGAACAGCTATAAATTCTCAGAAGGGTGGTTGTTTATTGATGGAGCATACAGCATTTTGCTGCTGAGAGAGAAAATGTTGTAATTGTTATTGCCCTGTTTTGATGAAATGCCACAAAGACCTTCTCATTTCAGCAATGTCATACCTCATGAACACCAGTGCAATAAGAAGGGAAAGTCTTCTGCTTGCTTCTTAAGAAAGAGCACAAAGAGATAGTGTTCCCAACCATGGAAATAGCAGAGAAAACAGCAGATTTTGAACTTTAATGCACCTTGTGCTCACAATTCATTCTTAAAACTCTGTAATTTCCAATGTGAATTAGTGAAATTATTTAATGTGTCTCAGTTGGACAACTGTTATCTGGATGCTTTTCTCACAGCCATTTTCTTACTATATGCTTTCGAAATAATTTGACCTGAGCCATTACATTGGGTCATGTGCACCCATTTGTGCAATTTGAACCTACATTCAGTAAATGGAGTGAGGATTGGACCCTTTCAGACATTTTGGGAGATGCAGTCACATGCTGACCAGCTGGAAAGAGCTACTAAATTACGTAAACGAAACCATATAATATGGAGCTTTCATTTGTGTTTACTGCCTTACAGATTGTTTAACGTGAGTTTCTAAATAACCACAAATCTGTCATCTGTGCAAACCAAATAAAGAATCTAATTAAATAAATTACACTCAATTATGTCGAGCTCTCTCATATTGCAATTCTTATTTTAATAGCACATGGTCAAAAAGCCATTTTACTTTGCAAGAAGTATGGTCAGTTAGGAGACTTATAATGATTTACAATTAACAATCCTGAAGACTGTCTTGTCTAAACTATTCACAGTAACAGTAAGTCTGCAATTGGCATTATACAGCAATCTCTACATAATTTACCACAAAAAAAAGCATCTTTAACATACATGTATTCATTTGCCACTAGACATTTTGCCCTTATATTATTTTATCCTAATCAAGTTACTTTCATCCTCCTCAGAAACAGTGAGACTCTTACCAAAAAATATCCCCCTTTCAATCACGGGGACAATGTCTCCACACAGACACAGACACAGACACAGACACAGACACAGACACAGACACAGACACAGACACACCCCACTCCTGGGTAAATGTTTACCTTTAGCTGTGTCACATCATTCGCCCTCTCAGAGTTAATATGGCATTACAGTAATGGCTCCATCTATTACAGCCCCTGAGTAATGTGTGGTCCTGGACAGCCCGAGCCACTGGCCAGCACCAGTCCAGGCTGGTCAGAGCAGAGGAGGCCAATTACTGATCCATTACGGGGTTAATGAAGAGGAAAGGACACGGGCAGGACATGGCATCATTTTTCTAAATTATTGTGACATATCAGCACAGATCTGCAGTGCAGATTCCCTCACATCGATTTCAGCTCTCTGACTGACACTGTATCCAGGTAGCTGTCCTGCTGTCAGGAAGGACACGTGTTGTGTTGGAGAGGAAAGGATGAAGTACTCGACAAATATGTTGTGTTTGGTCATTGAAATAATGTTTTACAGTTACAAGCATGTCCTGTTCCCTCTCATGTGGATTCACTGTGCCAGCTTTATAAAATAACATTCTGCTGGTTTTACAGGTCTTTTTCCCTGACAGGAAACAGCTGCTTTACCTCCATCCAAGGTGGGAATCGAGTTCAACTTTACATTAAGTTACAGACTTATAAATATGAATATGTACATTAAATGTATATGCATTATTACATATGACTAAACCTAAGCATAAGTATAATCCCTAGTGTAACCTATCACAGAATGTATTAACACAAAATGTACATTGCAGTTATCAATTTATTAAGTGTACACTCCTTCAATTACAATAGAAACGCACATTTGTACATACGTAGTAACTCTTAAGTTAAAATAGGGCGGAGAAATGCTATTTGTGGCAACCCAGGCTCCTCTAGTGCAGAGGTTCAAAGCAAGATCTCGCTTATCCAACCGAAGCTGCGGCTGCCAGATTTCCCCCTCTGTGGGCTAATTGATTTTCCACCATGGGTGTGCCATCTGTGTCGAGTGCATCA
>NC_045173.1:23615898-23623398 GCF_900700415.2 Clupea harengus | reverse complement strand
AAATTAGGGCAGGAGCCCCAGAGACTGCAGGCAAGACAGCACCTCATAAGATCACTACCATTTCCGTCAGCTATGAGATTCCTATCAGAAGCTCTGACACTGAACATTTCTGAAGGAGCTCACACAGAGCATACCAAACAAAAAACACGACCTTCAAAAGATGCTCTATATATGTGCTACAGTTAGGGATAATGTATGATTAGGGTAGGGGCTGCTGTTTCTTTTTTTTTTTTTTTTTTTAAATAACCAGGTTACAGAGAAATCTGGTCTTTAACATTTAGGACTTTATCCTAAGACTTTATCCTGTGTGTGTGTGTGTGTGTGTGTGTGTGTGTGTGTGTGTGTGTGTGTGTGTGTGCACAGCTGATATACATTTCATTCAGCCTCAGAGGCGCCTTCCTTAAAGCAGCAATACGGAGTTCTGTTCCAAAACTAGTAAGCTAACTTCCTAAAAGACATGCAAAAACCTTGCAAACACCACCAACAGCCCAGCTGACACTGATAGAAGCTTGCCAACACACTAACTGGTGTCTTTTGGCCCTATGGCTGGCAATGTCTTGCGTGTGAAAGCTTTTCTTCCATTTTTGCAGGAGGTTCCAGCCCGTTACACAGAACTACATAGGGCATATCTTGGATGGCTAGTGGGAAAGACAAAGGTGTTTCTCTGTCCTTCACATGACCATATGCTATCAAAATTAAGTTGAGGATGGTACCAAAACTAGTTGCCTATAAAACCATATCTCAAAAAGTGTCAAATTGTTGCATAGTGTTACTTTAAACAGCTAAAGAAGGACATTAGTCCACAACGTCCTCTTTTTGTAGGATTCATGTGTGCTGCATTGGAGCTTCTCTCACATCTTCATTACCCAACTGCACACAATACTAAAGCATTAGCGTAGCTATGTCAGTTATCGGACAGTGTCAAAC
Source organism: Clupea harengus (assembly GCF_900700415.2). NCBI lineage: Eukaryota > Metazoa > Chordata > Actinopteri > Clupeiformes > Clupeidae > Clupea > Clupea harengus. The sequence continues at coordinate 23,622,471 of NC_045173.1, read as the reverse complement.
ATCGGCCATTCTGTTAAACAATCAAAATGCTAAGCTTAATAATGGATTAACAATCTATAACTTCAGTTTAATAATAGATTCACATGACAACGCAAACGTTTGCCGATAACACACGGCGTCCGATAATTAACACCGCTACGATAGGTAGTTATTGTATATTTATAAAACGCCGTCCGATAATTAACACCGTTACGATAGGTAGTTATTGTATATTTATAAAACAAGGTTGATGCTTGTTTAGAGGGTTGAACAGACAGATAGACAAACTCAGTGACTCATTGTAATGCAAATGATTTTCATGAAGAATGAGCCTTCACAAAACAGGAGTAGGCGCATGACCTGATTGGATGAACGAAATTCACCCAAACCATTCCATTCATTCACTCATGAAGACAGATAGGACTAGGATTGACAAAATAAGTAGAATTACTTTAAGCTCTTGCTCACTTGCTCAATGTTAAGTTCTTAAATTAAGTCCTTAAAGTCCTTAAAAGTCCTTTCAAGTAAATAAACTCAAACTAAAATCAAGAACATGTAGTTGTTAAATTATCGGGGCCAGTCTCCTCCGAGTTAAATCAGTTAGCTATGTATATCACACCACTGCTTGTTGAGAGTTGAGAGTGGCCTAATTCTAAGGCACGTCTTTGAAACACTTGTCTCAGGCCTCCTTAGGCTTGCTCCAGGCAAAGCCTCCTCACAGGACATCTTCTTCTTACAGAGAACATCAGGCTTCTAGGGAGAGAACAGGCTTTCGGCTCTCATGCAGTGCCACTCCAAAGACACTTATCTTACCCAGTGCAGCAGACACTGTCGGGTGCCCTAGTGACACAGCAAATCCAAAGAATATTCTAGACCTTCTGCAGTGTAATCAGTGGATGGCTCCTCCCCCTTTCCCTTAATGGTTTCCATGGCATTCCGCTTGCTGCCAGTAATGTGTCATTATCGCGGAACACTTTACCACCGTATCGTTCCTTAGAGTAGCATTACATTAAGGTTCATGAAATACAAGGTATGAACTCACGTCTTTTTTACTGAGCCGTGGGATTAATCGTCTTAGAACTCTTACGGCCCTAGGCTATTTTCAGCATTATTTCGCGACCTTTACTTCTATCTCGATCAACATAAGAGGTAGCCATATACAGTATGCTATATGTTTTTTCAGGACAGTCAGGGCTATCCACATCTGCCGTCATTTGATATTATATTATTTATGTAAGTTTTATATTAGCATTCATATTAAGGAGGAAAAAAAATGCTTTTTTTCATCTACTTAAATGTCATACTTTTATATATCTAAAAAATGATTGCCGTCAGGGAGGATATCTTTTGAGATATGTATAAACAAGAAGGTTTTTAATCTGGTGATATCACAACCATGATGGTGGGACAAAATATGTCTATGTACACCGGCATGCAAACTAGTATATGTTATGCAACAACATTGATCTTTGTTGTAGTTTCAAAACCAGATAACTCCACTCCATACCAACCTCCACCAACTAACATCAACTAAATGGGTGAGTGCGAGTGTTCATTTTGAGATGTGTTTCTGTTCGGGGCATTAAACACTAAACCACTTACTCAGCTATAACACAGAGGTGTGAAAATGGGTGAAGAAATGACCAGTGGATGCAAACTTGTTGAATCTGATGTGTTTCTCCGACCTGTTTCGTTCCACAAGCAAGTTACTAGTGAAGGAGAAGGTCCACTCTTTCATTTGATACCTGTTGCAGGTCTATCCGCATGATGGACTTAGTGAGTAGCTCAAAACAAGAGTAATGAGTGTGTGGAGACGGAAATGTAGAGATTAAAAGTTTATGTAATTTAAAAAACAGATTTTTCTAAAGCCCTCATCACATCCTCAGAAGTGACAGTGAATAGAAAGTCTAAATTTGATTACAGTAACAGGCATATCGTGGTCACCAGCCAATCAAACTGTTATCTATACTCTATATTCCATAATGTATCAGAAACATCAGCAGCCAGAACCTTCTCTGGGATTCTGTAATATAATGAGACAGTAAGGGCTATTCACCACAAACAGGGAAAGCAGTCTAATTCACCTGACCTCTGTTCAAGTGTGCATGTTGCCAACTTCCAATTGTAGCCCACACTTTTAGTAGACAGGTGTTGGACAGTATCTGTAAATATAGAATTTAGTTGCTGACCCTACATATCCAAATGCCCACCCCAATATGACATCCTTGGATCACCATTGTAATGTGCGGTGGCGGGACCTTCAGGGCCATTCATAAATAATCCAGCCTGTCCAGGCAAAGTATCTCATCCCCCCCAAACTCACCCCCCAAAATGAGGTTGATCTCATTTGTGCCCCTCTGGAAAAATGTAATTTGTGTCTCGTGCCAGGTCTGCATGCAAGACATCATTAAAGCCGTGCCTTGCAGGCTGGATTATTTTCCTTCCATAAACCTGAACATATTTATTCACTGACGCTTCTTTTTAACTGCCTTGCCAGGTCCCAGAGTGTCTCTGTCAATACCTGCAATAACCCCTGATCCCGCCTCATCAGCTAGGCACTATTTGCATAAACAAAGCGCTTAATTCTTCCCACAGAGACTGTGCACTGTACCAATCCGACGGTGTCATTGTTATTTTTCGAAAAGCTAGGAAATGGAATTGTATGCAAAGCCGGCTGAACTGATACTGCTGGTCGGCGATGCGGGTCATATCCATTTCATTGCAGACAAAAGGGCGATTTGTTGGGATTTCTAGCAATAACGATGGGGATGAGAGGCAGATTTCTGTTAAATTCCTGTGATGTATGACGACTTCCTTCAATCATTTTTGTCTGTGATGTTTTGTAAAGGGAAAAACAGATTATGTACCTGCAGAAGCTATTCGGATGAATTCCCCTTGCCTTCCTAACCACCATTTTTAAATGACTGGACATTGAATCCAAATCAACATCAAAGACAAGATTTGCAAAGAAAATGCAAATGTCCTGTCATGTAGGCCAAAAAAAATAAATCAATACACAAATGCAGGGCTGAAGGCTCAGACACACTGTTTGTTGAAACGTTATGAGTGGATTGGTTTGGGCAGGTCCTGCGACAATGCTGTTGTTCATCTCTAGAGTGGAGCTTCAGCTGTCCCATCCAGCACAGCACAGGCACAGTGTCTCTTCAGCACAGCACAGCACAGCACAGCACAGTGTCTCTTCAGCACAGCACAGCACAGCACAGGCACAGTATCTCTTCAGCACAGGCACAGTGTCTCTTCAGCACAGCACAGCACAGCACAGGCACAGTGTCTCTTCAGCACAGCACAGCACAGCACAGCACAGCACAGTGTCTCTTCAGCACAGCACAGCACAGCACAGCACAGCACAGCACAGCACAGCACAGCACAGCACAGGCACAGTGTCTCTTCAGCACAGCACAGCACAGCACAGGCACAGTGTTTCTTCAGCACAGCACAGCACAGCACAGCACAGGCACAGTGTCTCTTCAGCACAGCACAGCACAGCACAGCACAGGCACAGTGTCTCTTCAGCACAGCACAGCACAGCACAGGCACAGTGTCTCTTCAGCACAGCACAGCACAGCACAGGCACAGTGTCTCTTCAGCACAGCACAGCACAGGCACAGTGTCTCTTCAGCACAGCACAGCACAGCACAGCACAGGCACAGTGTCTCTTCAGCACAGCACAGCACAGCACAGCACAGCACAGGCACAGTGTCTCTTCAGCACAGCACAGCACAGCACAGCACAGCACAGCACAGGCTCCCTGCCACTGACTGACTCACAGATGTACACACACTTGCTCTGAGAGCTTCACAGCGGCCTTCTCCTCCAAACGTTAAAGGTACAGACTGTGGTTCTAGCGAGAGGTTGTTGATTTTTTATTTTTTTTTGATCCATGCTCCTGAAGCAATGTGTAAATTGTCTGTAATAGAGTAGGGCTCAGTCCAGGCCACTATGTTTGTGTCCTATTTACAGTCAGGATTGTGTAAAAACACCAGTTTATGTAGAACAGCTAGAGGAGCGTTCTTGCATTCTTGTAGCTAAGGTGGTAAATCAAGGTTCACTTTTGTAGGCTCATTCACATGACATATAGAAGCTATTTACCCAAATTTCAAACAAATCAGCCATAACATGTCATTACACGCTACAGCATGTTTCCCTCTGTTTCCTTGGCCATGGTATGGTCCATCTTCAAAATTAATTTAGTTTTTCAATCCTTTCAAATTCAAATGGTCCTCTTTTGTCTGTTGAAGCAGTCAAATCATTTAACCTTTAGCTACTTCAGGCAGTTTGCACATTTGGCTAGGACCCCGATGATTGCTGCTTGCGGCTATATTTAATTAAATGTATTTATTATGATAGTATATATCTCTGTCCCGTTATATATTTCGATACTTGTCTGCCTATATGTGGCATTTGCTCTACATCTAGTGTTGTTTTCAAACATATTCTTGCCTTCAACTAATAATCTTACATTTTATATATACATGCATATGAGTCACACTCACCCTCATGTTCGCTAGACAGGCTCTGCTTCCGCCCTATCAGTGTACAGCTGCCAGATCCACAAAACTATAGTTCCTTAAATTTTCACTCAGAATAAAATCCTTTACATACCAAAAAAAAAAAAAAAAGTCACAAGGGACTTAAGATACACAACCAACTTTTAAGTCTACTGTTGCCAGAAACGTAATTATTCAAGATAATACACTTTTCTTGGAACGGAAAATATCTTGTTATTTCACTTAATTCTTGCACATTCTCTCTCTGTATGCACCGTTATGTTTAGTTGCTGCACTGTCCCACTTAGGGAGGTAATGAGGTTACCTAGGTAACACCAAGGTTATGTGGGGACACACAGTGATGACTTCTTCTTCCTTGTACTGTAAGTTGCTTTGGATGATGAAAGTCTATGTGAAATGCAACGTCCAATGAAGACTATCCACTAACACAGTTGATGTTGTTTTAAAATTCCACATTTTGCCTGCCTGCGAGATTTACCCCCATATACATACAACCTGTTTGTTCAGTCATTTTTCACAAAAGTCTAGTAAGAAATAAGGCAATCGTGAAAATTATGTGGTTAAACCCTTGGCAATGTTAGTTTTAAGATGAGTTACCTCCCTGATTGCCATCAGCGTTACGTATTTCTGTGTTTCTCTGATGTACCAGCAGGTTTCTGTGTGCTTTGCCCCACTTGTCCTCCATAAATCAGGAGCAAACGCAGTCACTGAATCCCAGGCCCCGGTGGTGACAGCTCCACTTGAGCTAGCCGGGCATCTCCTCCTCCGAGCAAGGAAAACCTTTATGCATGAGCTACCACATGCTCAAATGGACCTGAGCGCGCTCACTCTTGCTCTATTTTTCTCTCCATCTCTCTCTCTCTGTCCCTCTCTCTCTCTCTCTCTCTCTCTCTGTCCCTCTCTCTCTCTCTCTCTCTCTTTGTCTCTCCATGTTTCCAATTTATCACCGCCTCACCTTCTGCACCTGAACTACAATGTGCTTAAACTGACCCATCAGCTCTATCGCACAAAGACTTTCCTTCTTTTTCCATCTCTCTATCCCTCTCTCTCCTAAATATCACCTACCTTCAGAGACTGCGCGACAACATACAAACAGACCTCAGCTTTCTATCAGCCACTTTCTTTCTCTCTTTCTGTCTCTTGCTTTCTGCCTCTGTCACGCCATCTCCCTCCCTCTTCCTCCCTCTCCCTCTTTGTCTTTCCTTTATTCTGTCCCCTTATTTTTCTCCTCTTTTCCTCTTTCCTCTTTCTCTCTATCTACTTCGTCTCCTCCCCTCTTTCTCTCTATCTGTCTCTCTCCTTCTCTCCCTCTGTCTCTCTTCCCATCCCAAACATCACCGCCTCACCTTCTGCGTCTACCATCTGTCCAACAACATTCCACGAGAAGAAAAAAAGGAAGAAAAAAAACAAAGTTAGGGAGGGAAAGGGAAGGGATGGGATTCTAGTGGCAGCATAAATTCAGCCAAGCACTTAGCCAATAGCATGATGGACAGGCTCTTAGTTGGTGTCAGGGTGATCATTGGAGAGCATCTATTCAGCATCCAAACGCTGACCCGCCGGGACGAGCACAAAGCCAAGCAGGCAAACAGCACTGTTGATGCAGGAGAGCAATCAGAGGCCCCAGCGTAAAAGCCAGCCACATCCAGATCAATGCCAGGAGACGGGGGTGGGGGTGGGTGCTGTATAATCAATGCTACAGCCTTCGTTCCTCAATGTCTATGACTGTCATTACTATTCCACAGTGCCACAGGGACATTTCCTGCCCCCAACCTTCCCTTCTGCACCAGCCCCCCCCCCCCTGCTATAGCTACCACCCCCAAGTGTCTGGCTTTGCAGTGACCTCCTGCTATCAAAAGGATGATCAAAAGCATGTCCATGTCCATGTATTTTGCAAGAGCAACATGAACAAGAAGCTTCCTTGTGATCATCGAGACGCCTCTTCGAAGTCTGGAGTGTGCAGAGGGGTTTGGGGGGGGCGGGGGGGCGGGGGGAGTGCAGTTGCAAGGGAGCCTCATAGAGAAATCCTTCTTTACGCAGCAGAACTGGGTCAGGGGTGGGGTGGGGT
>NC_045173.1:23593398-23608398 GCF_900700415.2 Clupea harengus | reverse complement strand
CCTTGTGTTGAATGTTTGCTATATAGTAGGTACCTTTAGTTTTATTGACAATGGCATAATAGACCACTGAAAATAAATCACCACTGCATCAGTCCCTGAACGAACTGGGGTGGGTACGCAGGGTGACCAGATCGATGGAATGTTTGTTAAATAGCCACTGCTAGTTTGTTAACTGTGACATAATGGACCATTCAAATAAATTCTTACCAGATGCAACCCTGATCTGGTGCAAAGCCATTTGATCCGCGGTTTGATACAGATCAGTTTCTCCCGGTCTGCCTGTTTGTGGAATGCCTGGCTTCAGGCAGGCGGGTGTGCCTTTACCACAGGATGCAATGATACAGTGATGGGTGCCTCGTCGTTCTTGAGAGGTGTCCAAATGACGGAGCTTCCTATAGCGCCTCCCGCTGAAGACTGTAGGCGATTAAAAAACAATACCACAAATGAATGGCAGTGGCGGCAGGCACAGGAACGGGAAGCGATCAACCATCTGGTGGCACCTGCAAAATTGGACCGAGACCATGACTGCGGAGAGAGAAAGACGAGCACAATCTCCACAGGGGCCAAATCTATATCACATTCTTGTCCTCCCTCTCTCTCTGTCTCTCTCTCTCTCTTTCTCTCTCTGTCTCTGCTTGGATTGATTTTCAACAGTCACAAAAAAAAAACACCATAACTAAATAAAAGACATGCATCAATGTTTGGCTTCATGGTAACATCGTTGGTTTTAATGATATTTACAATTTCATTTAGTTTATATTGACTCATCGCCTCCGACACAAACATGGTACAAACACTCAATGAAAATGCTATTCCTGAAACGCAGAAAGCGGTAAAAATAAAGGAGTGGAATAATAATACATAATAAATAATAATAATAAACTGAGCGACGGTGGCAGCCTCTCACGGAGGAGCTTGCATCAGAGACCCTGAGACTGTTGTTTCTGGCCCCTTCTGTTCTCTTCGCAGTGAGCAACGCCACATTCAGCATTGCACCGGAGAGGAGAGGAGATGTCAGATGCCAGATTGCAAAATAACTCAGTAAACGAATCTGGCACGGACGCAGCCCGAGCCTGGCCCTAATCCGGCACAGCTTTGATCCAGACTGAACTGCTATTTGTAGGGGTGGCCGCCTGAGTGAAGTTGAGTGGAGATCTGGGTTTTTTTTTTTTCTTCTTCTTTTTTTTTGGTTCTGGTTCTCTTCTGACCCACACCGCCAAACACAAGCCCAGTATAACACACACATACACACACACACACACACACACACACACACACACACACACACACACACATACACACACACACACACACACACACACACACACACAAACACAAGCCCAGTATAACACACACATACACACACACACACACACACACACACACACACACACATACACACACACACACACACACACACACACACACACACACACAACACAAGCCCAGTATAACACACACATACACACACACATACACACACACACACACACACACACACACACACACACACACACACACACACACACACACACACACACAAACACAAGCCCATGGAGAGCTCATTAAAGTGGACCTGGGACACGGATCTGTCCCTGCCACAGTGTTTTCGGGGGAAAGCTTCCTTTATAAGCGAGGCCTGTGAAGCCCACTCGTCACCTGCCCATGTGAACACTGCTTTGTGTCTGCACTGAGGCTGTGGTGATCTGCTTGGCAAACGTATCGGCAGTGAAGGAACGAGCTAGCAAAGGGAGCGTGACATGTTTTCTTTCACGTGTTGGCTTTAAAGGTGCAGACCGTGACTGTAATCCAATACACTTTTTATCGTTCCTCCTAGCAGTGCGTTCTGTGTGTGCGCTCAAAAAACCTCTAGTGTACGTACAAAGTCTTGGCTCTGTAAATGGGAAACAAACAAAGTGGCTCGGACAGAGACACAAACAGTTACAGCCAATCAACACATTGCTTCAGGTGCACAGAAGTAAGGGGTGTAATTTGACTGGCTGCCGAGCTCAAACTTCAACAACCTTTCACCAGAATCGTGGACGGAGCCTTTAATCCTGGCTAATCACAGCAGCTGTGTTGGTGTGAATGTGTTGTTGTGTTGTGCTATACTTTGTTGTGTTGTGCTACTCTCAACTGTGCTCTAATATCAGGAGTTTTGTTGACTTCTGTTATGATGGATTGTGTTCATACCACACTCTTATCCATAAATGTTTTTTTTTTTTGTAGAACTGCACTTTGAAGGTCTGCATATTTAGATGCACTTGTGTTGCGCCCTCATGCCTTATGTTTTGTGGTTTGGTTTGTAGTGTGTTGGGTTTGATAGCTGAGCTCTGCGTTGTGCTGCGTTACGCCACGCAGCACGCTGTGTGTGTAATGCCTATAGTTCTGTGCAGTGGTGTTCCTCGATATACATTGGTTTGTATTGTGTTGTGTTTGATAGCTGAGCTCTGCGTTGTGCTGAGTTGTGCCACGCTGTGCCACGCTGTGTGTGTAATGCCTAAAGTTCTGTGCAGTGGTGTTCCTCGATAGACATTGCCGTGCTACTGCTATCTACGCCAACAGGAGAAAACTCTCTGCTTGTCTTTCGAGAGAAGTTTCACTCGGTTACTTCCTAAGGTCGACGTATTATGAAGAGCGATGACATCAATTACATTTCATTCCCCAACCCTCCTCCCCCCACCTCCACTCTCACCCCAGCACACCTCCCTATAGGCACACACAAGTGTTTGATGATTTCTAAACTGTTTTTCCTGGTATTCTAATGGCGCTCTGACGAAAAGGCAGTTGCTGCTCCTCTCCCGTGTGACCTCCAATTAGCAGAAGCGCAATGAAATAAGATAAGCAGTTTGGAGCAGCCTCATTAAAATGTGTGCGAGGGAAGCTGGGGGTGTGAGAGAGAGAGAGAGAGAGAGATAGAGAAAAAGAGAGCTAGGTAGAAAGAGTGATGCGATATAGAGGGTGAGAATGAGAGCGAGAGAGTAGGAGTGTGAGAAGGAGAGAGGGAGTTAGAGGGAAAGAGAGGGGGAGAAATAGAGAGCAAGAGAGAGGGAGGAAGAGAGAGTACAAGCGAAAGGGAGAGTGAGAGAGGGAGTCATTCGTTGGATGCTCTGCTTTTTATCAGATGATCTGGTTCTACTCCCCTGAGTCTGGGATGTGCTGTGACAGCAGAGGCTGTGGCCTCAGGTAACCAATATTCCCACGGTGCAACCTCTTACTCAGTTTGCGTTTATCCCCCACTAAAGTCATCTTCACTTCACCCTGCTGATCCACACCAAGCACAGCCATACAGAGTCACAAAACAGCACCATAGCAACAAGTAATAGTGATAGTGCATCAGGGCGATGACTTAAATTAGTGCAACAATGAGGAAAGTCTCTAAAGGCATCTGATCACTATAATTAATAAAAGACGACAGGTGCTGGTCCGTTAGATCAATTGCACTAAAATCTCTTGCTCAAGCTGTGTTTTTGCTTTGGGAAGATGCATCTATTTTTCCTTGTTCAAAAAACGTCCAGGCAGTAAGGTTCAAAGATGTACTTAGCTACCAAACTAACACGCTGTAACAGTGCTACTAACAAAGGCTTTTGTTCAAACCCAGCGAGGTGATCTCCAGCTGTAGGTCTCCATCTTCATCTCAAGACTGTCTCTAAGAGGATGTGCGGCAGTCAAATGTTGAAGTGTTGACATTTCAAACCTGGCAAGGCATGAAATATTTTTTAAATCAGAGTAAGATGAAGCTTTATTGAAGAATGTAAAATTGAGTCCTAGATTGAATACCTTTGAAAAATACTGAAGTACTATTTCTGAAAAATTGAGGGACATGTAACAGTAAATGCTAAACTGTGGGTGTGGCTGCTTTGTGTGTGTGTGTGTGTGTGTGTGTGTGTGTGTGTGTGTGTGTGTGTGTGTGTGTGTATATATATATGGACATGCATATGTGTATGTGTGTGTGTATGTGTGTGTGTGTGTGTGTGTTTGTCCATGTCTGTGATCTGTATGTTGTGTGTCATTTATCATTTATCATTTCAGTGAGGTTTATTTTCCCAGAAATAAGCACCGATTCATATAGACTGTCCCCTGGGTTCTCCTCTGGGCCAATCAGAACATGTCCAGGGAACGGTTCTCCGACAGAATGACTCCCAGGACTGCCTTAGACAAATGGCCCAGTTAATGAACTGACCTTTACAAAACCTTGTGGAAAGACATTTTCACCATGGTACAGAAAAAATGTTTATTACAATAATGAAGTCGGATTTAGTCTGTTGAGTTTAGTATGTAGTTTTTTTTTTTTTAACATAAAAATTATTAAACAAAATGCCTTCTTTAAGTCCAGCTGGTAGCCATGTATTGTAATGTTATGTGTACCTAGTATACTAAATATATATACATATATATATAATAGTATACTAGTTTATTAAAAAACAAGAAAAGACCATTTGTGTCCAATAAATATATTATATAGTATATATAGTAATAATATAGAGTAAACAATTCCAAAACCTCTCATATCCCCCATTATCCTGACATTGCCAGACATGCAGATGTAGTCAGGCTTTAATCCAGTTTACTGGTATGTGGGGTAGGGTAGACTCGCTTTAAAGCTGTTGGAAAGAATCATTTCTTGGAATACTTTTGATTGAGTGGAATTCTAGTCTGGGGCACACCTGGGCTATGGAATCTGCTATGAAAGTCTCAACACAGTCCACCTGTATTAGCCAATCCAAGAACTTCTGAAGAGACGAGCATCTTTCTCTGCCAATCATTTTGTGTGTGCACGGCTCATTGACAGGTGGGGGGTGGTGAACCAGACCAGACATAACCAGATCTCCCAGCAGCATGGCATCCAGAGCTGCCAATGAAAAATGACCACATTAATGAGCTGACCTCTACAACCCCCCCCCCCCCCCCCACATGACATCCAAAAAAAAGAACATGTTTCTAACGTCACAAAGTTGGAACGAGCCCAATTTGATGATCATTTTACAGATTACTGGCTTTTTGAAGTTGGGTGCATTCTGCAACACAGTCCTTAACAGACTGTTCAGTCACACTTTATTTGGATGGTCCCTTATAGACTATCTACAGATGCTGATATTGCTAACAAACTATCTGTTGAAATTCTGTTCACTACAATTTATGGTTAAGTTTAGGGTTAACGGCATACCTTCTTTAAAAGGCAAAAGTACAGAATGCTTATACCATCCCCAGTTATTGTATCACAGTACATCATAGGTGGAAAAATGTAGAGCATCCACTGCTTCAAATACCCACTGGCCTTGTGCCACATTGTATACACTGGGCATCGATCCATCTCTTTGCTTCAACTCGAAACCAATTTTTTTTTTTCTTTCTAAAAAAAAAAAAGAAAAGCAAAACACAGATTTTGGTGCGCTGCCAAGTAACGGATTAGAAAGATTCCTCCAGTGTCCTTTCTGTGTGTAAATATTCATGAGTGTCTAAATTAGAACAACAGCAAGTGGGTCCTGACGAGGCTTGAGGTCAGTGATGATTACTGGCGCGAAAAGAAACACTGGGCCCAGGAAGAGAAAGTACATAATCACATGAAATGATTTTGGCAGACATGATAACAGCCTCACAGACTCGTCTGCAGCTGACACCATTCGAATCCAATTTGGGGGCAGATGAAAATAGAAAATTAGATTTCTGCTGTTTTGACTGTTGCCTGGCTAAGTACTGTCAGAGTAAGATAGTTAAGAAAACAACATAGCATAATGATAAATTATTACTTTTGGCATGCCATTTACAGTATATGAAGATGTTGTCTGGTGTTTGCTCATATGTATTTAAAGTAAAGCAAAATATCCAAATGTGTATATGTCTTAAGCCTGTGTCATATATTTGCATTTCAGTTCCATTGTGTCTGTATGTGTACAACAGTACTGGCCAGAACCCAGAGCCCAAACCTGGGCCAGTGATTCCAAAAAATGTAAAAACAACCCAAAGCATCTAAGGCATTTACCTACTTGTGGGTTGTATGTGCATCCCAATCTGACTGAAAGACAGGTGTTTACCATTTCAACATGACAGGCATCAATGAAAGTGGATGTGCCTGCAGGGGTCAATCAGGGATGGAGGGATGGAGACACACACACACAAACACATACACACACACACACACACACACACACACACACACACACACACACACACACACACACCCCACCCTGGCCCTCGGGGTGTTCCAGGCCCCTTCTCCACTCCATCTCCGTGCGTCCGGTTCTGCGGCGGTGGCTGCGGCTGGGGAGAAGGACTGGGGTGTGTGTGTGTGTGTGTGTGTGTGTGTGTGTGTGTGTGTGGGTAATGTCATCCGTCCTCCTCCTGGACTTGTTAGCCATTAGTATTCTCCACACCTGCACAGTCTCAGACTCCACAAGCCCTTTTCCAATCGCACACATGGCTTCAGGAGGGGGGCGGGGGGGAGTTCGGGGAACCATTAAGAAGGCATGAGAGCACTGCTGCAGGGAGGGGGGTAGGGGAGGGGGCATGGAGGGGGTGTGGGCTACCACTTGGAACCTCCCACTGAGGTCTTCCAGAGAGAGAAATAGACAGCCAAGTTTAATACGTGTTCCAGAAGATTCTTCATATAAAGCCACGCTCTGAGTGGTTTCAGAATGAGCCACTGCTTTAAGTGATGTCATTCAGGTGAATTACAGCAACCTGTGTCATTTTGTGCATCTGACAATAAAAGACTTGTGACTTGTGACTAATATGGTATATATTTTACAACACAGAGTTTGAGTCACCTAATAAGAGTGTTCAGGGTTCCAATCCTTCCTAAACCACAAAAAAAATAAAGATAGAAACGAACAAACAAATAAGGATGTTGCTACGATTTCATCTGAGTAAAGGTCAGAGCCTTTAACAATTCCTCTGCTGTGTAGCAACTACTTTATTAATTAATTTATATATTATGTATTTTAATTTGACATTTACATAATGTACTGTACAATACCTTTTATTGTCATTGAGATTATATGCACACCATCTTTTAGCCATTCTTTCCAAAAGATCACATTCTCATGATATATACCACACTCAAGTGTATCGATACATTCTCAGCCTCACCTACATCCTGTCTTTCCACTGAAGCTTCAGGTCATTCTTTCTCAGTTAAGAGGCTGTCTCCATTGTTCTTCCAGTAAATCAGCTTATCTTAAGTTCAGGCTCATACAAGTCATGTACATTTCATCTGCTCTCTTGGCAAAATGAGATGGGCCGAGGGAGAGCGTTTGGACACAAGGCAATTCTATAAGTGAGTTGTGTAACCCTGAGCCACCAGTGGTGGAGGAAGTACTGAAGTTTAGTACTTAAGTAAAAGTACAAGTACCCAGGAAGATAAAAGTAAAAGTAAAAGTAAAAGTACTACATCAACAATCCTACTTAAGTAAAAGTAAAAAGTACTTACTTTTAAATTTACTTTAAGTATTAAAAGTAAAAGTACTCACGCAATGGGTTGTCTCTCAATGTCTAGGCTGTGCCATTTGGATATAGAAATAGCTACTGGTAATAAATGCCTCTACAGATGTCACTACTAGTAATAATTATAAGCAACAACATTTGTTAATTGGAAAGGTTGGTGTACTTATTGTGCCTACCATCTGTAATACTGTTCACACTATATCTTACAATTCTGCGAATGGTTATCTACCAGGGATTATTTGCAAAGTTAATAACATTAAGCCAAACCAATAAAGACACCATGTGATATCTTTAAATCTTTTATTTAATTGTAAACGTGTAAAAAAGGGAAACCTGGAACATGAAAAACAAATGTGATTGTAAAACTGGACAGAACAAGGCACGCTAGCTTGACATAGCTAACCTACCAGCTTTATCTTACCACTACGTTAAATATATAATGAAGGTCCAATCATGTTTTTTTTATGCTATTGCTGTATGTCAACATGCATTTCGCTAGATAACATTATAATATCATGTCAGTAAACGAATTAAATACATATATCAATATTCAAAAGTCAGGGACATTAACTTAGCATAGCAATCACTCTGCTTACCTCGATATGCTACTTTAAATTTGAGGGCGAATTATTGAAGGCTAGCAACTCCTTTTTTTGAGGGAGACAGGAAACGCATTGAAACCTCCAGGAGTCATTCTTGGGGCCTTTGAACTCGGACATATCTTTTAAATAGGGCCAAGGGTGGCTCATATCAGAGGGCTCAGTTCAGGCCGACTCTGGATCCATGTTGAATAGGCAGTAGTCAGGCTGAATGTTCAACTATAACAGGCAAAGCTACCGCTAGTGCTGCTGCCAAACGTGCACTCTGATATCATTGGAGTTGATAGAGCCACCTGATTGGTTTAAACTTCCAAAACAGCAACGCAATCCATAGTTTTGTGTAGGCAACATTTTGGCGAAACTATGTTCATAAAATGTAACGAGTAACAGCACATATTGTAGAAATGTAGCGGAGTAAAAGTATAGATAATAGCTAAAAAATGTAATGGAGTAAAAGTAAAAAGTATGCACTATTATTTTTACTTAAGTAAAGTACAGATACGTAAAAATGTACTTAAGTAAAGTAACGAAGTAAAAAATACTTCGTTACATTCCACCACTGTGAGCCACTGTAGAAATGCCTCCGAGGCTTCTATAAGTGAGATGTTTTACCCTGAGCCACTGTAGAAATGACTCCTAGGCTTCAAACCTCATGGCCGTCCCCTGTCATCCTACCTCGTCTCCCCACCCACATACATTTCACACCCTTCCTGAAGGTGAGAATGACGAGTGTGAAAAAGTATGAGGGCATTTTCTCACTCTCTCTCTCTCTCTCTCTCTCTCTCACTCTCTCTCTCTCTCTCTCTCTCGCTTTCTCTCTCTCTGTGGGGAGTTTGCCATTTGACAGCTAGGGCCAGTTACACTCACCAAGCTACCCATGAACTCTGAAGGCCCTCATCTTAAACAGACAGGAACATGCACAGCTGTGTTACTTTTAATCTTGGGAGGGAAAGGCTAGTAAATGATCTGGTCCAGCTAAATACATGATTTTAGGTGAAATATATCGTGAACATGGCTGTCAGAAACATCCTGTTTAATCAGATGAATGGATGATGCCAGCGTCGACCTGCCTACTGCCTCGCTCAGCGTGGGGCTGCCACCTGTCTTGTGGGCGCTCAGTCAGGCTAATCACTCTTACAGGGATCCGCACACACACACACACACACAGGCACATGAACTCCTCCTGCCATGCCCAAGAGATTCTGGTAACACTTCACCATGTGTGAAGATTGACAGGGTCATGAAACAGGGACAGAAACATTGTCACGATCATACCTTTCCCCCCTACACCCTCTACAGAAGCATTGAGACATGGACACACATTGACACAGACACACAGGAGACCGCAGTATGAGTCCATACATATACTGTATATACACTCACACCACACACACACAAATGGATGAACACATATTGACACATACTGACACACACACACACACACAACCATCTCTGGGGTTCCTCACACAGGGGCATGCCTCTGATGACCTCACGTCAAGCCATCCCACTTCTGACACCAGTTGTAGCGAAGGGAGAGAGTAGTCAACCCACCCGAACTTGAACCGGGGTCTACAGTGTGCCAAACCTGCACTCTGACCGCAACGCCAAAGAGCCAGGTTCGATGGTCACACACACATACTGACAGACTAACACACACACACACACACACACACGCACACACACACACACACACACACACACACACACACACACACACACACACACACACACACACACACACACACACACACACACACACACACACACACACACACACATACACACACACACACTCTCATACATATGTGAGCTGAGCAGTGATTCGAAGTGTGGCTCACTTGCGAGGCGACCAACAGGTGAAAATAGAACAACACAAACTCTGTTTGCAGACTAAATGAAATGTGTGGTTGGCCTACAGCAGTCCCACAAGGCCCACAAGCATATTACTCAGTTACTGGATCTTTGATTCTACACCTCTCACTTCTTACAAATATTGCCCAGACCTCAAACACCATACTCTGTTTCTTTCCAGCGTGAAATAAAATTGCATTGTATTGTCTGTGTGGAGGCATTTTATTCGGACTAAAATGTCTACTCTATATTCGTGGTGAACATTTGAGGCTCTGATACCAGATGAGAACCTGATAAAAACAGCCACTAATACCAACACCCTCCACATCCACCTTTGACCCTCTCCCTCTCACTCACAGAGGCACACACAGGCTTTGAGAGCCTGGCTAAAAGTGTGTTTTTTGGGGCGGGAAAAGAGTTTTTAACTACCTGTGACAGTGATACATAAAAGATAAATGACTCCTCTAGCCCTGATGAAAGCCTGCATAGAGAGCGGTTTATAGTGGGTGGAACCAATCTGTTCTAGATTTGAGTGCTGTCAGTGCACGTATCACGCGGTGTAGGGAAGGTGAGTCGACTGCTTCACATATAGAAGAGCCTTTAGAGTTGGCCTCCTGTGCCTTATACTCTTGCCTGTGAATGAGTTCATGTCTATAGGTACTGTCATTAACATAATTAAACTTCACCCAACTGAACACACACACACTCACACATGAATGAATGCACATCTGCACACATACACATACACACCTGGAAATATGCATAAACACACAAACAAAGAGGCAGACAGACAGACAGACACATAGACCCTTTAAGACAGAAACTCCTTCACCCAACTCCCACTGTCCCCCAAAATAAAAGAAAAAAGAAAAACTACAAATGAAGCACCATCGCCCAAACTCCTCAGTCTCATTAATTCACTTCGAGGGGTGCACGAGGAGAGGAGGAGACAGCCTTGATCCAACTGTCTTTGCCGCGAGCGCCTGCTCTTCCCTCTACTCTCGCCGCGCAAAGGCTCCGCACCGCACCATACCACACCGGTCTGCTGCACCCCCCACAGCCACACAGACACACAGACACACACACCCTGTTACACACACAGACACACACACACCACCCCCAGCACCCTCCCTGCCATTAATCTGAATTGGCGGTCCACCCCGAGTCCTCCAGCTCCTGATAATTTACTCTAATTACTTTTCATTACTGTAACACCGGCCCAGGGACGCCGCCGTCTCGGCTGGGGCACTAATGAGAGGACACGGCACCACTGAGAACAGAGGGAGGAAACAGAGAGGGGCGAGAGGGAGAGAGGAGAGGAAGGAAAGGGAGAAGGAGGGGAAGAGACGAGAGGAAGGAGAGAGGAGGGGGGGAGAAAGGAGGAGGGAGAGACAGAAAAAGAGAGACATTGAGAGGGGACAGACAGAAAAATAAAAGGAATGGGGACAGACATGAAAGAGGGAGATTATGTGGACATATGGGAAAAGGATAGAGAGACGGAAAGAGAGAGGGGGAGAGGCAAGATAAGAGCAAGGGATAGAGAAAGAAAAAAGAGAGAGAAAAGCAAAATTGGAGAAAAGTCAGCCATGGAAATGGATGAAGGGAAAGAAAAAGAAAGGGAGGTTGGCAAAACAGGAACATAGATGAAGGAGGGAAACTGATTGAAAGAGAAAGATGGAGAGAGAGAGAGAGAGAGAAAGTGGAGAAACAGAGAGAAGGATTTTAGCATTTTGTCATTTTCTTCCTTCTCCAGTCGTCTTTTTTAGCTCCAGCTTAATGTGGTCCCCAGGCAGCTGAATAGTAACCTTGGCAACCTGGTTGAGGAGCAGCCATGGCAGGGAGCAGTGCAGCTCTTTCCCCCGCCGCACGGAACCCTCCGGAGGATGTGTGAGGAATGTGTGAGTTAACCACCTGAGAAAAAGGCCTACGGGCAGCGGGAGGCTGTCCGTGCTCCATCATAGAATGCTTATGAGCACTGCGTCTGGCTTTCTAACACCGCATTCAATAAAGACTATTATATGCTGCAGACGGCTGTATTCAGTCATTGAAGCCCATAATTACTTAGTGGTTTATTTTAATGAACAAGCCATCCCAAATTGACAACAAACTGATACATATTGTGATCAAGAAATGTATATTACATGTGCATACTGTATGGACTGAGATGTAGCATGTGTAGGTGTTGATGTGGCAGTGTCGACCTAATTACATTACTGCAGAACCATGCATTGGCCTATGGAGCTGGTCTCTCTTTGGTGGCTCTGTACATTTATTACACAGGGGCGACAGTGGTACAGGAGGTAGAGAAGTCGGTTAGTAATCAGAAGGTTGCTAGTTCTAGCTAGTGCTAGAACTAGCTAGTGCTAGTTCGATTCCCTGTCGAAGCGTCCTTGAGCAAGACACTGAACCCCTAATTGCTCCTGATGTGCAGTGTGCCATCAGTGTAAAATGTAAAATGTGTATACATCCTTGTAAGTCGCTTTGGATAAAAGCGTCTGCTAAATCTGAATGTAAAAATGTATTAGGCCAGAGAACAGCACCCCATCCATACAACTGACAGATTAAGGCAGGCACATGATCTTGCATAACTGAAAGCTAATGCAAAACATATGATTAAGAGTCAGAACATACGTTTGCGTAACCTAACCTACTGTTCACTGTCTTATAAGCCTGTCATTTGTGCTCATTCTTATCTCTGTGTTCTAAATCTTTCATTCCTTGATTACCCATATAGGAAAGATAACACAATTAAGGACTTGAGAGGGGAAGAAAGAAACAAACAAACAAATCAAATTAAAGATTGATTGTTGATATAGGTTGTTGTTGTCTCATGTAGGACAGCAGGAGAACACCAGCTGTAGGCTTAGCTGTAGAAGCAGAAGCCTCCATAGAGTGGCCAGCAGCCACAGGCCTGTATAGGTCAGTCCCTCCTTGTTGGGTAACTCTACCATCAATCCCAATGTACCATATGATAAAATGATGTTATATTGTGTTGGAATACATACGAGTATACAGACCCACTCAACAACATGAGGATAGGAGCAATCCCACAGACCCACTCATTTACATTTAGTCATTTAGCGGACGCTTTTATCCAAAGCGACTTACATATGTGCGACTTACAATGTATACACATTTTACATTTACACTGATGGCACACTGCACATCAGGAGCAATTAGGGCTTCAGTGCCTTGCTCAAGGACACTTCGACAGGGAATCGAACTAGCAACCTTCTGATTACTAAACGACTTCTTTACCTCCTGTACCACTGCCGCCCCACATGCACTCAACAACATGAGGACAGGAGCCATCCCACAGACCCACTCATTTACATTTTTACATTTAGTCATTTAGCAGACGCTTTTATCCAAAGCGACTTACATATGTGCGACTTACAATGTATACACATTTTACATTTACACTGATGGCACACTGCACATCAGGAGCAATTAGGGCTTCAGTGCCTTGCTCAAGGACACTTCGACAGGGAATCGAACTAGCAACCTTCTGATTACTAAACGACTTCTTTACCTCCTGTACCACTGCCGCCCCACATGCACTCAACAACATGAGGACAGGAGCCATCCCACAGACCCACTCAACAACATGAGGATGCAACTTCATGTCAGTGGGGGAGGTGATGAGGAGAAAATAATGATGTCAAGATAATTGTTCAAATACGCATGGACCAGTTGACTACACTAAACTGTAGCTCTGACTCACTAGTTGACTGACTTTTGATCTGCTGAGATACATCCATTTTTTTAAATTCACTGTAATGTAGAAATCTCTATGAAGCTCTTTTAACACTGCATCATATCAACACTCAGAGACAACACAACCTCTATTTGCCCAATAGCTACCACATAACCCCCAACAAAAATACAAGCACAGAAATGTGCTCTGAAGGTCGCGTCGGCTATTGATGCCGATGCACCGCATGAATCATTCAAGGCAGCGGTCTCCTCTGGAGAGCGGAGAGCCGAGGTGAGGTGAGCAAAGTGCATTTGCACACAGGCCCGCTTTCTCCAGAGCTTCCCTCTGGATTTTAATAAGGCAACTTTAATTACCGGCCGCAGCATGCGTCATTTCTGTGATAAATTTCTTCTTCTTTTTTTTTTTTTTTTTTTTTTTTTGCATTTCTCTTTAATACTCGGCGTGCCGGGGGGTGCTTCGGGATTTTACGGGTCAACAGTTGATGTCCTGCAGGACTGTTGAATGGTAAATACTCCACAGTTTAAATCGTTTTTTGAACTATTTCAATTTCATCGAAATTAACACTGAAGGGAAAAAAAAACATTAAGTTAAGCGCGCTCCCTTTTAATTGCTCCAAATCCCTAGAGTGGAGTGTATTTTAAGGTCTATTTTTTTTTCTTCCTTCCTCTCTCTTCTCTCCTTCTCTGGGAAGCTTCAATTTGTTCCCATTACAGCAGTGATTTGTCAACTGGACCACCGTTTCTTATCCTCCCCTCGCTTCCAATCCTCTCATTTCATCCCTTTAAGGGCCGATAATGAAGATGAATTGGGAGGCATGGGAAGGAATTCTATGCAAATGGTGAGAATGAATTCAATAACAAGGAACTACTACAACAACAACAAAATCACACTGAGATTGGGACACTAGAGGATGAAGCCACACAAATGCAACAGAAATATTTAGTTTTTTCGTTTATGAACCCTTCAGGGTCGAGTCTGGTTCTGGTCAGCATTTCCTAACAGTTTGACCGTGAGCTTTTGCGAAATAGAGCATCATCTTACATTTACATTTACATTTACATTTAGTCATTTAGCAGACGCTTTTGTCCAAAGCGACGTACAAGGGAGAGAATATTCAGCTACGAGCAATAGAACCTGGTGTAACAATAAATAAATACTACTTTACATAAGAAATATAACAAAATGAAATAAAAAAGAAAGAAAGAAGTGCAGAAATGTAACTGCTGTAATTGCAAGTTACGCACTAGTCGAAGTGCCAGTTAGGACGGGAAGTGCTCTCTGAAGAGTTGGGTCTTCAAAAGCTTCTTAAAGGAAGCAGCACTTGCCTTTCCATGGCTGTGAGACTGTGACTGGGGTCATTGGGTTAATGGTGGGCGGTGCAATCCTCCC
>NC_045173.1:23575898-23588398 GCF_900700415.2 Clupea harengus | reverse complement strand
AATGATTTGAATGGAGTGCAATTGGAATGACCTCATCTTCATTCTTGCTGCCTTTGCTTTAGACTCTCTATGGGGACTTCAAGCAAATTCATTTAGTGAGTGTTGTGCGAAGAGGACACCAACAAAATACAGACATAACGAGTGCTTTCATTGGCTCTTAGAGAGCATTGATCACCAGGAGAAGGCAGACAGGAAAGGAGACTAACAGGACTAATTCCCTGCAATCCGGTTTTTTTCAGCATGATTGTGTTTGCACAGTGATAAGCGGAAGTCAATGGTAACACTTGGTTATTTAAACTTCAGTTAGAAGCTATTTTACTGTTAACAGACAATGAAAGGATCTTTAATAAAGTTTGGCTTACTGATTGTTAATAATGCTATAACTAATGTTATTTTTATCATTAGTTTGTGTAAATAATTCGTTTATGAATTGGCACCTGCTGCGGCTACGGAATTCCATAACGACAGTTTGAATATTATTGGTGCAGAATGAGTATTACTAACCATTACTATTACTAACCAATAACTATTGCAAACATCAGTTGCAACTTTATAATTATGCTTATAGATGCACTACACAGTATGTATTAACCATTTAGCATTATATACATCAGTGGCAATTGTACAAACACTTTCAAGACAATGTTATGTATGTATGAATGTATAGATGGTTTACAAACAGAATGATACAATGCATTATGCCAATGTTTATGTTTTGGATGCTAGTGGATTGGGATTCTTTGTTTATTCAACCCTTCCAGTCCAAACTCGTTCAGAGAGGTTTTGCCAGAGGTTGGACGTGATTGGCCTTAAGATTAGCTCCTAATTGTTGCACCTGAAGATGGTGTCGGGTGGAGGAGCGAGTCTTTCAAATAGTGCTGGTTATTTATCAACGGGGAACGGGAAGGTCCTCTAACGGGTGCATGAAATGAGGAGAGCTGATGTGAGTTTTTCTCTCAGTGCAGGGCCCGGTGCATTGTTCCAGTTGGTTAGACTGATGTAGACCGGTTTGATTTGTGTTTTAAATTTGCTTGATATTTTGTTCTGATGATTTAAGAATTTGTATCTTTTTCCTGAATTCGGCTTGTACATCATGTACCTTTTGTACATCATCTTTTTTCACACACTTTGGGAACCCCTTTTCAAAAGAATTCTATTCTCTAATTCTATTTACATTATATGAAGATCCTCTGAGTTTGCTGCTGCCTCAATCCTCTGGATCCTGTTCTGGCTACATTTCCACACAGGCCATTAGACAGTCTAAGATTTTGCTCACACTTTATTTGGATAGCCCCCTATAGACTATCCACAGGTGGTGGAGGAGGTGGAAGTGGTGGTGGTCGTTGTTGTTGTTGTTGTTGTTGTTGTTGTTGTAGTTATTATTATTATCATTATTACAGTTTTTTTCGATTGCTTTGGCACATTTTTCCATTCACTGTTTACTTTTTCAAAACAGCTCACACACAGCCCTTAACAGAAGATGAAATGACCAAAACACTATATGACTATGACACCACTTCCATCAAAACCAAACATTTACATCAAAACCTACAATTTGTGCTCAATTGAAAATGTATGTTTTCTCATTTATTTAACAATGGATAACAAAATTGAAACTACAGCTATCAATATCAACCTCTGCAACCATCACTTCAAATTTTGTGCCGCACCCTCACAGTATTGACTGTTTTACCACTGACAACATACTACAATTTGGGTTTTGTACTAAGTACTCTAACTTAGGTAATATACTGTCAGAAAGTATTTGAAATCTGATCATTTGTATGCAGTAAAATATTGTAGTTCTGTTTTTGTATTGCTAAATACTGTAAAATATATCAACACCATTGATTTACATTTGTTCTACTGTGTACCAAACGGCAAAGACACTTTTAGTTTTTTTTGCAGTCATTTTTCCACATTACATGTAGATACTGTAAAAAGTCAAAATAAAAGGCTTCAATATACAGTAAAAAAGGTCAAATCTGTTCTGCAGTGAACATTCTCCCCCTGCCAGTGTGGGCCAGTCTGTTGATTCTGTAAAAATAGTGCAATAGGCTGTAAATACTGTAAATATACAGTAATTCTACTGTATATTTTGTAAATGACTTTAGTGAAACTACAGTACTGCATTGTATTGTGGCAACGCACTTTATATAGAAGTATAGAAATTGTTGGTGCCAAGAGTGAAACACAGTACAGTAAATTGACTGTAAAGGCCAGCAAAGTGTCATTTGCATTGCAGAACGTACGAACAATTGATGCCAAAGTATGACGGCTCAGGTTTGGCTGAACCCTTTGGCCAGCCTCTCTCATGGAGAGGTCATGATTGACTACGTGATCAATGACTGTTGCCCTAATTTCATTAGAGCATCTTACACGAACGCCATGTCCCCTGACAGGGGCCCCTCTACCTCTACCACGACCTCTTCCTTGTCCTCGTCCTACTCCTTGCTGAGGTTGTTGGTGGCGGCCTCCTCGATCCATGCTTGGTATCAACTTCAATCTATTGACCTCTTTTAGAGGTTGAGAACTACTTGATTAGTTGTGCACAGAGAGTTCACACAGGTGCTGACAATATTTAGAATATAGAAAGTGTCTGCAATGTGTTGACATGGTTATTCAATTAGGTTTTGTGTCTTTCTCTGAGAAGTGTGTTATCTGTTCAAAAGCAATGTGCTGTGCAAAGAAGATGTGAGCATTAGATTAAGTTGACCCATGATTCGCTAAATGTGTGTAAGCAATCGAGAAAAACTGTAATATACAGTAGGTCTTCAGTCTTTAACTTTGTCATTGTGCCTTGTGATGCCTCTTCATCAATACCAGTCATTCATAAAAGCACACACACACAAAAATAACTGTGTGATAGGGCCTAACTTCATAATCAGAATGGTAAGTATTTCTAATTGTCATCAAAGACAATCATTTTATGTGCGTCAACTCAAATCCCTTCCCAATCCATGTCTCCCTGTCTTTTGGTGCTTTGTAAGTATTCCTATGTGTAAGTTCTACAGGACTCTGAATGTCAGGGTTTGTTCTCCAGGACTACCCAACTGATATCTCAATAACAAACACTGACATGGATCTTTCAACGGCGGGTCTGCTGGAACGGTGTCAGAACCAGAACCAGACCAGACCTGCGTCACCTTAGGCCCCCCAGATCTGGGCCACGTGACATCCCTTAGATCAGGGGTTTTCAACCAGGGGTCCGTGGCCCCCTGGTGGTCCGCGACGGCATTGCAGGGGGTCCGCGACATGAGCCTATGTTGATTAGTTCACCATTGACTTTTTAGATTTTTATAAATATACCTGGGCCCGTCGACATATTTATGTCTGAATAGCCAAGTCGCATTGCCCAAAATACTGATGTAGACCCATATTCAGCGAAGAAATTACACTGACAAGTATTATAGGCAGAATATGTGTGCGGGGGGAGGGGGCGTGGCGGCGGTTACAAACATGAAAAAGAAGGGTACGGGACTGTAAAATGTTTTGGGAATCACTGGCACATCAGTGGGCCGCGGATTACTTTCTGGTCAGAATGGTGGTCCCTGGGACAAAACCAGTTGAAAACCCCTGCCTTAGATGGCTGCTTTATAAGCATGCAAGCAACAGCATGAATATTCATAATGTGAATGTGTGTGTTTGTGTGTGTGTGTGTGTGTGTGTGTGTGTGTGTGTGTGTGTGTGTGTGTGTGTGTGTGTGTGTGTGTGTGTGTGTGTGTGTGTGTGTGTGTGTGTGCGTGTGAGAGAGAGAGTGTGTGTGTGTGTGTGTGTGTGTGTGTGTTTAATCACGTAACAAACGACCTAATTTTTCACCCGGCTTGTCTGAGAGAGGCTGAGAGGCCTCAGCAGGAAGGATGCAGAGCTCACTTATAGATAATAGATTCTAGATACGTAATATAATAGATAAATAGATAACAGTATTCATTTCCCATCTTCCTCATTTATCAACTCGGTTGTCCTACCTTGTAAAACCACTGCAAGGTGATCATAATCACTCTGATGCATTTCGTTTTTTTATTACATTTTTTTTATTTTTTTTCTTCATGGGGAGTTTACCGTGTTTGGATCGTATATCCTCCTCCTGTCTCTGAGCTTCTATCTGGAAAAGGATCAATGCCACTGTAATGAACAGCGTATGTCAATTTACACACAGGCCAGTACTGTGGGGCCAACCTCCAGTGCAGAGTCATAGCAGAGCCATGCATCCTCAGCCTGCCAATAGCTGTGATCTCAGCTGCTGGTTTCCCCTGACATTGGTTTTGTCTAGCTGCTGGTGTATTTTATTTTTTTATTTATGTATTTATTTTTTAAGGGATGACTAGCTGTAGTGGACACACTTTTCTCAGTCTAATCATTTACATCCACATTTACATGTAGTCATCCAGAGTGACGTACAGTGAAGGGAAGGAGTTCACAGTTCACCAGCATGTGGATGATAGATTGATGTGATGTGGTATGACCCTACATCTGAAGTGCAGCACTAAGAGCCCGCGGATCAATTGATGTCGACCCAGAGAGCGGCTTACAGGAATGGCTCTGGTCTTCATCTGCTGCTCCCTGCCAGATCAGGGCTGGATCCATAACAACTGCCATCAGCTCCATGGTGTCCTAGCGGAGGACTTTTAGCATGCAGATGACTCTGTCATTGTTAGTCAGCTCCAGCACAATGAGACCAGCCACTGCCCGGGTCATCAAGCTGTTTTCCAAAAGTGTTCTTTATATATACAGTGGGGAAAATAAGTATTTGAACCCCTGCCGATTTAGCAAGTTTGGCCACTTGCAAAGAAATGTGTGATCTATAATTGTAATGGTAGGTGTATTTTAACGGTGAGAAATCGAATATCAACAAACAAATCCAGAAAACTGCATTTTATAACATTTATGACTTTATTTGTATTTGATGCAGAAAATAAGTATTTGAACTGTATAAATATAAAACCTTGAGGCCAATTGTGAAGCAATGTGCAGTAAGGAGAATCAGCATTTGTTGCACTCACACACAGAACTGCACACACATTCTCGTACATATACACATTCGTGAACACACTGTGTACAAATGCATACTCTCTCTCTCTCTCTCTCTCTCTCTCTCTCTCTCACACACACACACATACACACACAAACACACACACAGACATACACACAGTACATTAAAGCTCTACTGTACACCTCCCTCAGCAGGTACCGCTATAACTATTGCTGTCAAGGCATGCCAGCCTTCCTAGACTGTTCCAGTTAACACAGTTTGTTTGCAGAAACTGAGAAAACCATGATGACCTCATTCAACCAAGTTTTTATTTAATCAATTTAATCTTTTTCTTTGGTGGAATCTTTGAAAACTCTACGAATCAAATCGTCAAAATGGTCTAGTAGGTTGATGTGTGAGTCACAGCTTAACCCAGCGTCCCTGTACACCAGACAGTTAAAGCGGATAACTGGCTCGATTTTAAAGGACGACTTCTGCCCTTTGCAAGTTTCAGCTTCTTCCCTCAGGATGAAGATTTATATACCCATGTGTAGAACAATACGGTTTAAAAATAGCTTTATTCCAGCAGCCATTACTCAGATGAACAAGGCGTAGCAACAGTGCACAGATTTATTTTATTTATATTTATTTTATTTTATTTATTTAGTTTTAGTGGTTGAGTAAGGATTGGAACCTTGAGTGCTTTTATTGTGTGTGTCAATTGTTATGTGTTATGTGTGTTTAAATGTGTCAAGGTGGATGAGGACTTTGGTCTACTGTAAAACCAAATCTACCTATGGGTACGAATAAAGTAACCTGAACCTGTATATTTTAGTGTCCAGAGGCATGTGGGAGTGTTTAATATACGTCTAAATAAGATCTAAATGCACTAAAATACTGTAATATCGGCAAATACAATTTTTTTTGCATTTCTGGACAGATGCTAACTTCAATCCAATGGCTTTGTAACAGTACTCTGCACAATGACAATACAGTTGAATCTAATCTTATCTAACCTAATCTAATATACTCTACTCCAATCTTATATAGCATCAGTTTGGTATGCATTGGCACCACACACACATTAGCATTAGACCTCCATGCTGTGGAAGGCACCGGCATTGTTTTGGCAGGCATTCGCTCTTCAATCATTTCCTGTTCAACTGAGCTTTTCTCTCTGCACGTCTGAAGTTCAAAGGTTCCACGCACCATGAATGAATTTGCCAATACTGCGGAAGCACATCTGATTTGAAGTGCAGGGTGCAGAAAAAGCAATAGCCAAGGTGTTTCTGTGGGGGGAGACCTACGGGGAAACTCAATTTTAAAAATGGATTCGCCACTGACCCAGGATCACTTGCCAAGCTGCCATGCATTGATTTTGCACTGTCTCAGCCTTTTTTTTGTGAAAGAGTTGAGCCTGCATAAGTACGTAAACAGCATTTACACAAACATAACTTTTATTATCTCAGGATGCACATTGTGAAATCCCAATTAGCAGGGGATTTTTACTATAAATCGTTTACAGCATCATAGTGGATAATCTCTGTAATGAATGTCAAAAATATCTCTACAATAAGGATTTCTAAATGCATGTTTTGTAGAAAAAAGTGAACTCCATTATAAAACTAGAACCCGAAAAAGGACCCAGATTAATAGCGCTCTCTACTCGAAAAATATGTTTCTCGTTTCCCCCCCATACATTATGCAGTGAAATACGGAACGCAGTAACATCTGAGTGTCTTATCAGTGAATATGGTAAAAGCTGCATGGTGCAAAATAAAACCGGGGCAAAAAACAAGTGCAGAGCGATAAACCAGTGTTGTGCAGTAATAAAGCGAGAGAGAGTGGAACAGAGAGAGAGAGAGAGAGAGAGAGCAAGAGAGGGAGAGAAAGAGGATAGGAGAAAGGGAAAGGAGGAAAAAAGACTGAAAGGAAGAGCGAGTGAGGGGGAGAGAGAGAGAGAGAGAGGGAGGTGCAGGTGTGTATTTATAGCCGGCGAGCGCGAGGAGACCTGGAGCAGGCCGAGCAGCAGGGAGCAGCGGCGTTTGAGGTGCAGATAAGTCATATCTGCTGCTCCATTCATCTTCAGCTCCGGGAACACGCTCACCAGGCACATTAAAGCACAGCACAAACACACCTACACACTCACTCACACAGGAACGCACAAACACACATACACACTCTCTCACACAGGAACGCACACACACATACACACTCACACACTCACTCACACAGAAACACACATACACACACACTCATACAGGAACGCACAAACACACAGACACACTCACTCACACAGGAATGCACAAACACACATACACACTCACTCATACAGGAACGTGCACACACATACACACTCACTCACTCAGGAACGCACAAACACATATACACACATACTTACACAGGAACGCACAAACACACATAAACACTCACTCAGGAACTCAGGAACGCACACACACACACACACACACACACACACACACAGGAACGCACACACAGACACTCACTCACTCAGGAACACACATACAGGAACGCACACACATAGTACATAAACACATGCGTGCATACACTGTATACAAATGCATGCACACACACGCCCTCTCTCTCTCTGTCACACACACACACACACACTCATACATTCATACAAGTACACACACCCATATACTATAGCCATATACACTCTCCCTCTCACACACGCACACGCGCACGCACACGCACACACGCACACACACACGCACACACACATACACACAGTACATTAAAGCTCTACTGTACACCTCCTTCAGCAGATACCGCTATTACTATTGCTGTCAAGGCATGCCAGCCTGCCTAGTTCCAGTTGTCACACACTCAAAAACATACTCTCTCTCACACACACACTCATCCAAGCACTCACCTTACACAGACACTTATACACGCACACACGCACACACACACACACACAACCACACACAAACACACACACACACAACCACACACAAACACACACACACACACACACACGCACACACACGCACACACGCACACACACACACACACACACTGTATGTGGTGTTTTAATGAGCAGGAAGGCTTGGTCCCTACAATCCAATACCGTACCTTTCTCCTCCCAGAGACAGGGTCTTCCCACAAGGTACCTTCCTCCGCTTCAAAGGCATCTCTTCTCCCTCACCACTGTCAGATAACCAAAACAAACCAATCCCCCGGCAACAACACTAATTTGGTGTGTTTTTTGTATGAGGACATTATTTTGCTACTCCATTACAGCATGGAGGTATCTTGAGGATGGTAGTGGGATCCAGATAGACCTTAATCATGTGTTTGTAGCATCAGTATGCATCCTGAAAAGAAGAAGAAATTGCAAGTTTAAGCCATTACATTTTATTGCATTCCTTTAAAAAAAAAAACTGTGGAACAAAAATGTATTAAATCATATTTTCATCCGGCAAATTAAATCTTTCACAAAAGGAAAATGTGTCTGATCGATTGGAGCCCAGGGAATTGAGTTTGGTTGAAAGCTGAGTGAAATTGGATGAAAAGCAAACAGAAGCCATAATCAGAGGGTTCGTGCGACTATATCTACCCATCCATACAGATTTAAGGCATTTCCTGTTTCCATGTTACATCATGAAAGAAATGATACTGTCTTCACATGGCGGTGAGTTACCATATTCTCCATGTAAAGTACAATGTCCAAGGACCATGAACAATTTCTCCAGCAAGTTCTTTTTAAGTTTGCTTTCATATAGTACTCTTCTGTAGAAGACTACTACTGTATATGACTAATGTGTTCAAGCGGGTTGAGCAAGATGGAAAAACTCTCAGGAGGACTCTCAGGGGGTTACGTTTGAAGATGGGAATCTTCTTATTTCTTCCCAAAGATGACCAATAAGGCAGAAATAATAATGAAAATACTCATTTAAAAAAAAGGAGAAAAAAATGTTCAATACAGAAAATAAGTTGACATACTTAGTCAAAAACAATGAATCAAATATACAGTCAACTGACTAATATGACCACACTCACTGGTCAAAAGGCAAATTCGGAGAGCGCTGAGAATTACGTCTAGACATCTCCTGCTCTCCCGAGAGACTGAAGAGCCAAGCTTAAATTAGCCCTAAACCCGCCCCTATAATTGGCGCATACCATTACACAAAAACATACAGGGGTGTCAGGCAAAAACCATTAAGCTTAAACAGCCACATAACTACATTCCAAAATAACTGGAAAATTCCAGGATTACATTCCAAGCACACTTGCTACCTGAAGGCCTAGCCAACAAGTCATTTTACAGCATAAAAACGATAAATACCCATTCAGGGTCACTTCCGGTTAACCCGGAAGTCACAACGACTTTTAAACAATAGACATAATATATATGTCTATGTTTTAAACCCGAATTAAGTGCCTGACATTCTCTAAACAAACAAACAGAAGACGAGACACTGAACGTCGGTATGACATTTTTAAACTAAATAAACGGAACATTTAAGAGACAACACATTGTAATGTGTGGTTATTATAACAGAAGAAACAATGAGTAAGGATGTTTTTAAACTGTAAAGAGGTGTAATGGTTGACAATAGCGCTAGTATAATTCACCGTTGTGTATGATGTTAGTGAGCTCTTAAACAGCAACGGGAATAACAGAAGTTGTATGATGAATGACATGGTTAACAAACATTTAAAAACTGCATAAGGGCACGGATAAGACATGAAACACACACAGGCAAACATCTGCACTTTGTCTAAAAGAACGGCGAAACATGGATGTTAGGGGTTGGTGTGAGAAATGCAGCCACCAAGTAGGGTGAGGCCTTGTTAGCGTTTGTTTCCGACCGAGCCTTCGGCGCAGAGGTTCAAAGAGTTCTCTTTAGACTGTGGAGTCTGGTCATGTAGTGCCTAAATCACGAGAGACAAGTTTTCATGTAGATCATTTAGAAGCAGTACTGTTTGGATTCTGTTTGGAACCATTCGGCCGTACATTATTCTGTTTAGCATAATGATGATTTTTAATTACAGTGACATCGCAGAAGACATCACCGTCCATTTATCTCGATCAAAATCGATCAAAATCAGTTTCTCTCTTCTGTGCAAAGAGGTGCTAAAATCGCGATGAAAAAAGTTGAAAAAAAAACAAGGACTTTGGCAACTCTTCACTTTGGCAACGGACCAGCTCAGGTACAAATGAACTAAACTCAAATATCTCTGCCCTCATGAGCAGTAGATGAGACCGTGTAGCTGCAGATAATTAGGCAAATGTTCTTTTTAATGAGCGCGGCGGCCCACTGCACATTGACCCTGTTAAGAGACAGGCCAAGGCGGAGAAATTAAAACCGCACTTTAATGAAAAAAAAAAGAGACAGGAACACTGATGACGCATCGAAATTGTTTTTCGGCATGGATCAGAACAGTTAGACCACTAAATGGGATGTCTGTCCTTCAGTTTTAGTCTCTAGTGTCTGTATGTAACATCTATTTATTTCACAGTGTTGAGATTTCATAAGCTCACCCAGGCCCTATTAGTAAAGTCTGTGAAGTCCTACGTACAGTATATGGGAACCCAGGTGATTATAGTGTGTGTAATGGGCAATGGAGTGAGGGTATTGTGACATAAATGCACTTATCTGTAAGTAATCCTATTTTTGCACTTCTACTCAGATACTACATTTGGTCATTTAGCAGACGCTTTTATCCAAAGCGACTTACAATGTATACACATTTTACATTTATGGCACACTGCACATCAGGAGCAATTAAGGGTTCGGTGTCTTGCTCAAGGACGCTTCGACAGTGGGAATCGAACTAGCAACCTTCTGATTACTAAACGCCTTCTCTAGCTCCTGAACCACTGTACTAACTGCATTCCATTGGCCGTGTACCTGTACTCTGCACAACCCGATCAGATGTAATCTGATCCACCATTAGTTTGGTATGCATTGGCACGTACTAGTGTTGGATTTCCAAGCAGTGGAATGTGCTGGCTTTGCCTTGGCAGGCGTTCACTCTTCAGTCTTCATATGTATGCACCCAGTGTTTATTTATATTGGGGGAAAAAAAGGATTACATGTGATTAGGATTACTGTGTGTGGAGTGTGAAGTAGAGTGAACGTATTGTCCCGTCACCCCCCCCCCCCCATTCAAGAAGCAGATCTACTTCACACTACTTGGCACGCACGCCTTTTGTGTGAGTACAAGAGTGAAAGAGAGAGAGCGTGCCTATGCACGCCTTACAGGGCTTGTCGTTGTTGGCATATGGTGGTAGCTAGCTAGCTAATTCGCTAAGGCAAGACTTGAAGGTTATGGTCATCCGTCTTTTTTCAAAAGGAAAAGGGATGAAGGCAACAAGGCACAGGTGAGGCTAGAGGAAGTAGGGGAGGAGTTGGCTGTTGCTGACCATTTGGGCAAGAGCCAGGTAAAAAGGGGATTAAATGACTTTAAAAATGAACTTTAATATATATCTCCAGACAGCAGTCTTTATAGGCCTATTTAAACCTCAGTTTACCAAACAAGAAGCTGACGTGTTTTCTGATATTCACATTAAATTAAATGAAAGTGATGTTTTCTCCGTTATCCAGTTTATGGTGACCTATGGTGTTGTCCAGGTCCCCTTTCAGTGTGACCTATCATAAAAGTGTTTCCATGGAGACAAGCAGTGTGGCATAAAGGAAGGTAATGTTCAAGTGGGGCAGACAGAGGACGGGCCTTGGGCTGTCTTTAGGCTTACAGTTTCTGTCTCAAACTGCATTAAAAGTGCATTGAGCTGGACGTTTTGTTTTTGGCAGGCCTGGGCTAAGCCCGGAATGTTTTCAACTCCTAGTAACACCCCCAGTTATGGATTTATTTTATTGGCACTGCAATATCGCAGACTGGGCGGACAAAAAGCCTTTCCCAGAGCTCACCAGGGGATATCCATCTTAGAGACTTAAAGTATCAGTATCGTTCAGGTAATACACCATACACAGGGGCGGAGATCCCATTTCGTTGTAGGGTACACATGGTCAAATTTCAGAGAGTAATTCCTGGGGGGGGACACAGTAAAATTGCAGATGACCCTGCCCCCGCGACAAAGTTTTGCCATCTTTTTCACATGCAGGGACGTAATAACTCGTTTTTGAAATACACAGAGGAACACAAATGTCCGGCAAGGCAAAATGAAAAGAGGACATGTCAGGGTAGATGTCAATGACTGTTGGGGGGGACAACTTTATGGACACGTGCCCCCCGTCCCCCCCGGGATCTCCGCCTATGACCATACATTCACTACATTCACACCCACAGTACATCTGTTGCACCCTCTACATTCACACATACATTCATAACATTCGTACCTCGATGTAATCCCTGCGGTGATGTAGGTGATCCTTAACTCTCGAGTCCCAAAGTCAAAGGGGTAGCTGTAAAGGGTGCTGCAGCGTGCTTACGCGTGTGCTTTCTGCTCACAGGAGGGGGCTGTTTGATTTATCTGACAGAGCGGCAACCTGGTTTAGGCTAAGCTAAAATCAGGCGCCCCAGAGGACCACTGTGG
>NC_045173.1:23563398-23573398 GCF_900700415.2 Clupea harengus | reverse complement strand
AATAAGGTTTTGTGTCTTTCTCTGAGAAGTGTGTTAACTGTTTTGAAAAGTGTGTTAAAACTCGAAGAAATTTGTGTGAAAGCAATGAGAAATAGTTAACCCATTCGCCAGAGAAGACTCTTGCTGTGCAAAGAAGGTGTGAGCGTTAAGGGCTGTGTGTGAGCTGTTTTGAAAAAGTAAACAGTGAATAGAAAAATGTGCCAAAGCAATCGAGAAAAACTGTAATTGGGTAGAGTCAGGCAGCGTTTCTGGCCATGTCTATGACTTATTTCCTTTAAACTATCCTGAGAGCCTGGGAATGGAGGATCAGCTAATGAAAGTTTGGCAGCGATCAGCTACTCCTGATAACACACCATCAGCAGGATCAGACTTTATGTTTACAGTTTTTCACAATTGCTAACACACGTTTTTCAAAACAATAACGGCTTTCTCAAAACTGAACACAGAAAACTGAAAACCTCTCACACAAAGAGCTAAACCTGACACTCCCTTTGCAAGATGACTCTTTGCCATCAAATCTCTTAACTGTTCACAAAATGGAACTCGTGTTTTCATTTGGTACACACAGCCATTTTTTCAAAAGACACACACATACATTCATTGAGTACACACAACTAAGCATTTGCTGCACACTACCAAGCATTTACAGCACACAGAAGGGCAAAATTGAAAACACAATCATCGAAATGAAACACACCATATGAATGACAATGACTCTGGAGAATGAGCCATTTCTCCTTTTGTAAAATGTCTCAGTGTAGGCCTACTTTTTGTTATAGTCAAACATAAAACAGCACACAAATATGCAGCAAAAAAAGTTTTATTTCGGTACAGAGAACAGTACAGTAAACCGTGTGATACCGTTGTTCTCACAAACCATATTTACAATTTCAGTCTCCTGTTCGGCGGTGAAAGTGTGTGTTCTTCCTCCACGGTGTGGTTCACTTTCAGTCCTGCAAAATACAAATACTGTGAGCACAATGTATTCTATTGATATGCAGAATTACAGTACGCAAGGCAAATAGATTTCGTACCTGTTCTCCATCCTGAAGTTTCTAATCATGGCAGCAACTGTGAAGCGGCTGAGATTTGGTGGACACTCTGGCCAGCCTCCCTCATGTTCAAAACCATGGTTGAGCATATGGTCTACCACAGTGGCCCAAATCTCATTAGAGATGACCATTCTCCTTCTTTTTTCTCCTCCTCCTCCTCTTTCTTCTCCTTGTCCTTCTTATCCTCTTCCTCCTCCTTGTCCTCCTCCTCCTCCTCATTGTCCTCCTACTCCTTCTCTCCCTTTAATTGCTAACGTGTGTTAGCAATTCTTGTCCTCCTCTTCCTCCTCCTCTCACTCTTACCCCTCTCCTTCTCTGGTTGTTGATCTCTTCAAAGTTCTCCATTGTTTACCAAACAAAACAGAGGCTCAAGGCACTTTTATGCTGCAGTCCTCATTGCAAATTGCTCAACCGACCTGAATGTTTAGAGATTTGACTCTTTGTGTGTTGTAGGTTGATGCTTTGAGATTTTACTTGAGAAGTGTGTGCAACAACTGAACATTGTGTGTTGTGTTTTGACAACAAGGTGATGTGTAATTGACATCAGAGTGTTAACAAAGAAAATCAGAGTCTAATGCAGATAAGGCAGTGTGAAGTAGTGTCAAATTGGGTTGAGCGATTGGTACATGAAGTGAAGGTTGTGCAAATTGTGCCGAATTTTCGCTTTTTGGGTGTTAACAACTGTGAAAAACTGTAATGAGACGCCGGGAAGAAAAAAGCAGAACAATTTCATTAGTGGTTCATCATCGAGGGGAAAAAAAATACTGAGCACCCAACTGCACGGTCTTAAAAAACAGAATCATTCTTAAATATGATATGAAATGATATGAAAATCAGTAGTCCAATCAGACAAACCACTTATATAGAACAGTATTATTTATTGGTGCTTTTGTGTTTAAAAAAAGTAAAGTTATTGTTTAAAATTACTGTTTCTATGATTATCGTCCATGATACAGTCTGTAGTCTGATGCAGTCTGAGGCTTTTCGGGGGGGAGCAGAATGACATCGCATCTGTTTGGGGATTGATCGGGTTGTGGTAGAGTCCTCACCCCAGTCTCTATCGGCTGTGCTGGGATCTGTGAAGCCCAGGCCACATGTCCACGGTCTTCAGGCAAGATTCAGGGAGCATTTGCTCCCAGGACACACGCACACACACACACACACACACACATACGCACACACACACACACACATACGCACACATACACACAAACAAACACAAACACAGGTGCTTGCACACACACACACACACACACACAAACACACACACACAAACACACACACACACACGTGCTTGCACACACACACACACACCCATACACACAAACAAACACAAACACACGTGCTTGCACACACACACACACACACACACACACACATACGCACACACACACATATTCTGTAGAGCAGCACAAACCAGCAGAGCCGTGAATCATTGTAGTAAGGCTCATTCTCAGATCCCCAGAATGTGTTCTGGTAGTGCTTCATCATCTGGACTCAAATCCCCAACAGCCACAGGATCCACACTCACCCTGAGCCTCCCATCCCAGCCCCTAGCAGCCAACCACTCACACACACACCCCCCCCCCCCATACACATACACCAAACCACCCCCATCCCCTCCCCCCCCACACACACATACACCAAACCCCACCCCCCTCCACCACCCCACCCCACACACACACGCACACACACACCAACCCACCATCCCACCACCTACTGCTCTCCGGTGCTCCCTCCGCCTCCCAGCTCTCTCAGATTATTTATGGAGGGCTGGGTTTGTCAGGCAGAGTTCCTGGGTCCTTTGCTCTCCTGGTTTGCTATGGACGTACCACACACACCTCATTCCGCCCCCTCACCGTCTCACCGGTCCAGTGTTGCCCCCTCTCTGCCAGACACTACAGGGAGGAGGAAGCACATTCAGGACATTGAAATGAAGCCCAGGCTTTACCTGGCACCTCTCCCCTATACTCTTTTTCATGTTCTCCACCTCTCTTCCTCCTCCATATTCCTCTTACTGTTTCTCCCTTCTCCCTCTCCCTCTTTCCTTTTCTTGCTCTACCTCTCTTTTTTGTTCCCTCTCATTTTCTCTCCCTCTCTTTCTTCCTCCCCCTTCTCTCCCTCCCTCCTCTTTCTCTTAATGTTGACCTCTCTTTATCCCTCTCTCTATTTATCACTCTTTCTCCCTCCCTCCCCATCTCTTTATCTCTCTTTCTCCCTCTCTCCCTCCCTCCCTCCCCATCTCCCTCTCCCTCTCTCTATTTATCACTCTTTCTCCCTCCCTCCCCATCTCTTTCTCTCTCTCTCTCTCTCTCTTTCTCACTCTCTCCCACACCTCATGTCCTGCAGGCCGTATAAGCAAGAGCCCATTTGTCACCCAGCCCACGTCTCCGGAGCAGATGAGGATGACAGCATGTTTGGAGCACTTGAGCATCTCGGGGTTGTGTGCAGGCACACGCACACACACACACACACACACACACACACACACACAAAGACATACACACTCACACACTCACACATGCTGTCACAATTAAGGTGTGCACGTCACAGTTTGATCCAGTCAACGGCTCAGCAACCCACATAGCAAGCGACTGTGCAAGGCTATGCTTTTAAGGACTGTGAATACACAACGACACACATACATAATATATCACCTGTGATACATAACAGCACATTTATGGGCATCTTTAGAAGGGACGCTGTCAGCCAGCTACGTCTGGTCTGTCCAAGCCTGGTTAGGAGACATCCTGAACAATGTCCAGGGGTTTTAATGAGGCTCTGCTGGACTTCCTGTGCCCCCCCCCCCCCCCCCCCCGACCTGTCATCTGTCATTCCCTCTCTCCCCGCTGTGCAGAGTACAGGCTGCAATCATTTTTCATCAGATGCACAAGTACCCATCACCACACCACCACCCCCACACCACCATCACCACCCCCACACCATCACCACCCCCACACCACACCACCACACACACACACACCACCACCATCATGACCTCACCCAACATGATAGGCCATAGCAGACCACAACAGGGCTTTTCTTACAGTTATTATATTAGGGGACCAACTAAGGTTTTCCATCCTCATCGCACAGCTTATTTATGTTTGTGGTTGCGCTTATATAGCTCCGCGCTCTGTGTTTGTGAAATGTAGTGTTCAATAATCTGTGAGAAGTCTCTGTTCAAACATCTATCTCTACGCTACAGTGTTTCAGATGGCTGCCGTAGTCTATTTTCAGGCAACTCCAAACAATGACACACATACATACCTACATACGAAAATCCACTCTGTTTATTCAGTTTCTGCTACACTCACTGTTATGAACACACACAGATGCACCAGTTCTTTGCCAGCACTTCGTGCTAAACCATGCCCTCAGCCTGCATGGTTGATAATGCTGTTGCGTTGCTTTTGTGTTAGACTTACTTAAGGAGTGCTCCCATGATGTTAATGCTATTAAATGTTAAACATGAGCAGTGGGAGTAACTGGGGCGGATATGAATTTTGTGTCTAGTATTACTCATGGGTATTGTTCTGGGTACACTCTGAGCAGACATGTCTATGAAGAGATTGCAGTAAAGGAAGGAAACTTCTTGGCTTGTGATTTGTTTTCAGATCTTCGCGGGACCCTGACTGAGTAAAATCCCCATCCTGTCCAGCCCATAAA
Source organism: Clupea harengus (assembly GCF_900700415.2). Taxonomy (NCBI): domain Eukaryota; kingdom Metazoa; phylum Chordata; class Actinopteri; order Clupeiformes; family Clupeidae; genus Clupea; species Clupea harengus. The sequence goes on along the minus strand of NC_045173.1, from coordinate 23,568,677 downwards.
CACAGACATAAAATATAATATGAAACATTCACAACGATGATTGTGTAAAGTAAATCATGGAAAAAAACAAGGTTTCAGGTGCAGGAACAAGGATCACATACAGACAGAAAAATAACAAAATAAGTGATAGAGAACCCTCATATCCTCGTGTTTTATCTCCAAACCCCTTATACGTCACGTGTTGGGGTGAATAAGACGACATGCAGATAGAAAAATAATAAAATGAATAAAATTTGCTTCATGTTTCATTTTCAAACCTTCTTATAGACCCTCAGAGAGAGAGAGATTTAAAATCCAAAGTTTGGTGAGATAAATGAGTACATAGCATAAAACCGAGGCAGTGTGTACAGAAATAATCATTCATGTGTAAAGAGAACAACAGCACACTGCCAAACCGAGAGCCCAGGGTGTGTGTGTGTGTGTGTGTGGGTGTGTGTGTGTGGGTGTGTGTGTGTGTGTGTGTGTGTGTGTGTGTGTGTGTGTGTGTGTGTGTGTGTGTGTGTGTGTGTGTGTGTGTGTGTGTGTGTGTGTGTGAGCCCAGGGTGAGAGAGTGCGAGAGGAGAGGTGAGAGGTCCTCACCTGACGCAGGTGTGAGGCACGAGCTAAATACAGCACTGCCACGGCCGGGTGTGCTGCACACACACAAACACACACTCCATGCACTACGGCAGGCACCGGGAAGTCATAACAAGTTTTATTTTCAAAACTCTCTAGGTCAACACCTGTCATGTGTTTGTGTGTGTGTGTGTGTGTGTGTGTGTGTGTGTGTGTGTGTGTGTGTGTGTGTGTGTGTGTGTGTGTGTGTGCAGGTACAAACCTGTTATTTGAGAGAGGTGTGGGTGTTTGTTCAATTGGAAAATAACAAGTCTGACATCTATTTGAAACCTGTGCGAGGCACATCAAATCAGGCAATCTCAAAGTCTATTATCAAAGTCCATAAACAACATGGAATGTTCATTATAAATGAAGATGTTCTCATTCATATCTACTAATCCTGCCCATAAACTGCAGCTAATAAGTAAACATTTCTCTGGATGGAATCAGATACACCAATAGTTGTGATGTGTTCTACATTCACAAACCTGATTAATCTTTGCCTCTAAAGCAACTGTAAAGCGAAAAGTTTGTGTTTTCTCAGTTGTCAGAGTCTCAGAGTCAAATTAAGAAAATAAAACTGAATTCCACACAATTTATATCTACATTATAATGTCTCCATCAGTCCCCTCGAGTGAGTCACTTCAAAAAGACACAGGATGCGGTTGGAGCCATGCTGCTGAAGACTGAGAGGTCATTGTGAGGTCATTTCCTCTTCCTCATATCCGAGCACTGCCTCAGGAGCAGGCTGTCTCCAGACAACTCCAGAGAGCGCTGCCTCTTTCCATTAAGATGTCAGCATAGATCCTCAGCAGTCACTCACATGACAACAGGGAGATTACAGCGGCTTGTTCTCCTATGAGTTTACTGCCGCATGTTCTCCCATTCCCACAAGGCCTGGTCCACGACAGACACGTTCCCCAAGCAGAGTGGTTCTTCAGCTAGAACGCGTTCAGTTGCTATCCGCAGTAGTGCACTGAAGACACACCAGATGCAGGAGAGTTTGCGTTCCTGACTGAGTATACAGGGCCCCTTCATGAAGGCGGTGAGTGAATAGTTGTGTTAGACCTTCTCTTACCGTATCAACTTCTCTTTACTGTGATGGACATGGCAGAGCAGTCTCACAAGGGGAAATAATGACAATGGCATCTGTAATGTGAAATGAGAAACAACAAGAGATGCGCATGAAGGACGTCACGTGTGGTTGAAACCAAACAGCTTAACAGTCACATTAAGGAAGAACTTTCCGTCAACTCCTTAGTGACACATCATGTCACGAGCCGGCCAATCAACAACAACAACACTGACGTCCTGATGCACGCAGGACTCCTGAGCAGTACGTTGTTGGAGGGGCCTTCGATTGAGCATTTATCCCACACTGGTTCTCTCCTCTGGCTCCTGCCTTGTTATCACACCCTTCATTACATAGACTAGTCTCATAATGGTCAGACACTCTCAGCAGGAGGTAATGAGGTGGCCAAACTCCTGGGAGAGGACTCATCTCCATCTCCACTGCCAGCATGTAGCCTTGCATCAAAAAATGTATGGCCAAGGACCGCTGAACCCGCTAGTCCCCGCATCGGTCCCTCCTGAGTGACATCCGGACAGAGCTGCTGAGGGACATTTCCAACTCCCCCGACACATCCCGTCCAGCCTGGCCACACTGGCTCTCCACTTCCCCCCTGGTGGGTTTGTGGCACGTCCGCCAGCCATAGCTTAACCGCCCCCCACTCCCAAGAACCAACCAACCAGTACTGCCATCACCACTATCACAACCTCCCCCCCCCCAAAGCAAGGCAGCCCTACAGTATCAAACTTAATTAAGGTTGAGTTATGTATGTAGGTCAGGCTGAGCTTTCATGCCATGTTGACTTGCACATCCCTATATTTTCTGCAGACCCCAGGGGGTTGGTCTATCAGACTGCGGAATGATTAAGAAGTTCGGGGGTGAGGATAGCATCAGATGTTCTGAACGTTACTTGCCACCGCTTCATTTCACGTCTTTTCTGTCAGAACAATCTAAACTTGTGGTGGGTTTTGTGTCAAAACCGAAATAAGTCACAGTACTTTTCAATATTAGATGTAAGTTATACATTAGATATTAAGTTAAATATTGCTATGTTAAAGAGTGTGAACCATGAACTATATGTCTTATGGTTCGGACATACCAAATGCTGACAAAACTCTGACCTCAACACAATCCTTTATTCAGTGTTGTGTTGGCAGTGTTATAACTTGTAATGACACACATCCTTTATTCAGTGTTGTGTTGGTAGTGCTATAACTTGTTATAACACACATCCACCCTGTCATTACTTGTCATCATTACTCCTACTCACTCACAGTATCCACCCTTCCTGTATTAAGTCTAGGGTTCTTCTTTAGTGTTACACCCGACATTCTCACAAACTGCCCTCACCAGTAGTTATAACGAGGCTTGCTTGTGTTCATCCCTCTGTCTCTAATCGCTCAAAGGTTACCAAACATTTTTCTACACGGCTGCCAGCAGAGGTCTTTTTTTTTTCTCTCAAACACCAATTCAGAGATCTGTATACATTTTGTTCTCTATCAGGCTCTAAATTAGCCGATGCAATCACGGTAATTGAATTCCGCCATGATAAAAGGAATAGCGTCGCCCACACCCCCCCCCCCCCCCCCCCCCCACTCAACAGCCCCCCACCCCCAATCCATTTTTCATCAGCTCACTACTTCAGATCTCCATTATCTTGACAATGACATTGAAGCCCAGATGCAAACCCAAGACCCATTTATCTCTACGGAGGGGGGCAGGTGGGAGGGGGTGAGTATGGGGCTGGGGGGGGGGTGGTGTGAGATAAAGCCCCTCTGTCCATATAAACCAGCTCTTTTTCAGCAATCACACAATCTCCAACCACCTCTCTATCTGCCCATTCAATCCCACACGCCAGTCCTTTGGGAGTCGGAGACTTTATTTAGATGCGACACACAAATGAGAGCGTTTCCATGGTGCTCATGCGGCACACTGATCATGCCTGCGTTCCATTTCATTCCATTTTCATCTCTGTCTGACTTTTTTTCCCCCTAATACAGCAGTCTTTGAAATGTGATGAAACGCAGACTTCTGTTTCACTCTGGTGAGTATTCAAAAAACAGGAGGTTGGTGGTAGCTGACTGGGGGTGGGTAGGGGGGTGGGTGGGGGGGGGGGGGTGGGGGGGTTGACTCTGTCCCCCTCCATATGCTGCAGGTTGGCCACGTTTGATTTGTAATGGGATCCTCCGCCGTTGCCGTGGCTTTTAAGTGCCCACTGACAGATTTCAGTCTCATCCACCACTACTGCTGATAAGCTCCATGACACCTGTTTTATTTTTAACTTCGTCTCGCTCAGGTAGTCAGCCACGTCACACACACACCTTATGCCGCCTCGCAAGATTATGCCAGGCATGTCACCCGGTGCTTCAGAGAGAGAAAACATGATGAGATGGAAGAGGAAGAGAAAAATAGAGATAGAGAGAGAGAGAGAGAGAGAGAGAAAAAAAATAGAGAGGGGAGAGTTGATAGCAAGGAGAGGAGATAGCAAGGAGAGCAATATATAAAAAGAGAGAGTGAAAGAGACAGGGAGAGATAGATAGATAGAGAGAGAGAGAGATAAAAAGGACAAACATAGGGGAAAATAGAGGGAGGGAGAGCAAGAGAGATAGAATGATGAAAATCAATAGAGAGAGATATTGAGAGAGATCGACAGGACAAACTGAGGGAAAAAAGGAAGAGAGGGAGAGAGACAGGAGAGAGAGAGACTGAGATATAGAGAGAGAGACAGAGATATAGAGAGGGAGACAGGAGAGAGAGGGAGAGAGAGGAACAGAGAGAGAGAGAGAGAGAAGGAACGTCAAGCCTTCTGCTGGCTGGTCCCCACCCCTGCTGTTTGATGAATAGTTGCAAGATTAATGTGGATGTGCATTGACTGCAGGGCCTGCGGTTTAATCAATGTCCCCAGAATCTCCATCCCACCGGCACCACCACCACTCCCATCCCGCTGCCACCATACACACACTGGCCTACTCATACACACACACTGCCACCATACACACACTGGCCTCTTCAGACACACACACTTCCACCATACACACACTGACCTCTTCAGACACACACACTGCCACCATACACACACTGACCTCCTCATACACACACACTGCCACCATACACACACTGGCCTCCTCAGACAGACACACTGCCACCATACACACACTGGCCTCCTACTCCATCACACTCCGTGTGTGCGTGAGCGTGTGTGTGCGTGTGTGTGTGTGTGTGTGTGTGTGTGTGTGTGTGTGTGTGTGCGTGTGTGTGTGCGTGTGTGTGTGTGTGTGGTGTGCGTGTGTGTGTGCGTGAGCATGTGAGCGTTCCTTCACCTTTTCATCACAAGCCTATTACTGTTACTCACAAGCCTATATTGTTACTGCAGCATGTGAATGCTATGTTTGCATGTACAAGAGAGCCTGACAGATAAAAACATGAGAGCAAGAGGTTTAGATCCTGTCTGGAGTCAGTCCCCTGTGCCACGTGACATTCAGGACATCATTACTGCACCAGATTCACATGGGAAGATATTGCACTTCCCAGTCTCAGTGCAACCCTGTTAGTAAGGACAGCTCCCTCATCTTCGTGCTCCTCATCCTCTCCGCCTCCCCGAACTTCCTCCGTCAAC
>NC_045173.1:23333398-23538398 GCF_900700415.2 Clupea harengus | reverse complement strand
TGAGAGCCCCCTGCGAGATGGGCTGTTTTCCACTTGGCCTACCTGAGCGCCCCAGCTTCCCCATAGTGGCGTTCCCGGGGGTTGTTGACGCAGATGTGCCGGTCGTTCTCGTCCCCGATGCAGGCCTCGCACAAGTTCTTGGGGTTGTTCCCCTTGGGGTCGTGCTGCAGATCCTTCACTCCCGGGACACAGCTGTACCCGAAGAAATCCCCCACCGCTGATGAGGGAGGATGGAGAGAATAAGAAGAACTAAGTTGGAGAGAGAAAGAGAGGGAGAGGGTGTCCAAGGAAAGACAAGCCAGGTAATTTAGGAAGCTTAGACCTGTTATTGGCTCTATGTAGACTAAAAGTGGATTAAAAGAAAGAGGAGGAGAGAGGCTGACCACGGAATGGTGAAAAAGTAGTATAGGTAGCACAGCTCTGTGACTGGATCCATTTAGACTGATGATCGGATGAACTTGCAAAATCATTGTACTTTCTTATGGCCAACGGAAATGCTTTACAAATTGTGGCATTGAAAGCCTTAAATTAAAGCCACACAAAACAAAGAGCAAATCACATTTTTCTATTCACTGAACAAACTATGGGACCTGATCAGACAACAAAGTAAGACAAATCACACAGGAGGGTTAAAAGAGACTGCCATATCCTGCTGTCCGTCCCCTTCCCGCCGTCTCTCACCATGGGGAAAGTTGCACTGCTCGTCCACGCTGATCTGTGAGGTGTTGACCAGGAAGCCGATGGGCACGGTCCAGCCCACCGTGGTGCGTATGCCAGGGTGGCAGGAGCTGCGCTCGTGCATCTCCAGCAGAGACAGGTCACTGGAGGAGCGCCTCGCCAGGGCAACCACGTAGTAGTTTATGCCATCTGAGGGGCGAGGAGAGCGGGAGGGGGTTGGGGGGGATTGTAGCAAGATGTATGTTATGGAACATAAATCGGTAGGTTATCAGAACAAAACAACTTCTTTAACTGCCGTGATTTTACTGTTACGTTACTAATTGACCCAATCCCAAATTGCTGTAAATCAGATTTTGATCACACTGTATGTCCACAACAAAAAAACCCTCTCGCAAGTCTGCTGTTACCACTCTGAATTCCCTAATCCAGACCAATCGCATGTGATGACACCCTGCCCATTACTGTTTCAAGAGTTTGAGAAAAAAAAAAAGAAAATAGTTTGGCAAGAGCAGCAAAACAGCCAGAACTTACCCTCTCCATTGAAAGACTCGCCAGCTGCCAGTTCGAGTCCGTAGCAAAACCCAGCGGTGTAGATCTCATCAGGGTACATGGAGGCCGCGTCCGCTGATCCATCCTGACCAGAACAAACAGTTAAGATAAGCCACCCCTGCACCACGGCCACATATCAGGCCGCGTCCGCTGATCCATCCTGACCAGAACAAACAGTTAAGACAAGCCACCCCTGCACCACGGCCAAATATCAGGCAGCACTCGGGGCAAAAAGACCCACAAAAATGCCCTTCGACTTTAAAGATGAGGGGGCAAACAGTGTCCCTATTATGCATGCTGTTGTTTTTGTTTGACACAACAAGTAATGCATTTCTCCCTTAATATGAATGGCAGCATAGAATAAGGAGAGTCTATAGACATGTTGCCCTCTAACTTTTAAAACCTGACCTGAGTTTCACTGAAACAGCTCTATTTGATCATAAGTTAGAAAGTATTTAAATTGATTAAATTATTCTTGGTATTTGTTTATTTACTTATTTCACTGATGAATGGACTGCATGCTTTGCAATGTCTTTATATAAAGTCAATGCTTTTATTAAGAGAAAGAGGGAAATCTAAATTAGTGCCAAATCCTCTCTGACAGTGCCCTGCTCTCGGTGTCTGAGGCAAGTGTCCAGAAGTCTAGTCTGTCAAAGCAGATTATTTTTCCTTGTTGGTTTTTATATTAGATTCCGGAACCGATACTGTTGATCCATGATTCCACAATTCCATGATTCCAGTTCTTCATTCATGGGGCGACAGTGGGACAGTGGTACAGTGGGTAGAGAAGTCGTTTAGTAATCAGAAGGTTACTAGTTTCGATTCCCTGTTGAAGCGTCCTTGAGCAAGACACTGAACCCCTAATTGCTCCTGATGTGCAGTGTGCCATCAGTGTAAATGTAAAAATGTGTATACATTGTAAGTCGCACATATGTAAGTCGCTTTGGATAAAAGCGTCTGCTAAATGACTAAATGTAAATGTTCATTTCCACTGACCTTGATTTTCAGCATACAGTCGGTGGGACTCAGGCCCCTGATGCACTGTAGCTTTCCACGGAGGTTCCTGGCTGTGGCATTCCCGGCCATATCCAGACATTTCTGCTCCTCTGCCTCTGTTACTGTGCACCAGGTGACTGAGACAGACACAGAGAAAAGGGGCAATAACACCTCAGCCAAAGACTATTATCACAAAGTTGTCTTGCAAATAAAAAAAATAAAAATGGCCATTGTGTCAAAAGAATGTTATGGTGGTTTTTTTTGTTTGTTTGTTTTTCTTTGCTGAAATGACATAAACAACCAATGTCCTTTCAGGCTAAGACTTCATCATACCACAGTCTGATACCACAGATTTTTTAATATTCAGGTCTGATTACACAAATCTAAACACAAAGACCAGCATATATGCAGCACATGGGTGATTGATTAAAAGGACTGGAATAACAAATATTGAATTTCGTCTGTGCAGTATAATTAGCTTTGCTAATGTTGCTCTTGTTTACTGACTAAATCATTCACTGGAAACAGTGTGCCTGCTGATGTGTTGGAATGAGAGACTTTGACACGCAACAATAACCCACACAATCCATTAGCTGCCATTAGTTGATGTGATGTCCCAACACCTTTAAATAATTAAGAGAGAGTCTTACTGATGTTATTCTGGCTGGAGACACACACTAGTCCAAGCAGGAGGAAGGCGACGGCAAAATGCCTGGCAGAAGGGTGCATGTTGTCCATGGGGAAGGTTTCCTTCCAAATGCTTCGTAGCTCAAAAGAGGCGAGTGGTGCATAAGAATTAGAAAAAAAAGTCAACAGCTCATGTTGCCCCCTTCTTATAACCACCCAACACACACACACACACACACACACACACCACCCAACACAGAGAGGGGTTGTCTGACGGAACCAAAACTTTCCATTCAATCTATTCTTCTTCTTACTCCTACATCTCATATTTTTTTCTCAGCTCCAACACGAGTAGATCATTTTCACTACATCAGATGCCGTCTAGCATTTCCTTCAATTATCCACCGAGACGGGATGGCATGCAGGTTCTACACACTCAGCCTAACCTGGCACCAACCAGGTCAGATCATTTCAGAGCTTTATAATTAAGTCTGAAACAATACCTCACTGTGGATGCTCGCCAGTGCGGCAGGAGATTAAATCTCGCACAGGTTCAGAACAGTCCTCGCTTTGACTCGAGATAGGGACCGGGGCCTGCAACAGCAGACCATTGTTCTATCACCCAGCTGAAGAAAACCTCAAAGACAAAATCCATACAGTTCTTAATGGCATTTCCTCATATATATATATAGTTTCCCTGGTCCTGTACAACATGGGACACACTATTGGGAATACACTTAGATGTGTATGTGTTGGGCTAATCGGATTACTTTCTAAAACAGGATAGCTATATGATTATGTAAGGGTATGTTCAATCAAAATGTATGGTTCTCTGTGTTTCATGATTTCAAGATAATATTATTTACTGCAGAATAACTGAAGGTGCTCTCTTCATTAAATGCATAAATTGAAGGACGATGCAATGAAGCAGTGTAGTGAATGACTACACGGAATGATTATTCACTCCTGTGCAAATATAATTAATACAGTTGCCTAACACAATGTGATATGATAGGATCACATAAAACAATGACTTTCAATAAATTGCACAGCGGGGGAAAGACTACTGTAAGTTTTAATGTCAACCAGTGGCTGGCTATGAAGGGGTAGGAGTCTACTGTAAGTGTTGTGCCTTGGGTTGGGGTATCTGTGCGGTTGCAGAGTGCACCTGAGGACTGTCTGAAGGCTAATATCCACTACACGCACACACACACACACACACACACACACACACACACACACACACACACACACACACACACACACACACGCACACACACACACACACGCACACGCACACGCACACGCACACGCACACACACACACACAGACACACACACACACACGGTCCACAGAGGCTTATCTGCATGCCCTTCTGCACCGCGGCCCGCCTTCACTTCTCCCCTCTCCACATATAGGAAATATGACATGCTCATTAATCAACATGCTATTTTAAAACAAAAACCGTCAGGACACGGCCTCCTTGGCAAGGGCACTTAAACTTCCCTTAAATTATTTCTGCCAAAAAGTCTCTGGGGAGGTGGAAATACCAATGGTTCCCTGGGTGCTGTAAAGTAAAATACCAATAAGCTTTGTGTGCTTTGGTAGTGAGGGGTTGTTTCAACACTGAGACGTTGAATAGTGTCAGGTTTTTTTTTTTGTTTTTGCTTTGCTTTTTTTTTTATTGTTTTATGTGCTGTGCATGATTATAATTTCACCTGATGCACCCAACAGGATACCAGTCTTTTGAGATGCTCTCTAGGCATCAAACTGGTGATTATAAACAGGCCTGCAGACAAAGCAAGAAGAGAGGCCCATTAACCAAGACATAAAAAAGAGATCAAATTCCCTTCTCTGAAACTTTCATCAACTCTGAAAGCATTCTGATTGAAGCACGTGTCAACAGACACACACCCTCTGTCTCTCTCACACACAACACACACACACACACACACTGTCCATGCATGCAATGTAATGTGGGAAAAGAATATAAATAATGGTTTAGTATATTATTGGAGTGCTATGTGAAGAATGTGATTAACCTCTCCTAAATGTTTGGTAATGTAAGCTACTTTAAATATGTAGGCTATTTTTGTTGTTGCTATTCCCTTCTTCTTCTTCTTCTTCTTCTTCTTGTTGTTGTTGTTGTTGTTGCTGCTGCTGCTGCTGCTGCTATTATTAATAGTAGAAGTAGTAGTAAGAATGTGTTTTATACAATTTCTAACACAATGCAAAATATCATGATCTCAATTAAATTCATTGCACTGAATTCTGTTTCTTTACATTTGAAACCGTAGTGATTTATTTATTGTTCACTGTTATTCTTTGAGTGTTTTTTTTTCTTGATTATTTTCCTTTTTAGCACAAAATTGAGTGGTTTAGTTTAGGAGGACTAAATGTACCCCACAATGCATTCCTCCGTAGAATTGTTTATAATGACGTCACTTCAATGCCACTTCCAAGCAAGGAAAGTATCTGTGGGAGGTGGTGGTCGGAGAGTAGCTATCCTTTCATCAGAACGTAGCTGACATTAAACTCCAAATTTATGGAGGGGTTTGAACCAAATAAGTAGTTTTCAACAAGAAATGCATCGCTATTTTTAGCAGAGGTAAGATGCATACTCGCCTTTACCGTAGAAGTAGGCTTCTTACGTCCTGTGTTAGCGGTAGTAATCTATAAGCTAGCGTGTTAGCTAACATTAGCTCATAACAAACGTTGGCTGTCTAAGTCAGCTAATGTTAGATAGGATAGGCAGCAACCAGTTATTCTAAACTACCTAGCTATCTGTAGAGGACACAAATAGATAACCTGACTCAATAATAAATGTAAACAGTTTCTCTATCGTTAAATCATTACACTCAGTCAAATTGTATCCATAGCACATGCCAATTAATTTGCATTCATTCTTAAAGAAGAAGGGAATGTCAGTTTAGGTAGCATAGCTGCTTACATAGGATGCTTCATGTTGAATTGCAAGCTAGTTAGCTGATCAACATTAGCTGTATGCTAGTATAATGGTCTGGTATGGACGGAGGAAGTTACCATAGATAACGAGCTGCAAATTTAGCTTTGTTGCTATGTTAACATATGATATTAATAAGAAGACGAGTGTTTCCAGGCTTGCTAACTTCCTTAGGACAACACTGGAAATAGACGCCATATGTCCTTCTATTTGCACTGTTCTTGGCCAGCTAGCTATGTATTGTGATTGCTGAAACTGCGAATAGCTGAACTAATGTTTGTTGGCTAGCCTGTTTTGGCAACCGAAGTGTCAGATCCATAGTTGCTGCTGTTAATGAATATAAGGTTACACGCTGGCAGTAGTCTGGGCTACTTTCTCTGACTGTCTGGGTGAAACAAATTATTTTCTTTACCCACATGCATGTAGACTACATCAAAAGTTCTCGTCGTGAACACGGAGTTGGGAAGATTGTCCACTTTTGCAAACAGTCAAACAAAACAAAAGTTGTAGGTTTTCAAATGTGTATGCTATTACACGTTAATAGCATACACGTTAATAGCATATGCAATATGTCACGTGTGATACTTTAAATGTACACCTATGTCATGTCTTTAACAAAACCGTGAGAATTAATTTGGTTCATTCGTGATGTTCTCATAGGGAACCGATAGTAAGACACTACGGTCTAATCAGTTATACCCAACGTGGTATTTCCTTTGTGCCATATGTAAAGGCAGCTGCTAAAACGTCTTTTGTCTATTGGCATTTGTAAATGGACAGTTACACAACTGTACAACGTATCAAATCATGAGCAGGGAAAGGCTTTTTACCGTTTAACCGCTGCCAACAGTGAGTTCTTCAGAAGCAAAGTTCCAAACCTGCAGCTGTAGCAGCGATGCAGAACGATGGCACACTGTGTCAGAGTTAACAGTATTGGGATGCAGAACGTGCATCTGAAAGACCTCAAGACCTTGTCTTAGATAGCATTAGGCTCATGAGCAGTTTGTGTATTGCCGACGAAGGCCTTATTTCATCTAATGTAGGCCTAATCTTTTGAGCTAGGATGACCTCAACTATCCACTCAAAAACATGAATCACATTTGTACACGTAATGCAGATTCTGCAGCTTTTACACAGATTGCAGTATTGCTGGACAGGCTCCCCGGTCCCTGTCGAAATGTTCATCTCCTCAATTGTCTCGTGGCGACACAAGAAGTATAATCAGAATACCCAAAACCTATTGTTTGAACGTGAATGTGAATGAGATTTTATGTCTATGTTTATAAGGCAGTGAAAGGCTGGGATGTATATTCTTCAGAGCTTATTCAGTGGTTGTGTTAGATTGGGCATTTTACTCTTCCTCATTCCTCTCAGTCGGATGTGCCGGCATCCAGACATTCCTAAACTAGAGCAGTGTCTTCTCTCCTCCTCCCGTGGCTGAGGAGTGTGTGTGCCATGATGAATTGCGTGCAGACTGCAGACACATGCAGCATTGAGAGGAGCTTGGCTTGAGTCGTCCCCCCCCCATCACTCCGTGGGAAAACGGTATTTGAATATCCGGGGGAAAAAGAACTGTAAAGGCAGCCCTTTTCTCTTTTTTTTTTCTTTTTCTTTTCTTTTTTCTTTTCTTGTGTCTGTCTTCTCGTAATGCACCACGCAGTTCCGCAGCTCGCTTTGATGTCATTTAGCAGCAGGCCTTGCTTTTTCTCCCCTGTTGCCACGGAAACGGCCCTCTCTTGCACGGTGGCACACACATGCCCATCTCTCTCCCCTCCAAAAATGAGTGTTGGGGTTTGAGCACCAGAGAAAGACAAGGCAGGACTGCAGACACAGACAGGAGGGGGAATGTGGCTCTGGAACTCTGTGATTCTGAATGTAATTCTGTCACCTAGATGACTGATTATGGACGTGACCGTACCTTTTAAGCTTGTGGCGTGAGTGTGTGTGTGTGTGTGTGTGTGTGTGTGAGAGTGTGCATCAGTGTGTGTGTGTCTGTGTGTGTGTGTTCTTTTTTTGTTTGTCCTCTAACTGTAGTGTTTTTCTCATTACCAGTGCGGTGAAGCAAATGGGTCATTGCAGCGCCCAAGTCCTTCTGTTCATGCTGCTGAAGATCGTGCAGACATCAGCGGAAGGTAAAGAGAGAGCCCAGAGCACCACTAATTCAATTTCTCTCTCTCTCTCTCTCTCTCTCTCTCTTTATCTCTCCCCATCTCTCTCACCCTCCTCTCTCTATCTCGCTCTCCTTCCCTCTCTCTCTGTCTTTCTTTCCTTCACCCACTGTCTATCTCTCTCTCCTTCCCTCTCTCTCTTTCTCTCTCTCTCCACCCCCCATCCTTCTAACTCACCCCTCTCCCCTCTATCTCTCTCCATCTCCCCTCTATCTCTCTCTCTCTCTCTCTCTCCATCTCCCTATCTATTTCTCTCCCTCTCCTCTCTAGCTCCCCCTCTCCTCTCTCACTCTCCCTCTCCCCTATCTCTCTCTCTCTCTCTCTCCATCTCCCCTTTATCTCTCTCTCTCCATCTCCCCTCTATCTCTCTCTCTCCATCTCCCCTCTATATATCTCTCTCCCTCTCCTCTCTAGCTCCCCTCTATCTCTCTCTCTCTCCATCTCCCCTTTATCTCTCTCTCTCCATCTCCCCTTTATCTCTCTCCCTCCATCTCCCCTCTATCTCTCTCCCCTCTATCTCTCTCTCTCTCCATCTCCCCTCTATATATCTCGCTCCCTCTCCTCTCTAGCTCCCCTCTATCTCTCTCTCTCTCCATCTCCCCTTTATCTCTCTCTCTCCATCTCCCCTTTATCTCTCTCCCTCCATCTCCCCTCTATCTCTCTCCCCTCTGTCTCTCTCTCTCTCCATCTCCCCTCTATATATCTCGCTCCCTCTCCTCTCTAGCTCCCCTCTATCTCTCTCTCTCTCCATCTCCCCTTTATCTCTCTCCCTCCATCTCCCCTCTATCTCTCTCCCCTCTATCTCTCTCTCTCCATCTCCCCTCTATAGATCTCTCTCCCTCTCCTCTCTAGCTCCCCTCTATCTCTCTCCCTCTCCCCTCTAGCTCTCTCTCTCCCCCTCCCCTCTATCTCCCTCTCCCCTCTATCCCTATATCTCCCTCTCCCCTCTATCTCTCCCTCCTCAATCTGTCCCCATCTCCTTCCCTCCGTCTGTCTCTCACGATCTTCTCGACCCCCCCCCCACCCCACACCAGACGCCTGTGCTCCAAGCAGGCTAGCAGGCATAATTCTCCAAATCAAACGTTATTGCAAGAGCCTTATCAGCGACGATCATCTGCTTTCTCCACAAATCTCATTGTCCTCCGGGCCCCTTTGAAGAGACGCGTCCATTCTTTCTCGGTGTGAGTGCGGTGGAGCCAGAGCCCTGGATGGCGCTTCCTCAGCTTCGCCCCCCCCCCCACGCAGCGCTCCATTTTAAACAGGGTCATGCATCTCCCAGGGAATTACACGGCTTAATCGATAGCTGCAGTTTAGAAGCCTGCTGTTTATGTTAAGCACTGCTGGTGTCTGTCTGCGGGCGACCTCTGGAGGCTTGAGTGATCTTCAGACCCCAGGCCCACATGTCGAGCAGCAGGAAGCAGTGCCCCGGCATCGCTGAATAAGTTCTTTTTTACTCGCTCCTAACTGCACAGCTAATTGAGTTGGGTCTGATTGGTGTCTTCCTGTGCGTGTTGGGGTGTGTGTGTGTGTGTGTGTGTGTGTGTGTGTGTGTGTGTGTGTGTGTGTGTGTGTGTGTGTGTGTGGGGGGCATTAACACATGTGATTGGTTGTGTGCGTATGTGTATGTATTTGTATGTTATTTATGAACATGTGTGTGTCTGTCTGGTTGTGTGTGTGTGTCTAGATGGTGTCATTGAGTGCGCTTGTGAGGGCAGCAACTGCATGGTGGAGCTGTGTCACGGGGACCAGTGCTACACATCCGTGACGTTGGGCGGCCCGGTGCCCACCTTCACCCGCGGCTGCCTGCGGGGGCACGACACGTCTCGCATGACCTGCCAGACTGCCAGCAACTATGTGGTGGAGTGCTGCGCCCTGCCCATGTGCAACGCCAACACCAGCAGCGAGGCCCTGCTCAGTCAGCTGCCCACGGGTACGAGCAACACACACACCAACACACACACACACACACACACACACACACTCTCGCTCTCGCATACAGACACATACACAAACAGACAAACACATAGACTCACAGAAATGTGGACACTCACCCACCCTTACATACTCACACTCAACCATATATATACACACACTCACACTCACACTCGCACTCAAGCATGTGCACACTTACACACACACACACACACACACACACACACACACACACACACACACCAAGACACGTACAGATACGTATGTACATATAAATCACTGTATAAATGAGTTAGGGACATGGTACATTGTATCACTTAGAATTTGTCTGCTTTTCCACCAAAGGTCATGTGACATTTTACTCTTGGCAGCACTTGGCTTGCCTTCTAAAACCATATTACTGTCATGATCAATATTGACTGTATTTGGCCTATGCTATGGCTATGTTAATGTCAGTCATATACCGTGGTGGTGTTTATTTTTCCCTAAAAGGGACATTACGCAATTCTGGCTAAATGTTGCTGATATTTGAGCTCAACAGCCAATCAAATTACACTCGTCCCCTCTCTGCTCCTGTGGTAACATGTTGATTTGCTGGAATTCGGTATGGCTGCTTTAATTGTTTCCCAGTTGCAAAGTCATGACTGTGTATTAACACTGTTGTTTTTGAGCGCACAAACAAAACAGACAGCTAGGGGACACTGAGGATCAGTTATCTGAATTTGACAAAAAACTGTATTGACTCAGAATCGCCGACTGCACCTTTTTAAAGCAACTTTAAAAATCTGTTGTTGTGTGTGTCCCTGCTGTGTTTTTCCGTAGCTCCCGAGGCGGAGCCGGTGCGCTACTGCATGGAGACGCTGGTGCTGTTGGTGCTGGGGCCGGTGGGCGTGCTGACGCTGCTCTCGCTGCTGGCTGTGGTAGTGTGCCGGCGGATGCACCGCGGCCGTCTGGAGAGGCTGCGCGAGTACGACCCCGAGCAGGGCGCCATCGACGGCCTCATCGCCACGAACGTGGGAGACAGCACGCTGGCGGTATGACACTGCACGCTTTATCAAGCACCTGAACACAGAGCGCAGAACCTGTGTGGATGCTCTAGGGAGGTTCAGGCCTGGACTCGCCTCACACCTGAAGATGTAGCTATTACGATGTTTGGGAAGAGGCCTAAGAAGGAGAAGTTCATGGATCCATTTCTCCAGGGTTATTTCTGTCTGTTACTGTTACTGATAACATAACCCAGGCCTAAAGTACTGTGATCAGTAATGGTGGGATATGACATGTTTTATAGCACGGTTCAGATGGTGAATTTTAATTATTTTGAGGTTTATGAGGGTTTGGGTTTATGACATAACACGGTGGAGTTTATTGCTCCAATTTCAGCATGGTTATATCTGTGAACTGATTTTCAAGTTGACTCTCAGCAGCTAGGATGTCCTCACTGACTTTAGCTATAGACCGTCATACAACTACTGTGATGCACTGTATTCACAATACTGCTACATAGATCTCTTAGTGGTGCCCACTTTGAAGTGCTTGTTTGTAGGTGCTAAATGCTGGGAGTCTTTGCCTGTGTGTGTGTGTGTGTGTGTGTGTGTGTGTGTGTGTGTGTGTGTGTGTGTGTGTGTGTGTGTGTGTGTGTGACTGGTTGTGTTTGTTTCCTGACACAGGATCTGCTGGACCACTCGTGCACGTCAGGCAGTGGCTCCGGCCTGCCTTTCCTGGTTCAGAGGACGGTGGCGCGGCAAATCAGCCTGGTGGAGTGTGTGGGTAAGCACCAGGCAGGCCTTGGAGTCACCAGACCGCTATACAGATGTTATAATAATAATTAATTTCATTTATAGCGCACTCCTCTACATTCCCCTTCATCTCAGAGTGCCAGTTTATGTTTATGATAGACCTGCTGCAAGCCATGTTTGAGTACTATGTGTGAAGCTAGAAAGCCATGTTTTTGTATCTGGTGCAGTCCGTGATTCTGATTTAGTACTCTTTGGCAAACTCGGTGAGTTGCGAGTCATAGTCCTCCAGCTGTCCGTCTCAGAAAACCCTTGTGTTTGTCGTGTTGCCAGAGCTCTGTAAACGGGAACAAACATAGAGGCTCAAACCGAGTCATAAACAATCCCAGCCAGTTAGCATATTGCTTCAGGACCATGGAAGGGAGGGTGTCATTTGATTGGCTGTTTAGCTCAAATATCAACAACCTTTCACCAGAAATGCGGACTCCACCTTTAAGCCAAGCTGTCTTTATGATCGGATGGATAACACCTTAGTGCGCAGTGCTATTGGGGGGAGAAAAAAAATCTTCTAGGCTTTGCCATCTGCAGCTAGAATTTGATAACAGGCCAATGATATTAACAAATCAAGAACTTTTCAAATTTTTTTAAGATTTATTTTTGGGCTTTTTGTGCCTTTAATCGATAGTGCAGTGAAGAGTGGGACAGGAAATGAGAGGGAGGAGAGCTGGGGAGTGGACAGGAGAAATGACATCGGGCCGGATTCGAACCCATGTCCTCCATGGGCGTCAAGCCCGAATGTGGTCGGGGCTACTGCTTGCGCCACAGTGCCCCCCGAAACTTTTCTAATTTAAGGGTGTTCCTGCTTGCCAGTTATTTCTAGATTGCTCAACACATTGAAGTGCAGGAGTTCACCTAGAATGACCGGAGTCTGGCAGACGTTAGCAAAATGTACTTTTATTGCCTACAGCTTTTTTTATTTTATTAAAGTAAAAAGCTCTGAGTTTATCACACAGCTACTATGGAGAATAAAAGAGGTAAGGTGCTTAAGCCTAAATAATTATGATGAGCTTTTTTTTACAGTTTAATGGTCATTCTTTAAAAGCACTGCCTCAGCCTGTAATGCATGGTCTTGTTCCTCGCTAGTTCGTTGCTAATTTCGCTCTGAGTGGATTTGAGTTTTATAGGAGTAATTAGGTTTTTTTATACCAGTAGTAATAACACAGAAGCTGTGTCTCGGCCTTTGCTCTTCACACATTTCATTTAGTAGACTTGGTTATCTTCAGTGGTAGCGGTACAGGGCAGACATATATTTTTTTTTAATGAACTTGCAATGCCATTGGAATTAAAGTAATTGCCTTGGTACTGATGGTGCCTTATTCAAACAGGAACGTTAAACACATTGAGAGCACAAATCTTGTATGGTTCTGTTTTATAGTTTTCTGTTTTTGCCTTCAGTTGCTCATAGTCTGAAAAGTGAAGGAATTAGAGTACATGACTTGGTTATGGTTATTCATGGTTCTTTTCTGTGACCGGTCCCATGTTGCCATGGTTATTCATGGTTCTTTTCTGTGACCGGTCCCATGTTGCCATAGTTCTTTTCTCATACAGTTCTGATAGGGTTTTGAAGGCTCAAACATGAAGAAATTCGGCGAATGCTCCATCAGTGTGTGTGATGTATTGTTTGTTTTGGAAACTTGTCTCCCAGGTAAAGGGCGGTATGGTGAGGTGTGGCGGGGCCAGTGGCAGGGGGAGAACGTGGCCGTGAAGATCTTCTCCTCCCGCGACGAGAAGTCCTGGTTCCGAGAGACGGAGATCTACAACACCGTCCTGCTGCGTCACGAGAACATCTTAGGTGAGCCTGGTATTTATGCCCACATGAGAGAACTTCAGAGAACAAGTCGTATTTTATTCAGACTGTGTGCACACGAACAACTACCTTTAGAGACTTTACAGATTATACAACACAGTCCTGTCATGCGCCATTCAGAAGAAAGCTCAAATTGAATAACTCTACTGTCCCTTTGTTGGCTGAGTTTGTGTTCAATTTTACCCCCAGGTTCACAAATGAGATTTTGCTCAGGGAGAGATGAACGGTTGGCATTAGTGTTATGACTTTATAAATCTTGGTTCCAGGCCCAGTGGGAGGGGAGGGCTGAGGGGAGGGCTTGGCTTTTATCAGCTCAAGCTGACAGGCGCGTCCTGCTGTGGGAGTTTAGAATGTTCGGTTTGATGATGGATGTCGGATATCGGTCTTCTGTTGGATATTGTTGTTCAGTTGTTACTGATGGGTAGTAATTAAACCTACAGAATATGTTTCTTGTTCTCAGTCAAATAAAAATGGTTCTAGACTACACAGCAATGTAATCCTGAAGCCATAAAAAAAGTGTGAAAGCATTTCCAGTATTCCTGTGGATACTGTGGCAAAGTGTGAAAGCATTTCCAGTATTCCTGTGGATACTGTGGCACTTTATCGCGTTTGCTTACTGTGGCTACATTTCCATTTCCTTAGTAATGTACAGAAAGTAAAAAAAAAAATGCTTTTATGACCTTTGTCCTTGCAAACTCGGCCTCTTATTACACACACATGCATTAGACTAACCCTTCTACAATACTATTCGCCTTCTTTAGAATACTTTTATCATTGTGGCAAGCTTCATATCAAATTGAACTTATTGAACTTTATAGTAATGTAATTCTGACGGCATAAATGAATAACATTTCCAGTATTTGTGCGGATCTTGTGGTATTTTATTGTAGTTAGTTACATATGTGTTTTCTGTGGGCACGTTTCATATCGAATGGATCTAGGCTTATACTAATGTTGTTCTGAAGGCACAACAGAAAGGCAGCAGTCCTCCTGTGGATCTTGTGTCATTTCTCTTGTAGTTACTTTCTGCATACTTTGTGTTCGCAGGCTTCATGGCGTCGGACATGACGTCACGGAACTCAAGCACACAGCTCTGGCTCATCACGCACTACCACGAGAACGGCTCGCTGTACGACTACTTGGGCCGCGTTGCCGTGGAGATGGCCGACGGGCTGAACATGGCGGCGTCGGTGGCCAGCGGCCTGGTGCACCTGCACACCGAGATCTTCGGCACCGAGGGCAAGCCGGCCATCGCCCACCGCGACCTCAAAAGCAAGAACATCCTGGTCAGGAAGGACCTACGCTGCTGCATCGCCGACCTGGGTGAGGGACACACGTCTTACTCTGTCCGTTTTCACTCCCGTCCTGCTCAGACACGTCCTCCTGGGACACAGTTGTCTCTTTCTAACAGATAGTTACATGCATATCCGTAATGGGGCTCGAGAGACCAGGAAATGAAGCATTTTCAGCAGGTTTTTTTTCAGTAAAAGATTGTATAACTGTGTATTCCCCATCATGAGCCGGATAAAAACATTTCATTAAATGTGTGTAGACGTACGTAGGAAGTATTGTTTGATGCGTTTGAAAATTCATTTGATTCAACCTTTTTTAAATCAAAACGTATGTCTTCACAACTGGAAGGAAGGAAGGAAGCTGAAGCTGTAGTTTTACCCAAAAGCAGGGGCGGCCATGAACAGACATTACCCGAGTCTAGACTGAATGTCCCCCCCCCCTCTCCTGTTCCCCTCCTGTGTCTGCAGGGCTGGCAGTCACCCACTCCCAAACAGACAATCAGCTGGATGTGGGTAATAACCCTAAAGTGGGCACCAAGCGCTACATGGCCCCCGAGGTGCTGGACGAGTCCATCCAGACGGACTGCTTCGACGCCTACAAGAGGGTGGACATCTGGGCCTTTGGGCTGGTGCTGTGGGAGATCGCGCGGCGCACCATCAGCAACGGTGAGCAGCGCAGCGCAGGAACACTTAGCACTGTTGTGATGTTTGGCCCTTTTTAAAGGTGCAGTCTGCGATTCTGGTGAGATTGTTGTTGTTGATATTTGAGCTCAACCCGCCAATCAAATTGCACCCCTTTAGTTTCTGTGCTCCTGAAGCAATGTGTTGATTGGCTGGAATAGAGTAGGACACTGTCCCAGCCACTTAAGAGAGTTTAGATAGAATGGGCAGCTAGAAGACCGTGAGGAGCGCTCTGCATTTGATTAGAATTGTAGACAGCACCTTTTAAATCTTTTATCAGTGTAAATTATGTTTGTGAAATCATTCATGGTTGCGGGTATGTGTAAAGATCAGCTATAACAATTAAGTAATTTATCCAGAGATCGGTGACTTATTTTGTCAGTGCTAAGCAACTCCACAGTGATTATCAGTGTGATACATGGATGTAGATTTTCATGAGACTGAATGACGAGCAGTCCAGTTGTTTAAGGCACACTCATTAGCGTCATGGCTGAGTTTCAGAAGCCCACTTGAGGTTGGATATGTGGAAGTGTTTAAAAAAATAAATAAAACAGATGTGTCTCATTGTGGGCAGTTTTTATTTTTGGGGGTACTGAGATTACCACCAACTTCTAGTTAAAAGTTCTGTGCAACAACTGATTCTTACCCATAGGACAACCACCGTTAGTATTCCTTAATGACTATATGAAGGCAAGTCCAATGTCACATTCTCCCAGTAGCTTACCCCCCCCCCCCCTCTCACCTGGGTTCACCCTGTAGGTATTGTGGAGGATTACAAGCCTCCCTTCTACGACCTGGTGGCTAACGACCCCAGCTTTGACGACATGCGGAAGGTGGTGTGTGTGGAGCAGCAGAGGCCCTTCATCCCCAACCGCTGGTTCTCCGACCCCGTGAGTCCTCACTCCACTCTGCCACGCTTATCCAGGCATCTACCAGTTCCTCCAGGATTTAGCCATCTTTTTTTTTATTTTTGTGATTTAGTGATCAAAATGACAGATTTTTGTGGTGGTGATTTTCTAAAAATTGAGATTTCTGTTTCTCTTTAAACTCCAAATATAAAACAAATGAATGATATCAACTGACATTAGACAGATTATTTTATTATTTTTGTTTTTTAATTTTTTTTAGAAATTCTTTTAAAAAATGAGGGACTGGCCTATAGATGACGATGAGGCAGTTCAATAACTCAGTGACTGAGTGGTTTACAGTTTGGACATTTCATACAGTAACTGCTTATAGCTTAATTCTTTGCTTCTGCCATTCTTTTTTTCCTCTTTCTTTCTTCTTCCTTCTCTCCCTCTCTCCCAGACGCTGTCTGCGCTGGTGAAGCTGATGAAGGAGTGCTGGTACCAGAACCCGTCTGCCCGCCTCACTGCCCTGCGTATCAAAAAGACTCTGGACAAAATCCACAGCTCGCTGGAGAAGGGCAAGGTGGACTGCTGAGCAGATTAGAGTTGGGTTAAGCAGATTGGAGTGGAGCAGCACAGCTACCCACCCCCACCCCCCACCCCCCCCCATCACCAGGGCTAGGGCAGAGCTGTCTGCACTCCGCACTGCACCTGCCAGCACTGCATCGACTGCACTAGGAGATCAAAGTTACATTTACTACGTCCTCCCGCAGGCTAGAGGTTACATTTCTGCAACACGTCACGTCACACAGACGCCCTCTAGTGCTCACGCTCACACGGAGTTGGGTTTTCACACCGCCTCGAGCAACCGAACACTTTTTATTGTTTTTATTTTCTCCGATTCATTTTTTTTTATAGCTTTGTGTTGTTGGTCTCTTCCTCCACCCACCCCATTCTGGGATGGCTTTTCCCTCCCTCCATCCATCTGCTCCAACGGTTGAGATCCTGCCCTGGCAGTTTCCACATCGCTCAGCTGCTGCATGAAGCTGCTGCTGCTGAAGCAGCTTCCATCTTCAGAGTGGGAGTCTGGCGGAAGAGTCTCCTGAGGACACTGTAAAGCCATGCTGTGTGATCACGCCGATGTAAACCTGCCCTAAACCCCAACCCATCCCCCTTTAAAAATGACTTTCAAGCAGCATCTCAGCACTTTTTAACTCTACCAAATAACAAGGTCGTCACAATCACTGTTGAGCCCAGCCTCGATGGCCCGTCTTAAGTAAGGATGATCGTGGCTCTTCACCATGATCGACTTTTTCTTCAACACCAGTCCCCCCCCCCTCCCCAACTTCCCAATACTGACTGATGAAAGGTCCTGTGTCCTTAAGAGACATGTATGACTGGTTTAGTGTGTGGAAACTGGCAGCGACCCTGCCACCATCTTGGCTCCAGCTGAGCATTCCTTTCATCACTGAGTGCAAAAGAAGCTGACATGAGCAGAGAGGGCTCTTTTCGCTTTTCTCCCGACGACAATCAACTGCTGCTCAATCAGACTTTTTGATATCGTATTACTGTTCTGACAAATCTCCTTCTTCATAATAATAATTAAATAATAATAATAGTAATAATATTCACCACCTAGAGAACTGAACACTGAACATAGGAAGAGCATATTTATGTATTTTGCTTTAAAAAAAAGAGAAAAGAAGTGAGGGCTTGTTGTAGTTGCTGAGTGGGGTCTGTTAAGAGGAAGAATCCTGCGCTTGTCCTGCAGTGTAAGGACATGGTGAACCGCTTTGTTCAGGCATTTTTGTGTTGTTGTGCGAATAGATCTTTTAAAGATGACTAATTCTAGTGCAGGAGTAGGAAAACCACTACAACCTTTTGAACTGTGAATGCAAGGTTACCAGAGTAGCGATGCCTAGGGAAACATTAGACAGAACTTTGGAAAGCAAGAAGAAGAAACATTTGCCCTGAGGCACATACCTTTTTAAATGCTGTTCAATGCATGTTTCTTTTTGTTTTGTTTTGGTTTTTTTTTTTAAATGTGGAACACACCGGTAAAACACTGACGACGACGGATAGTTTCAAGGCACTTCACGTAGGCCTTGTCCAGGGAGCCCAGGAGCGCCTCTCTCTCTCTTCTCCCTCTCTCTCTCTTCCCCATTGTCAGACAGTTCATCAGCTCTGAAAGGGCAAGCGACACTTACCCAGCATTCATCACCATCACCCCCATGGAGTGTGTCATGGTCCACATGTTCAGTGGAGACTGACTGAGAGGCTAATGGCCAAGTGGGCCGTGGGCTGGGCTGGGCTGGGCTGGGCTGGGGTGAGCCTGATCCAGTGCCTCAGATTAGGAAAGAGGAAGGACCCAGGCTCAGGTGTTACCCTTCCCTGAGATCAAAACACAGGACTTAGTGCTTCAGAACACTTCAAAACAATAATAATCATTTGAAAGGGATGTCTTTCTGTCAGACATTTGGAATGTACAGTTTTGTTTGTTTTTTTTTTTTTTTTTTTTAAAGATTAATAGTTCCCTAAGCCACATGTAAACATTTCTATACATGTTTTAAAAAAAACGTGTTTGTTAAAACGAATATTTTGTCTCGTTTTAATGCCATAACATTTTCCACCACACCAGTAACCAAAATAATTATCGTTTATTACCCAAATGGATTTTAACACCGTGCATAAATGGAACTTGCTGGCCAGAAGAACGACTACATTTACAAGAAATCATGTTATGAATCCAATGTTGGGTTATGCGATACACAAACTCTGTTGCCTTTCTACAAAACAAACAATAAATATGTAGGACACCTAACAAGTCTGAAACTGTTTTCTTTAATTCTTCAATTATAGTGTCTAGCCTTTTGAAGCTCAATGAAGACATTGCTGGGGTCCACAGTCCTATACAGGTGCCCTTACATGATCAAAACACACATTACAGTATTCATTTAAATATATATATATTATAGATATACATATAATTTCTTTGTCAACATAATGTGTCAACATATTACATTCAAATCAATAAGGGTCATTTTCTAATATATAAATTATTACATATCAGTTCACTAGAAAAGCATAAGTGTGTGTGTGTGTGTGTGTGTATATATATCTGCATCTTCATTATGAATGTTTGTCACATCTTGGCCTCGAAAAATCTTAAGTGGCTGTAAATAGTCCCAATAGCAGACAGAGGCCAGGCATTTGTGGTTGACCATATAGAGTACAGCAGCGGGCCTAGAAGTGCCCTCACTCCCTGGACGTCTGGGTCACGGGCAGGCCGAGGTCATCGGGGAGGGTCTTGTAGGGGTCACGGGAGGCCGAGATCATCGGGGAGGGTCTTGTAGGGGTTGAGTGGAGGCGGAGGTCATCGGGGAGGGTCTTGTAGGGGTTGAGGATGCCCCGAGGTCATCGGGGAGGGTCTTGTAGGGGTTGAGGGGAGGCGGAGGTCATCGGGGAGGGTCTTGTAGGGGTTGAGGATGCCCCGCGGGTCCAGCATGGCCTTGATGTTTCCCATGAGACCCACAGCCTCGGGGGTTTTACTGTAGTAGATGTAGTTCCTCTTCTTCAGGCCCAGGCCATGCTCCGCGCTCACGCTGCCCTGCACAGCCGCCGTCCACTCGTACACATAGGGCTCGATGGCCGCCAGCAGGGCCGGGTCTTTGGTGGGGGAGGTGATGTTCAGGTGCAGGTTACCATCACCTGGTGGGGGAAAGCATATACAGTCAAACAAACCTACTGTGGTGACGCTTTTTTTACAGAGTTCCAGAGAGATAAAAGACACACAGAATACTACTAAGTTATTGGAAAGGTCCTGCATAAAGTCCATTTGCCACTGCTAACATGTGGTCACAATACCTTTTTAAAATAACTTGGATATCTAATGAGAAAGTGAACAGGTGAACTTCAGGCCCAGGGAGAAGCATCATCCGTTCACTATTCAGAGCCAACGGCAGATGAACCTTTGAGAGTGGGCTATGTTTGGTGGTTGAATCAAAAATATGAAAATCAGTCCTTAGAAAATTAAAAATTAAAAAAAGAAACCCATCTTACCGACATGTCCGTATCCCACAACATTCTTGGCTCTGTCTCCAAGGTGCTGCCTCATGTCGGTGACCAGCTGATAGATCTTCTCCACGGGGAGCGAGATGTCGTACTTGTAGGTGAATCCATCATGGGTGAGGGCCTCGGTCACCCTTTCCCTCAACGACCAGAGAGCCTGAACCCAAGTCAATCACAAAGAAACCATCAGTGTTCATGGCTTAATGAGAACTAATTAGTCCCTAATGTTAGCTCCAATGGCATCTGTCCCAGGAACAGATCTGGCAGACCTGCGTCATATCAAGGCCAGATTTGATCCAGAAGTAATGCTAGCTTCTATCTATATTTTCATTTTTTATTCATCATCTGTAACTACTCTCTAAAAGGTCATGTCAGGTCGCCGTGTCGGGAGTTGTGAGGAGAGTATTAGACAGAACATTAACCTTAATTTTCGCATCCTCCGTGGCAACTGTCCCATCAGTCACCAGTGATGATGCCATCACCTTCTCCAGGAAGTTGTGCAGTTTCTCCTCATCGTGCGCCGCGTTGGACCCGGCCGTCTCTATGACGATGTAGAAGGGACATTCTGCACAGAGAAACATCACTCCGAACTCAAGACTCAGATTTAGTTCCAGTTCCCCTAGGTGTCTCAGAGACTTACTCCCCATGACTCAGATTTAGTACCAGGTCCCCTATCAAACTCATACAGATTCCCCATGGCTCTGATTTGGTTCCTGTTCCCCCTGTGTGAGGACTGACCTGTGATGGGGTTGGTGAGCTTCAGGTGCTTCTCAAGCAGGCCCATGCAGGACGCGTCTAAGAACTCAAAGGCAGACAGAATCTCTCCCAGCATGCCCCGGCAGCACTGAAACGTCTCCAGCAAGTTCTGGAAACTGGAGCACCCTGCAGGACAAAAAAGTTACTGCATCACATACCAATCTGACTTGAGAAACAGTCACCCAAAAATGAAATCTATTGTGAATACAATTAGACCTCTAATGGAAAAGACTAGCTTTTATTGAACTTTATATAATTGTATCTTTATGTATGTATGTAGTATGACGGCATTTCTAACTTTCAAACTTAATCGTATGATTGTGTTCATGTTATTCTTAACATATTTTAAGAGGTAATTATTCTGACTAAGACAGCACTGATGATATGGTACTGCTGTGAGCTTATTCAGACACAAGTCTCAGCCTGGACCTTGTGCTACTCAGGCTGTGGTTTCTATAGGCCATCTTTCTAACCTACCCAGGAACGCCACGTTAACAGCTCTAGGTTTGCGAGGGCAGAGGATGGACACGGCTGTGATGACCCCTAAGGTGCCCTCGGAGCCGATGAACAGCTGCTTAAGGTCGTAGCCCGTGTTGTCTTTCCTCAGAGTGGCCAAGCAGTTCAGGACCTGCCCGCTGGCTAGAACCTGAACACACAAACAAGTTGTTGAGCTTCCATGGCTGAACCCAAAGAGAGCACTGTCACGTTTAAGTTTAATGTGTGTGTGTGTGTGTGACTTTATGGGGGGGGGGGGGGGGGTTGCTTGGATGCATACAAAAGAGTTGATACAGTAGCTTTACAAGTAGCAAACAGATTGAAATTGACACACAGTTGAACAGAACAACATGCAGTGGACTAACAACAGAGATTCTACTAACACACGGCACAGGTGTGGGCTGAAAGTCTGTCTGTTTCACCCGAGTAATTCATTATCTGTGAGTATGTGTGTGTGTGTGTGTGTGTGTTTGTGACTGTGTTCAGTGTGCGCCATGCCTCTACTGTGCCGTCCCATGACTCCCATGTGTACACACCGCCTCCAGCCCAAGCACTGTCCCTCGCAGGGAGCCGTAGCGCAGCAGGCGCAGACCCCCAGCGTTGGTGGCCACGTTGCCTCCGATGTGGCAGCTGCCCTTGGCGCCCAGGTCCAGCGGCATGATGAAGTCCCTCTCCTCCAGCAACTGGGACAGGCTCTCCAGCACACAGCCGGCCTGGCACGTCAGGATCCCTGCAGCACAGCCATTACAGTGAGGCTACAGCAAGGGCCTTAAACCTCTCCTACAGAAGTCAAAGAGAGGGACAGCTGTGCTCTTTTTTTTAACTTCACAATCTGCTGACCTCAACCTCTGCAATTTCAAACAGCTCAATGAACAGGAGTTGCTTTTCCTGAAAGAACTCCATCAACACAAAATTGGTCTCAGTTTTGATTTTTTTTTAAGTTGTTGTTTTAGTGTTTGGACTAGACAGTCTGCCAAAAACTAAACAGTTTTCAACGTATCTACTGCGCATAAGAGTCTGCACCATCTGTGCCACCTTGAAAGCTTAAAATACAAACTTCATGCCAAATCAATATAATGCCTCTCCTCAAACCACGTTGCAATAAAATCACACCACAACCTAAATTAAATATTGATCGACTGACTTTTAGGCAAGACCGTTAGTAAACATATTTGGAATACGTGGAAAGATGTGACAGACACCAGATGCAACCTTGAGTACTTTACACATCCAGCCTTAAAATCCCTGAAATGTGCGTGCAGGACAACACAGTTCCAGTCTTTCGCAGCTACCGTAGTCTGTGTGTGTAAAGGGGTCATCCTCCCCCACAGAAAGTAAGAGTCTGCCCCACTGACCTGAGACGCCGTCGAAGGCCAGCACCTGGTTCATGAGCGCCGTGGAAAGGATGATCTCGTCAAACACCGGCACGCTGCCGCCCACCAGCCCCGTGTTCCCTCCCTGTGGGCTCACCGCAAGGTTCCGCTCGTTGCAGTACCTGGACAAACCGGCAGTCACACTTCAGTTACACACTATTCCTGCCGTCATAGCAGCATATTAAAGTAACACTATGGAGTTTCTGGAGCCGCCAGGTAGGGGGCTACTTTCTGCTGGACTATTCAGTAACTTATTTGCTGTCTTGCTTTGTCTTGTGTTGCACTTGCTTGATGTTTGACTGTGTTATGAAAGTTGTTGACTCGCTAGTTTGTCGTAAACAAAGTAAGCAATTTTTAACAGGTTTCGCAAGTTTAGCCTCTAGCAAGACATCTCGTTATAACACGCTTGGACATTGATGCTAGTAATAAGTGCTCTCGCGTCGGCTTCTTTGTAATGTTATTGTGATAGCTGTGTTGGCTAGCTTGCCAACAACTTTCCTAACACAGTCAAACATCAAGCAAGTGCAACACAAGACAAAGCAAGACAGCAAATAAGTTACTGAATAGTCCAGCAGAAAGTAGCCCCCTACCTGGCGGCTCCAGAAACTCCATAGTGTTACTGTAAGAGAAGAATCTTCTCCATACCGGGACCATATCTACCAAGGAGGGCTCATGGCCAAGGTACATTCCTGGTACACTAACACTAGCAGTGGTTACAAATGAGTACTGCCAACAGAACAGATGAGTCAGTAAAGGACACCTGTCCCAGGACCACTGCAGCCTTAGCTGTCCAGGAGGGTTCATGGCCAAGGAAGTGGAGGGTAGACCTGTGACGCCAGCACTCCGAACTCAGTTAAGTAACAGTTAGCCACAGAACTATACACTGCCAAGGAGTAGCTGCCATGTAGGTAAATATATAGAGGTAAAGGTAAAAAAAAATATGTTTGTGTCAAATCAGTAAAGATTCATGACAGCAGATAGCCATGTGTGGGCTAGATCCGCTCTTGATTCATGAAGTGATTAAAAAGAATGATCGTGCCTTGTACACACAGGTATTGCATTAGGAGTTCTCTTCTAAACATACAGGGCACAGACCTGAGAATCTGGGACACCTCCTCTGTGGTCCTGGGTCTCAGCAGTACTTCACTATTGCCTACAAAAGGGAAGGCAAAGAATAACTGAACTATACATAGTCTCTAAAGACAGAGTATTCAAAAGTGATTAGGTTAACACTCTCTAGCATAGGGCATGGCCCTGCAGATGTGGCCTTGAAGATCAAAGGCATATCAAAGGAACCCAGTAGGACACCAGTCTAGTCTTTACACAGCCTCAGGACCAACACTACACCACCATGCCAACTCACCGCGTACTGACTTGAGCCAGTCAACATTGCTAGACTCCAGCATATCGGGGTCTGTGATAGCCCGGCCAGGCAGCAGCTGTCGGAAGAAGGCCAGATCTTCGTCGGTGACGCAGGAGAACGGGAGCCGAGGAGGAGCAGCGCTGGGGAGACATCTCACTTCTCCCGCGCCTCCACTGATCCCTCGGTGCTGTCGACATAGCGTCTGACAACCCAAGAAAACTCTGTCTCCTTTTGCTCTTTCCGCTGCTGTCGTAGAGGAAACTGCGTGTGAAGACAACTGGAAAGCGTACCTTAAACGCAGTCGGTTGAACCGGTGTAATATTGTAGCCATTGCTGAGGAGATGGAGAGTGAAGATATCACTTTGGTGATACGGATACAATTTCATGTTCAACACTATGAATGCTATATTTCAGGTGCACTAGGAGCCCTTTAGGTTTACCTGCTTTCTGTGGTAACTTTTTATGGATTTAATTGCGAAGGCGGCATATTGATTCCTAAAGTTTGTCACCAGAGACATGATGCCACTGACTGTAATCACAGGGTTATCTAATACAGCTGTGCTATGATCTGACTATACTTTTGCCGGTCAACAGCGATGCGATGCTTATGCTTGGTTCACCTTTAAAAGCTCTTCGACTGCGCTCTCACAGGTTCTGTTTTCCTCGTCAGCATGGAAACAACTAGCCACAACAGGGATAGCATGGGTTAACTGGAAAAGGTTGTTTTCTTCCTGACAAGCGTTTACTTTACTAGAGGATCTTGTATAACAAGTGCAGCGGTCACCGTTTTTATGACAGTCTTGCAAAAGCCTACAATTATTTTTGCAGCGTGTAGCCAGCGACAATAACAACAATTTAAATATGGCCGCCACTTGTAATTTTTTCAAAATAAAAGGCGAAGCTTACTCATTAGTTTTTAATTATACAATGATAATTAAAAAACATTTTTTTTTTAAATTTAACTGTATGTGATACCAAGCAGATGTATCTAAATACTGTATGTGTATGTTTGTATATGTATTATATGTCTTATGATCACTCTCAACTTAAAAAAGAACATGTTTTCCGCTTGTAGAACATGTGTTTATTATTAACCTTGTCTTCTGTTTTGTCCTGCGCTACTAACATCCCACTTGTGGCCTGTACCGTTACATTGTGAGAAGGCTTTCAACTAAACAGGCCTTGCTTCCTCAACAAAATGAGCAGGGAAGATTATGATTAACCCCATCCACCCTGGTCAAGTCTTTTTGGAAAATTCACGTCTGGTAATGCCTGACATTCATCAGGACCAAAACCTCATGCCATAAGAACTTTTTTTCCAACAGTAGTAAGTCATATCAACAATGTCCACAAACTCCTGTTTCATCCCACAGACAGCTTTTCAGTGCGTCATATTGACACAACCTTACATATAATTCATATAATTTAGCTTAGTCTATGTAACTTTGTATTCGGATTGTTATTGTCTCCTTTATTTATGTTCCCATTTGTACACTTAACTTAACCACCACTTTTGTACGTATATGTGTTTGTGTTAACAATTCAACTCACAACTCTGTCTATAGGCTCACAAGCTATGTGGCCCTGGTGTGAAATGCAACTTTATGGGTGTGTTGATGTATAATAGATTTAATGGAGAAATTAATGATAATAAACAACAAAAAACGAAATGTAGTGTAGGCTAGGCTACCATCTCATTCCATGGTTATTTCCAAGATGAGTTGAGCTAAATTGAGTTGAGCAAGATGACCTTAAATGACAATGATGCAGATGCAACATGCAGTGTATTTATCTACTAGTTAACGACACAAAAAGGCATATACCCTTTTCAAACCTTGAAACATATGTCAAACTAAATTCTGAAGCTGTATTTTATTTTGACGCTTTTCGTCGCTATATTGCCATCACGTACTGCTGCTTATTGTCGCTAGCTCCGAGGAACTTGACTTCTCTCTGAATACTTTATTCTCACGACCTGTTCCCGTCACAACCGGCAGCGCCCTCTAGTGGTCTGGATATACACCTCTATACATATTATAACCGTGTTGCTCACAGTGAAAACACAGACAGAAATCGAAAATTGTGTCCGATGAGAGTAACATTTTACTGCTTCTCTCTCATTTAACACCCCTCTACACTGGCATATGTAAGATTTAAAGCTGAAACTTGCTGGCTCCAAGTTGTCACAGGACTTTACGTCAGCAATTTCCCCACAGAAAAATCACTATAGTGAATTGTAACAGTATACAGTTTTCTGAACACAAATCATGCTGGTGAATGTATGAAGGAAAATGAGAAATTTACATTGTATGTGTGGGGTTTTACGGGGGGAAGATTCAGTGTTCCCCTGGATACTGATAATTGAACTGCAAAGCCAAAATGAGAGTGGGCTAAAATGTAAGTCTATATGCACTGTCTATGTAATGGTAACGTTGTGGCCATTATTACATTGCAACCACATTCCTTGTACAAAGGCCATGGAAAATACGTCTGTCTGATTTTCAAATATTGGCACATTATTTATTAATTCAGTCAATTATGTTCAGTCATAATTCGGTTGCAAATATTCTGAACAATGGTAATCATAAAAGCAGTTTACTCAATTTACTCCCCCACTGTATCCCCTTCCTGCCATTACCTATAGTCCTGCCATTACCTATATGGTTTTATAACCCCCCACCCCCATATTACCTGACTGAATGGTATAAATATCAACACCTTCCTACAGTCAGATAGGCCATTCTCTGAGCAACACACGTAGAGGGTGTCTCCACACTGAAATATGTCTTCTGGTCTGCTCTTCAAGTTTGGCGTGCTCATTAGATTCTATCAAAGGCTAGCTGAGTTAGGTTTTCAAGGTTGCAAACTTCCAAGGCTTATTGCCATGAAATTGACAGACTGATACAAATTTTTGACGTGAGAATTTATTTGGATGCTAGGCTGAGACAGGACTGAGGTCGATGACTTTTCTGGAAAAACTACAAATCTCCATGAGACAGGGATGACTCCAATAAGGTTACAGACTTGGTTGCATTCTTTCATAAATAACATTGGCAGGGATGTTTATGATGAAAACTAGCGAGTTGACAACTTTCCTAACACAACATCAAGCAAGCACAACACAAGACAGCAAGACAGTATTACATATAAGTTATTACTGACTAGTCCAACAGAAGGAAGGCCAGTTCGACATCTGACTTGCATCCTTTTGTAACTTGTTCATATTGTGTGTGTGTTGGCGAGAGAGAACCACGGGTCTCTGGAGGTTTGCTTAGCCCTCTGTAGTGAGGTCAGGGGTCACAGTGTGACCGGTCAGATCTGGTGTGAGTCCACACAGCAAGCAGGAGGGGTACAGAGGAGAGGAGGTTTGGCTTGGCTTGGCTCCAGGAAGAAGACAGGGCGGGGGGTATGTATGAAGGTTTCGCCTGTGAAAGAGTAAGCACTGCTAGCACACAGCTGTTAGCACTGCTAGCAAACACACACACACACACCAAAATAGAAAACATACTGAATGTGTGCACTGAGAGCAGAATGCAGAAACGGAAGGAGGAGTGGGAAAATCAGACCTCAGTTACCTCAGCCTCACACAAAACCACAGCTATGATGACATGGCGTACACACACATCAGCGACATCATGAAAGTATACCGCTCCATATGATTGCTCACTCTTAATGAAAAGAAGACTGAATGTTAATGAGCATTGAGTAGTATGAAACCCTTCCCAATGACATGCACATATGGGGCCAGCAGGTACCAGAGGCTCCATTTACATTATTAACTGTGTTTTGCTGCCACCTTCAGTCAAGTATGGGGGAGATGCACTAGCCACAGATTTGTGTAATAAGATCCACATCTCTTCAAACGAAACTGTTGTATCCATGCCAGAGTGAGGACAATTGTGTGATACTGTCAGGGCTGGATATGACACATGAAGCAAAGAGAATAAATATGAGATATTCCTTGTCATGACTGACTTTGATGCCTGTCCCTGACAAGCTGTATTTCTTTGCTGGTATGTGTTCTGTTTTAAGGCATCGGACTGTCTCTGTGGGAAAATGGCCACAATATGGCATATCATTTCTCACAGTTTGACATATATCAACCCCTAATAGCACCTGTTCAGGAAAATCCCACCTGAAATGCACTAGGACTATGACCTAGACCATTTGTGAAGGCTGCCCAGCGTTGGACTGCCTATTGGTCAAACTCATCTAGGCATCTGTTTCAGCAGTAGGGCTGCTAAGTCTTGAGCTCACGTACCAGGCTCCACCCTGCTCTGACCTTTCAGCATGCCCATTTATGCCACATGGCAGTCCTTGTGTTATGCCTGGTGTTTATTCAGCTGGAAATCCCATAACTTAATTATAGTTTTATCACTTAATTCAATTACAGATGTAATATACCCATGAATGTCCTTTTAATTCCAATTAAACTATGTGAAAAAGCAGACTAAGGCCGTGTGTTGAAGGGGTATCTGTGCTAAAGGAGTATTGGCTTGGTTGACATTGATCAAAGGTAGAGTACCATGCACTAATTAGACAGAGAAACTGGATGCTATAGTATTATAAGGTCATTGAGCTCAAAATAACTGAACCCAGGCGTGAGAGGCTAGAGTATATTGATCCCTCTGTCAGAGTGAGCTTTGTAAATTTGAGAGCAGGGAATGGGAAGCTTTATAAAATGTCTGCTTTAAGTTTTAATGATTCTTTCACCTGTTTGAATTCATGCTAATGCACAAATGCCATAGCACATTTTAAACAATGCTCAACAGCTTGAGTGAAATTAAGTTGTAAAGAAGAAGCCATACTTCAGGTGAAAGTTTAAATCATTTAAAATAAGCAATTAAACAGCCTAAATGAGCATTTGGGCCCATCTTGATACCCAAAACTTGTATGCTTTTTAATAACCATAAAGTAAAAAAGAATCATATTTTTAAAAGGAAATCTATTGAGTTAATGGGTCACTGACCAGTCAAGTGACCAAACTGCGAAACACTGTGTGAGCTCTCAACGTCGACGTCTGGCAGCAGGTACATCAGGATACAGGAGGAACCCAGAGAAAGTGGAGTCATTGTTGTTGTCAGCGTACACCCCTCCGACGTTGTCCTCCCCATAGACTTGCAGCCACACCTCGTCCCCTGCCTTCAGCCTGAGTATGATGGCCCCTGAGGCCTGGTCTAGGTTCCCTTCTTGGTACTGGTCGTAGGTGAATATCATGGTTTTGTCATTCTTGTACAGGCTGACCCTCATGTCTTTAGGGTAGACGGTTATGTGGTAGGTGAAAAAGTAGACCCCTGGGAGAACACAGCGAAACTTCCCGCTCAGGTCGTCGTAGTGGTTCTGCTCATTGTGGAAGAACTTGCTGAAGCGGACGGGCACGTTGGTGGCGTGGACGGCACTGGTGAGGCCCACGCTGAAGGCGGAGTGGTAGGACAGGGCGCTCTCCCCGCGGGCACCCTGCAGGCCTGGGCTGCCGGAGACCCCTCGAGGCCCTGGGGGCCCGTCCGCACCATTCTCACCGGGCTCTCCTGGCTCCCCTGGTACACCTACCGGCAAGCAGACGAGTGCAGCGACAGTATTAATACAATTATCTAAAATGGCATTACTTTTGGGGAAAGGACTGTAAATTGTAATGTAAGCTCAAAGTTTTGGAATACTGTATAAATACCGATACTGAATAAAGTCAGTATGTCATGAGCAAGACCCAGGTACCTTCATCTCCTTTCTCTCCCTTTGGACCATCATGACCATCATGCCCATCTTTGCCTGGATGCCCGGCAAGCCCAGGAATGCCAGGTACCCCTCCTATCCACATGGCACATGGCTGCCTCTCCTCCGGTACCCCTATCTCTGCCACAGGCTCCCCCAGCTCTCCCCCGTCCTCTGCGGCATCCTCCTCTGGCCCTGCCATGACTTCTTCTTCCTCCTCCTCCTCCTCCTGGGCTGACACCATTGGTCCAGAGAGTAGTAAGCCCATAAGAACTGGCCACAGCAGTTTCATAACGGCAACAAATTGTTCTGTTCTCTACAGTGACAGCACAGTGATAGCAGATTGTGATTATAATGGGTGTCATATAGTGGGAAATAGGCTCTTATGTTTTGGTAATAACATCTTAGTGAAGACACTATAGACATACGTATGATTCCTTCCGAAGAAGAAATCCATCTTACTTTAAAAAAAAAGTCACTACCAAACTAGAGACCAGACAGGTATTGATTTTTTTTCTGAGCTTCTTAGTCTGTTCTTTGTCCTACAAACCAATTGATCGGCTGCCTTGCAAAAATACATTTCAGGCCACGGTGGAAGCTCAGAATTATCTCCACAAGAGTGTAATGGTAACGCCATGAATATAACTTACTGTAATCTTGATATTAATGGTTTGTTTGTTTGTTGTTATAGTTGTTAGTTAGAAAAATACTTGACGTTAAACCTAATGCATCAGTTACCCTAACGAATATTTAGCCATAATATTAAGCAGAATAATGTTGGAGTTTTTCCTCATTTCTCAGAATGAATGCATTACTAATTAGCATTTAAGCCATGACTACTGTACGTTATGGTAGCCTTAATGCAGCCCACAGTCTTAGCTTGGAGTTAGCATTCCCACTACAATATGCAACACTCAAAGTTCAGCTCTTCCCTCTTAGTAAGATAGCAAATAGCTGTGTTGAATGATGCTGTCACTAATATTTAAATGTAAGTCTCAGTATTACAGAGCTAGCCTGTCAACAAGGTATAAAGGAATAGGTCGACTTCTTACCTGATTTGCCTGTTCTCGTCCACTTGTTCCAATGGCAGCATTCAAGTGGACAGTTGGTGTCTGTCGCAGAGAGAATGACCTTGCAGGACTATAGTGTAGTTCCTGATAGATCTTCATACTATATTTATCTGTGTCTGAAGTTATTTATGGCCAGCTCTTCTAATCAGCAGCAGTCTGACAGCCACCCTTGCATGTATTAATGTCTGCAGCTGGAAACGTTATCTTATAATCTGATACAGAATTGTTTAAATTAATTAAATGAATGAATACATTCACATTCCATCATTTAATTTACAGTGTTTTATGTAGATTTTACAGAGCATTAACATAATGTATTCTATTCATTCTCTGTTTAATACAAAATATGGAATTATCTTTGATCTAAAATAGATCTTGCAAAGAAACTTAGAGGAGGGTGATAAGCCGCATCCCTGTTAGTGTGTACATTTACAAAACAATTTACAAAAAAAAACAATGAATTTCAAACTCACTTTTTGCAGCACTTCCCTACAACCATCTTAACAACGTTGAAAAAGTGGGAATACCCAATGGGACAATCAAAAAAAAATAAATCAACACAAAACACTTTTTGTCTAAAGTGAAAAGAACATATATTTTTTTGTTGTACACAGGTACGCTCTTCCTACTAATCAATGTTGTCTTGTTTTAGACTAGAAATATGTAATTGAATAATTAATATCTTTGTCAATATTATTAAGGAATTGACTTATAGTTATTATTTTCATGCATGCTATTAACGGCCATTACATCTATTTACCAGAGGGGGGCAGCATTCTTTAAGTAATTCATACATTTATTTCTGTTTTATGTATTCGTACATGGTGACAGTACATCAGCACATCATATTTCCTATTCATCTGCTGTCACCATTCTATTCAGCAGAGGAGAGATAGAAGTTATTCCAAAGCAAAAATTCATCAGCCTTGAATCCTCTGTTGCTCCCCAGATCTTCAGCCCTTACAGCAAACTCAGCTGTAATCTTACTGCCAGAGGTGTGATCGACCTCTCTGACACATATTGAGGGAGTGTGTGCTTTGAATGAGTTGTTGTGTGCAGCTCCGAGTGTTCACTGCCCATAGAGAAGAACTGGCACTGGGCAAGCAATTCACAGAATGAACACTCCGAGACAACAGGATTCTTCCACTTGTCCCATAGAAAAACTGCTTAATGGTTTCACTCAGAATGCTTTCAGCCTCAGAAATCCCTGACCCCATATAACCAATCCCTACACTAAAAGATAGGAACTGTGTGAAAACTAATAGACCAAAGCTATCCAAAAAGGACATCCTTCCACACAACAGACACTAGAAAGACTAGGATACAAAGACAATGAGGTTGCTGAGGTTTGCAACAGGCCTTCTTGTGCCTCAAATTAAATGTGCATAGCGCTTAAAATCAAACAAAAAGCAAAAAGCAAAACAAGATAATCAGACTTCAAAAGCTTGGTGATATCAACAGCTGATAAACATGTTCAGAAGAGCATCCAACTACCTCTCTAGAGTAAAACTCACATCTGAGCAGCATAACCTGAGACATTTCTGGCTGCACTGAAGACGTCTACTCAAAGGGGGGGGGAAGAAGCACAGGGGATAAGATCTGATTTAGATGTCTTCATGTTTGGCAATAGTGGCTTAATGTGCAAAAGCTCCAAGGATTTGTCTCTCCTCTGGACTTTCTGAGGCTGCAATTAGTGGATCTAAGAGGACTGGAGTTCATTTTCCTTTTATGTCATAGCCAAAGAGCTCCAGATAGCAGATTCACACCCTCTGGTCTTTCTATGAACATATTTAGAATGCCTGATGATGTGTGCCTGCTTAATAAAAAAAAATACACTCTTCCGAGGAAAATTTAGGCACACCATTTCCCCAAAAAAAAGGCCATTAAAGTTGTGCCTACACTCAGTTAGAATCACCAGAGAGACCACAAAAAGGCAACACCGTACGTGCCAAGCAACTGACATAGGTTTTAAGGGTTTGTTTACGGTCATCTATTATTTGTGCTTTGTGCTCTGTATAATTGTTCATAGAAAAGAATCAATGTGCCTGTTTCACCCTTAAACAATTATTATTTAGATAAACACAGCCCAGTGAAAATAGCCTGAGGCTTTTTTCAGATGACTCCTGTATTTGCAGAAAGGGGTTCTTGAATTAAATTGCCTGCCTCAGGCAAAGGCATCTGAAAATGTCGATCTACCAACCTTGATGTAACCCACTTTGATAACATTTAACTAAAGTGGGTTAATGAAACTGAAAATGCCATGACACCTTACCCTCTTGTCACAACATAAATGCTACTCGCTAACCTATAATGCATAAAGACATAAAGACTTTGTTAAGAGATGATAACGAGCAATGAGAGTGCCTTTTTATGGCCGTTTCACACTGAGAATTTAGCCAGTAATATATGTAAAGACAGTAATATATAGCAAAGCATGTTCTGTCATTGCCCGATCAGCATTACATCAAACAGTTCTTGTCATCAAGGACAATATAGTGTGCCCTAAATTGTTGTTCAAGTGAGCCTCCTCCTTGCTGCACACCTTAGAATATCCTGAACTTTTCTATAGCTGACATGCTGCCAAGTCCTTCAAATTCAAAGGCTCTGTGGCAGTCTGGAAAATGCCACAGAAACAGATTGACACAGTGCACCCGGCCCAAGGATGATTGCAGCATGCAGAATACACAGACTAAGTCTGCACACAAACAGCAAGTGCTTAAGATGTGAAAGACAAACAGTACCTTAATACCCACAATAACTAAAGCGCCAGTCAAACACACACAAGAAAAAAAACATAAGTCTAGCTTTGACTAGCTACCGCTAGACTGAACCCACGCTGCCCAGCCATTTCAGCTGCACTGTCCACCTCAGGCAGTTTGCCATCCCAGCTTAAGCTGCTGGCCACAGAAACAATGAAATAGCCTGTGAGAAAAATGGCCTGAGTCGGCCATCTCACGATGTGGGATGTAGGCTGCTGGAACGTGGTTGCAGGTAGGCAGGAGCACACACAGCGCAGGAGACAGTGGTTTCTTATAAAAAATAGCTATATTTATTAACACAGGGTAATCACAACCCCAAAACATATAAATAAAATAAAAAAACAGGGTACTTTAAACTCCGAAACATAGAAACAAAACCAGGGTAATCACAACCCCAAAACATATAAACACACACTGAACAAAACTAAAGCTCTGAAACAGGCAAGGTACACCTCTTTACGCACAACATGTTTTGTCTATGTACCTGCCCCAGCTTTCTTCCAGCCTGTTCAGTCTCTCTCTCCCTTAACAATGAGGTGCACCTTTTAACAAGGCAGCTCATGGGCTAAATTGGCGTACCATCCCACCGCAGCCACCAAATGTGAGAATGGACCGAGCCAGCCATCTCACGATGTGGGATGTAGGCTGATAGAATGTGGTTGCAGGTAGGCAGGAGCACACACAGCGCAGGAGACAGTGGCTTTCTTATAAAAAATAGCTATATTTATTAACACAATCACAACCCCAAAACCTATAAAAACATATAAACAAAACCATAGGCATATTACTGCGCTATGTAGGTTTCTGGAAGCCGCCCGGGTACTACTCTCTGCCGGACTAGTGAGTAACTTATTTGCCGTCTTGCTTTGTCTTGTGTTGCACTTGCTTGATGTTTGACTGTGTTAGGAAAGTTGTTGACGCACTAGTTTGTCATAGTGTCAAAGTAATCAAATTTCAACAGGTTTTGCCCAAGTTTAGCCGCTAGCATCTCGTTAGCAATTAGCAACTCCTCCGTTGTGCTGCTATAAGTCCTGACCTCTCACCTTTGTGTTTACTTCCTGCATTTGTTTGTTTTCCCCACCCTGTTCTGTACCCACCTACTCATCAAACAGTCACATGCCTAATTACTCTAGTATTTATACCTGGCCCTTTGGCAAACTCATTACCTAATCTTAGTGATCTGTGTAGCCTACCTCGGTTCACCACTTGAAGCTACCGCTTGTCTACCTGTGAGTTTTTCTGGATGTTCCTGGTTTGTTTCGCTACTGTTTAGCAGTTAGATGCTTCTTTGTTTTGACTCGTTCTGGAACTTGAGTTCACCTGGCTGCCCTGTTTTATCTGAGCCCTGAGTTATATTTTGCTCTTTTAGGATTGTCTGTGTTTTGGGGTTTTTCCCTACCTTCTGATTTCATTTGGATCTTTTGTGTTATTGAAAATAAAGACAAAACTTTTTCCTAAGATCTGTACTTGGGTCCTACCTTTGCTCAGTGTGATACACACTGGTTCAACCATCCAGCTACCCGGGTTCAATCCCTGACTCCGGCCTGACATAACTGACACTAGCTGATCAAACCAGACACACCTGCAGTATCAAACCTGCCACTTCTACAGACATAACAACCTGAACAAATATTTTTTTTTATTTTATGTCATTTGTGATTTGTCTGAGTGTGACAGCGATTCTAGATGAGTATCGGTTTTACCATCATATGTGGAGCTATATGTCTCCACCATTTCAACTGGTTAACAGTCTGACTCCCAGAGCAGCCCCCACACTTCAACACAGTCTTTTATTGTGCAAAACAAACTTTGTAATGCACTAAGGAAAAGACCTATCACACGGTGACATATAACTACAAAGACAGGGACACAGTCTAAAGTTAAGAGTTTGGAATTTTTTTTTTTTTTTTTTTTTTCACAGCAAAGTAACATCATGCTGACAGACAGATGCCACTGGGTGCTCCATAACCCTTTTGAGGTTTTGTGCTGAATTACATATATAAATGTGGCCAGCAATATGGCTAATAAAGAATATGTAAGAGAGTATAGTACTTTTCTATATTGTTTGTTGTAATTTCACACCAAGGAGACTACAATGTTCACTTGAAGATTTGATCAACACTTTGAAAATAAGCTACATTAATAGCTACATTAATTATCACAAGAGGTCAATAGTTCCTATCGGTGGGAAGTTGTGTAGTTGTGTAGCACTATGGCAAATACATTGAGCATATGTTTTTCAGAACCATTATCTGATGTTCAAAAGTTGGAATTGTAGTGCAGTTAATTCACTTTAAGGTTCCTTATTACAGAAACGGTGCTGTGGTGGCAGGAAACTGAACCACTGAATAGGGAATATTCTGGGGTTTAATTTTCAAGGTAATCCATTTGAATGACACAACCCACACCTCAGTGTTAAGAAGCAAGGAAAGGCCACTAGTGTGCATAATACTGTAAATCTGGTTTATTGCCGTGAGCAAAAATATTTGATTTTGTATTAATCTCACAGAGTTATTAGATTAGATGATTTCTCAAGGTGAACCTTAGACATCATTAAGGCTAAATCTAATTTCACTAAGCACATTTCCAGGAAGAAAAATCATATTTGGGATTTACACCAGCGTTACTCCTCCCCTCAGTCATTTACAAATGCCTTGGTTAAAATTACTTCAAAGTTTTCTTGAAGAGATAAATTGGATATATCATTTCAACAAGAAATGCTGAACTGGCAGGAGGAGACTATAATGTGCTTCTACAGAGTAGGCTAGAATATCGCAGTAATACCTGTTCATTTTTCATTAAAACAATTTGTATGATTTACTTCAAACAAACACTATTGAAGTCAGTGTCATTATAATTCTCTTACTGAGTTCAGCTGGCCAAGAGTGTCCATCGTGAGTGCGGCCGTGGCCCCCCCCCCCCCTGGCCGTGGCCCCCCCCCCCGTGTTCTGCATGCATGGCTTCTCTCCTGGTCTGATCTGCACATTCGACTGCACTCACGATGGACACTCTTGGCCAGCTGAACTCAGTAAGAGAATTATAATGACACTGACTTTAATAGTGTTTGTTGTTTGGAGCAGGGATAGATAGACGAGATGGTTGAGAACCCTACATCTAATCTCTGCACACACTAATGGGAGATCTCTGGATAAACTGTCCACTTTCTTTCCCTCTCATTGTAAGTTCAAAGCATGACTGCAAAATACCATAGGGACTTGACAATGCAAGGGAATTAAACTGATGCCCTGATGAAACTGATGTCATTATCTGATGCCAGCACTGAGTGTCAGGGAGGATTGGCAGGGGTTTGATGGATAACAGCCTGGCAAAAAAAAAACGATGTCAGGGTGAGTTGTGGAAATGCTTATAAATCACTCAAATGAATCATTCAAATTTAATTAATCCGGAAAAACCAACTGCTGTTTCAGCAAACCAACGGTTTCAATTGCACAGTTTTGAAAAATTCAAACAAATATACACTACAGCTCGAAAGTTTGGATTTATCCAGAAAAATGAATAGAAAATATAGTCAAGACATTGACAAAGTTAGAAAAAATGATCTCATCGATTTCCAATTCATCAAAGAATTCTGCATTTGCAGCAATTATAAACTTTGTGCCATTACAGCTTGACTGCTTCTTCTCCACATAGGTCTTGCATAATTTGGACAAAAGCTTTGGGTCACTGTGTTGTTGTACGATGAAATTGGCTCTAGTCAAGGCATGGCAATGGAGTCATAGAAATATTGCTACCCTGTACAAATGATATACTTTACCAGCACCAAAACAACATTTTTCCTCTACCGTGTTTGAGAGATAGTGTCAAGATAGATAGATAGATAGATAGATAGATAGATAGATAGATACTTTATTAATCCCGAGGGAAATTTAGGAAGCACTCCCCTTGCATCTTTTAATTTGTTCTACAGAAGTTCTTTCTCTGTGGTCAATCTAACACCCAGCATATGCTTCCTTTAGTCCACTGGAGTCTTGTCCTGCCATTGGCCACCCTCAGACATAGTATTGTGTTCCAGAACTTTCTCTCTGTTGAAGATAAGACTAGCTTTTTTCTGGGTCCTGTTTAATAAAATTGGTCCTGCGAGGCATCTGTTTCCCAAATGACTGATTCTGATGTTTGAATCCTCCAGTAAAGTTGTGCACCCAGGCCTCCAGCTTCTCTTTCCATCCTTGTTAAACGCCTGCTTGCACTGTTCTGTGAGAGATGTAGTGTGTATCTTTTTTCCAGATATCTTCAATTTCTTGCCAATTTACATGCATGTAATAACCTTAATTTCCGAGAACCACAACTGACGAGTTTCTGAAGAAAGCTCTTTCTTTCCAACCATAGACATAATTGCGAAGGGGGTTTCTAATGATAAATTAGCCTTTTATTACTTTTAATTTAGGATTAGCTAACATAATGTGCCATTGAATCACAGGAGTGATGGTGGCAGAAAATGTGTCTTTTACACCTATGTAGACATTCCATTCAAAATCAACCGCTTCTAGCTGTCCTAGTCATTTACAACATACACAATGTCTACACTGTATTTATGATTGATTTTAGGTTATTTGGACAGAAACCAGAGTGATTTTCTTTCAAAAACAAGGAACAGTAGTGGTAGCAGTAGGGCAGCAGTTTGAACAGTAGTGTATGTCAGATAATGGTGTGGCTCGCTGATGAGTTGGCAATGTTTTCATCCACAAACGACTAATTATTCACCTGATCAAAGAAGTTGGGAGAACTCAGTGACTACTTCACTGTTCCAAATGCTTGATTGTAAAACTGGGGCTGGAGGAAAACAGCATTTTAAAAGAATAACGAAGAAACCTTTTCCTCCCACTATTGCTTTCGAAACAGAAGAGTAGCCATTAGCTGTCTGCGCACACACACGCTAACCGTGACCCTAAGGTGATCCACTGTCAGAATCTGTGAGTTATAAGATGAAGTGCACTGTGGAGGGTTTACAAGATGCCCTTGAAAGATTTCTGCATTTATGAACTGATGTAGCAAGTTGCATCTCAAGGGCAGCGTTTGAGTTGTGCTCATATTAATGAGGTGCACTGTCAGTTATGCCGGGTTTACAGTACATGTCTGCTTGTGCTCTATTTCAATAGCTGGATCATTAGCTCTGAATCGAAATTGCTACCCGATACTAGTCGCGCATGCTCAGACACAAAGGACCGGGCGGCTCCAGAAATCCTACAGACCGCAGTCATTTCCCTACAGAACCCCCGATGGCAATGGCGGAGAGGCCATTCTCCATATTAAAAGTAATTGTAGCGGCACAATTTTTTTCAAAGCTGTTATTTTAAGGTAGAATTGTTACATAGTGTTACTTTGAACACTAATAATGCAAATTCGTTTTTCTACAGTTTGCA
Organism: Clupea harengus; assembly: GCF_900700415.2. Lineage (NCBI taxonomy): Eukaryota > Metazoa > Chordata > Actinopteri > Clupeiformes > Clupeidae > Clupea > Clupea harengus. Next base: position 23,499,091 of record NC_045173.1, on the reverse strand, counting down.
TTCTATGCATAGCCTACATGCATACATGCTTCTCTGTAAGGTAATTTAAACAAGAAATGGTATATTGTACAATGAGCACACATTGGTCCTAAATGGAGATGTTTTAGTTAGACATAGTTATAGGCATCCTGGCATCTCTCCAGAAATTGATCTAGATTGATTATGGACTGGATAATTACCTGTGTAGCAGAGGCATGTACATTTTCTCAGTTCAGTATCTTGTCTGCAGCAAATGCGGTAATGATGTATGAGTAGCGGGTTGAATTCACCGTTGCAGCATTCAGTTGGCTCCACCTAATCAGTTATGTCACTAATTAGTGGGGACTGCCTGGGTGTGGGTATAAAGGCCGGTGAGATTGTTGAGTGATATCTGCGCTTGTGTACCGCTATACCTCCTGTGCGGTGTGGCTTCCTGTTTTTCCCTTTGTCTCCCAGTGTCTTTGAAATACCGTGGGTATCGTTAGAACTTTCTACTGACATCATTTTACGTTTAGTGCTTTTTAATTCTGGTTTGTGTTCTGCTGATGTGACACGGCCTAGCGGAAGGCTGGATTTGCCACATGAGCTGCTGTCTTGTCTTTGAGTTTGTTTTGAGTGTTTCGTTTTTTGCTACTTCACTACATAGCCTGTCTGTCTGGTTGAATTTGTTCCTTAGTTGCCTATTCCCTTTTTGTTCTTTGGTGGGGTTGCTTCTATCCGTCTCATATAGCCTAACGTATTGTGTTTGTCTCGTTAAATTTATTTTAACGTATTAAAAGTATTTTCTTTTGTCTGTGTTAGTTTACTTTAGTGTAAGGGCATGGTTTTGCCCAGTCCATGTGCTGTTTGTTTCTGTGTTTTGTATGTGTAGTTTAGTTGCACTTTGTTTACACTGCAGGAATCCTGTGAGAGGGGAGACCATCAACTTGCCTGAGGGCATTGGTGGTGCCCTGTCATTGTGTTGTGTGCATTTGTGAACTATTTGCCCTACTTCTGGGGTCGACTGGTGGTGTTTATTTTCTTTGCCCATCTTTAGTTATTAAGCAGGCATTAGGCTATTATCCTGGAGGGGGGTGTGTGTGTGTGTGTGTGTGTGTGTGTGTGTGTGTGTGTGTGTGTGTGTGTGTGTGTGTGTGTGTGTGTGTGTGTGTGTGTCTACACGGTTGTTGTTAGCCCTGGAAGGCACTTCCTAGTTAGCCTGCCTCCCTCCCTGTATATAACCTTAGTTTTCATTAGTTTTGAGTTGTTCCCCTCCCTATAGTGTTTGCCAGTAGTGGTATCACAGTGCTGTCTGTTTGGGCCCTGATTTTAAAGACGTTACCTTCGACTAATCCGTCTGAAGGCTCTTTAGGTGCATGGTGCATCGACACAAAGCCACGTCAGCCAAAGATCATTTCTCAAACTTCCCCTAATCATGCTTCCCAATGTGATTCACTGAATTGGTGTTGCTTTGTTATTTGCTGAATGGAAAGGAGAGGAAAAACTGAATGATAAATGCTCCTCTTTTATGGTTAGTGCATTTTATGTAATAAATTAATTGGATATAAAAGTAGGACATATGGTTTTGCTGTGGTAAAGTTAACATACTATGCAATTTAGTAGTTTAGAAAACACTTTACTCCTAAAGTAAAAGTAAAGCTAATGCTTTTAATTCTCTGGGGACAAAGTTTTCTAATATAAGGAGTAATTTGTCAAAGATTGCTGAAAAGCACTTGAATAATTCATACAGATTTGAAATGCTATTTCTCTGACAGTTTCTCCATTGCTGGTAACATTGGGTCATGTGATGTGGATGACATTATACTAGCTTCTCCACATACTGATGCATTTGGTGACAACATTTTTTCATCATCAACTAATCCCCAGCACCCCATTAGCCCACCATGGCACAGGAGAGGAACTGTAAAACACAAATCAATTGCACTACAGTGATTTAACAGCCACTAATCAGCAGCTCTCATCCACAGCAATCATGTGTTGTGTGCAAACAAACACCCAGACATGGCCAAGATGGGGGGCTTCACACCCTACATCCGGACCGTAAAGGACGGGAATGGAATTGGACTCAAACGGACTTGTGTATGGTGGAGGATGGGTCAAAGGGGGAACCTTGAGGGAGCCAAACATGGCCTGTGCTGTCAGATGTTTTTGTTTAGGCTCAAGCCTCTGTATGAATCTCGGTCCTGTATCTAAGAGTGTGTGACGGCCTCAGTGCAGTGAATATGCCAGCATCAGTATCAATTTGTTTCAGGCAATGAAAATTGAACTAAATAACTGTCAACATGGTCGGGGTGACTGTGTACATGCGCTCGAAAAAATTAATAAATGAACACTGATGAGGCTATTGTCTCTTCACATAACATTCCAACTAACTGAAATCCACAGAGATGATATTTTTGCATGAATCTTGTGGCCAGGCAAAACAAATTAGGGGATAAAATGATGGGTTTAGCGCTAGTTAGTTGCTTATTTGTGTTCAATATATTTATTATACTTTAGTAAACGTGTTTGCCTGCTGATTCATTGTGGTTCTTCAGATGAAGTCCATCATGTTGAATATAGAGGTGAATACAATCACAGTAAATGAGGAATTGGGTTTGGAGAAGAAAAGTATGGCCCAATTATCCTGCTAATTTATCCGGATTAGCCTGAGTAGTCCATGTGTATATCATAGTTCACTTGCTGCCAAGGGGATGCCTGTTGTGAGGAGCAGCGCTTTAAGCAGAGCTAAACTCCCTCAAACCCCATTAGACATTCAAAGTCAAAGTGGACTACATGGCAGAGGGATTTACCAGACACATAATATTACACCTGGATATCATTACCAGCAAAAGAAAATCCTGTTGCAAATTATTATTTTTCCATTTGCAGAATTTGAAGGTCTCCACTTTCACTGTTGATGTCAAAATAATGGGATTCTCAGTGGATTATTTCTATACTGAACATAAGATTGAACAAGGTGTTGCATAACGTACATACACACACACACACACACACACACACACACACACACACACACACACACACACACACACACACACACACACACACACACACACACACACACACAGTGGATTATTTCTATACTGAACATAAAATTGGCAGCTTCACAGTATGAAATAAGAACCAGTCAGGTCAAGTCACTGTTCCACTGGACCTTTCGTAGAAACAGTCATCGGACTGTGGAACATTACTGCCTGATAAAGAGCATGACCAGGTTCTCTAATTTCATGCATCACGGCCAGACCACCCTGGCAGAGATCTACTTAAAGAGGTCTGCTTTTTTTTACTGAAAATATCCATCATTTTAATCCCCTCTAATAAAGCAAGTTGCTTAAACTTCTCTCTCTCTTTTTTTTTAGCTGAACCTGCCCCAGTTGCCAGATCTTATAAAAGAGAACAACGACGACACTTGAGACTCCATTCACTTTAAGTGAAAGCATTTTTTTTTTAGATAGAAAATACTGTGGCTGTTCTGTTTATGAGGTGATAACTATTACCATCCAAATTAAACAGTGGACCTTTTTATATATTATACTACATTTGGTGAATATGCCTTGTAGCACATCATTTTCAAGCTTAGTACTGGAATACATATATGGAGATATACAGTACAGCCTCAAACAACCTCCATTAATACAAGCAATATTTCTTTCATTTTTCTTAGTTAATGGATTTTTGGGATAGTGTGCTGAGAAAAAGGCTGACTCTTTGAGTTAATCCACTTGGTCAGGTTGCTGATTAGCCCAAAAGGGACATTGAAAGGGAACATTGATTTCATTGAGGCCAATTACTTCAGTGGGCTGCTCAGCTAATTGTTTCTACAGTTTTAATTACAGCTGAATCCACGTGAGCCCTAATACACTTGTGAGTGCTTGTGAACGCCGATAGTGATCTGGACATTCTGAAGCTGGTAGGCATGGAAACGATCTACTTACCAGTACTGCATAAGCACACTTAAACACACAAACACCTCATCATCTTCTCCTTTTTCTCCACCCGGCAAGCGCAGGCCTTGACTCCTGTGGCTCTGGCAGCTTGACTGATTGGACGTGCAGTATGCAGAGCCCTTGCTTTACTAATGGAATACGACCTCCTGCCTGCCTGGCATTGATGAATTGTTTGCCTGCTGTGTTGATTTTCTATTACGGTGCTCAAAGGATGGAAGACAAATGCTTCCAAATATTTATTCAATCTACCATGCAGTATCCTCAAGCAGGCCCCGAAGAGGGGGGGTCAAAGGATACAGATGACCAAGTCCCTGGGGGGGGGGGGGGGGGGGGGGCATGCAAAGGTCTATGATTAAATGTGTGTGCGTTTTGGCCAGTGAGCGATCTGTGAGCGGGATGGGCCTTTGGAGATCCTCTTGTCCCCGGGCCTGAGCAAGACGCTCCCCAAAGACTGACTTGCTTGGTGCTTGGTGCTTGGTGATCTTTTTTCTTTCCATGGCAAGGAACCTTGCCATGGACTGGTTCACGGACCCCATTGTTCACTCATGCTGAATTGCAGATACAGGAAAAAAAACAAATGATGCTCTGTCTATGTAGCTCCTGAACTATCAATTCATGGATGCATACACCTGTGTATCAATACCACAGACAGGGGGCCATGAGCGTGAAGTACTATGTGCTTAGCAGAGTAATTGTCTATAGTGATGTGTGTGGCAGGCAATAAGTACACAGGCAAGGGGCACAGTCCTTGGGCATCTGATACTGTTGCCTTAACTACCCTCTTCACTGTCCAGGTGGCCCCAATTCCTGCCCTACAGTCTCTAACCCCAGAGTATCTCCTCGGGTCCCTGGATATCATTTTCTAGCGTGGGGAGTCTAGTCCAGATAATGTACTGGAAAAGCCACGTAGGAGGATGACAAACAACTTCCTCACAGATTTATTTCTAATTCATTATTTCGGTCTCCTGAAGGAGAGATTTGTGACCTTATCTAGAGTTTCGAACCGAGACCGCAGTCAGCTGGAAAGTACTGCTCAGCTTGTTAATGTTTGCCCTCTCAAAATACATTCCAACTGTTTTTAAGAAATGGCCTTTGGAAATGCTCTGAGGCAGATTTGTGAAGAATGTTTTCGGGACTTTTGCAGTAAGAGCTGTAGATAGGTGTTTTCAGAAGTGTTCCATTAGAGTCTTAGTACTGTCCTACTGTTCAATGGTTCAGTTGCAGATCCACACAGGGATGCTTTTTGTACTGTCATATTTCCCAGTGTTCTGTGGCATTAACAGATTTATAAGTGTTTTGCCCTTTGCCACCCTTACAGTTTAGTACATTTTATATGACCCCACACTGCAAGCATTCCTTTTGTATTTACAGTGCCTGTACATCAGAGAAATAAAACATTTTCAATTTTGGCATGTTTTGAAATTGTGTGTAAGGAGTCACAAGAGGTTGTGTTTCATCACCTTGAGTAAATCAGGAAGCCTAGACCTACGAAAAAATGCGCAGTATAATTTTCATTTGGCATTGCATACAAAGTAGTGAATATATTATACAAAAGTGTTTCATAAACACATGTATGACATCCATATCTATCTGTTTTAAACTTGGACTCCTGCTATAAAACTGGCTGTTGGTGTATGTGCTCTAAATGTACAACTGCATTTACATTTATTGTCATGGACTCACCAAACGCTTCATCAATCATCACTGTGTAAAAGGTCTTTATTCACAGAGTTCTAATTGCTAACTTTCAGACTGTGCAGGTCTTGTGAATTAGCTGTCTACAGCACATCAGTACCAGACGAGCAACTGTGAGTGTTACCCTGTAGTTTGGAAGGAATAGCCATCATGACATCTATGTGGACATTTCTTTACCATCGTAACCATAGGAGATTCATTCATGTTGTGGAAGTTGGTAATGACATTACATCATATACTAACCAAAGCATTTGCAGGTATAAACCTTTTAAAATCCAGAAATTTCCATTTGATTGATTTTCCAGGCATTTGTTGGAGTGTGTTAAGGTGGAGGGCGAAGCTGCATAAACACCATCTTATCTCCCTGAGCAATGCCACACATTAGCGTCTGAGAAATGCCGGTCATGGAGCAAAAAAAAAAAAAAAAAAACTGTGAGTAAATATTGTGATAAAGCTCTGACTGATTCCGTATTGTCTCTCTCACTTCGTCCTAACAAACTTCAAAGTCAGCTTGTGTGGACATGTTGCTGAAGACGGACGGCTAGATCAGGACGCCCTTTGGTTTTCATGGCTGCAGCTTTGTCCTGCTGCCATGGTTCACTGCCACGCAGTAAACAGTGTCAGGCTGTGCATTAAGGGCCCCAGTGTTCATCTGACAAGTCATGTAAGTAGCTATGTGGTTGATGGATGGTTCTTATTTTCTCGTCAGCCTTGAACTACTTTCATGATATCTCCTTTATGTGCCTTTATTTATATAAGAGAGTACAGGAAAAGGAGATTTTGGGAGAGAGAGAGAGAGAGCATATGTGTTTTTCACTGCCACTGATTCGGGAGCAACTGAGTAGACATGTAAGCACTGAGGTCAGGGAGTTACACCCAGGGTGTAATTGCAGTTGAAGGAGAAGGGTGTTTTTCCCCCAACTCTAACAACCTTGAAGCAGTGGGAAAGGTAGGTTTGAGAATAAATGTGAGCATGAACAAAGCAGGTAGAGCGGATGTTAGAGAGATGTATCCAGGCTATAAATTCATGATAGTAATTTGTTTCTTTGTCTTTGCAGATGGCACAGCCCTTTCTGACAGCAGTTTCACTGCTAGGTCACTGTTCTTGCTGTGTGTACGTGTGGTTGGTATGGGCCCCAGAGCACACCTCCAGTTAAGGTAAGCCCCCGCTGTCCAATACTTGGTGTTTTCTTGAGTTTTAGTTTTTTAGCTTTTACCTTGTCTTGTGTTTTTGCCCCAGTGTCTGCCCTGTGAGCCTTTTCAGCCCCCCCCCCCCCTTTATCCTTCAATCAACCTGATCATCATCTTGTTGTGGGTATTCACTTTAACATTCCCTGGGTGTGGAATTCCCAGGGTGGCGTAGTCTGGCTACAGTGCTAACTCCATTATAGTCCCTGTACTGCTCTCACCACACTCACATAGTTTTAACAGTAATTGGACTGCTGTCTGGTCTTTAATGACATCCACTCTAGGACGGGGACAGGCAAAACACATTATCTGAGCTGCCAGTTTTTTTCTATCCACATGTCTGCAGCTTTTTGTGGCTTCTGGAGACTGCTCGTAGTGTAAAATATTAAAACACCCTGCCATTTTGAGGGCATGTTTGTCAAATTACTGTATAATAATAGAGGGAAACATCCACAAATCATCAAAAATGAGGCCTGCTGAGCATTGTTTGAGACTTTTACACCCACCATCTACAGCACACACTGTAGCAAAATCCCTAACAGAAAAACTTGTGGGAATTAATGTCCCACAGCATAAAAAAGCCTCACATTGCACTGAGAGTGAAACACAAATCAGTAAGACTGAAGTTTGCCCTTAAACTTCCTATGATGGCTGACCATACTTACTTAATTGTTGTTTTCTCAAGGCGCTTAAAATATATATATTATTACTATAATTATTATTATTATAAGATACAATGTGGATTAGAATCTGAAACCATAACAACAGTTAAGATAACACGAGTAAGCAAACAATATGCTCCATCTCAAAAACAAAATGTGTGTATTGAAATGCGCTTCTACTCGATTCAATTATTATTGAACAAATTCAGTTATTTTAAGCCCACTTTACCAGATGTCTCCAGTTCCAAACAGGGCGAGGGGCAGTCTTGTCTGTTTCAATAGTGTAGTGGTTATCACGTTCGCCTAACACACAAAAGGTCCCCAGTTCGGAACTCTCTTGTTTAAGGCTGTGGTCTGTCTTGGCACAAGTGTGTCATTAAGCCCACTTAACCAAATTCTGTAGTGTTACAATGAATCTGTCATCCTCGTTAGTATGCGGTCGGCGGCAGAAATCCATAGTGTGCTCATTGTTACAGTTGCCAAAGACATTAATGTCTCCAGACCCAAACGAGCCAAGAATTTGGACCGGTACAGACCAGTACACCACAGTACAGACCAGTACAGACCAGTACACCACAGTACACCCCAGTACACCCCAGTACAGACTGGTACAGCCCGGTACAGACCGGTACAGACCGTTACACCCCAGTACACCCCAGTACACCCCAGTACACCCCAGTACAGACCAGTACAGCCCAGTACAGACCGGTAAACGCGAGTACAGACCGGTACACCCCAGTACACCCCAGTACAGACCCAGTACACCCCAGTACAGACCCGGTACAGACCAGTACACCACAGTACAGACCAGTACACCCCGGTACAGACCGGTACAGACCAGTACACCCCAGTACACCCCAGTACAGACCAGTACAGACCGGTACAGACCAGTACACCCCAGTACACCCCAGTACACCCCAGTACAGACCCAGTACACCCCAGTACAGACCCGGTACAGACCAGTACACCCCAGTACACCCCAGTACAGACCAGTACAGACCGGTACAGACCAGTACACCCCAGTACAGACCAGTACACCACAGTACAGACCAGTACAGACCAGTACACCCCAGTACAGACCGGTAAACGCGAGTACAGACCGGTAAACGCGAGTACAGACCGGTAAACGCGAGTACAGACCGGTAAACGCGAGTACAGACCGGTACACCCCAGTACAGACCGGTACACCCCAGTACAGACCAGTACAGACCAGTACACCCCAGTACAGATTAGTACAGACCAGTACAGACCAGTACAGACCAGTACACCCCAGTACAGACCAGTACAGACCGGTACACCCCAGTACAGACCAGTACAGACCGGTACAGACCGGTAAACGCGAGTACAGACCCAGTACACCCCAGTACAGACCAGTACATCCCAGTACAGACCGGTACAGATCCGGTACAGACCGGTACAGACCGGTACAGACCGGTACAGACCAGTACACCCCAGTACAGACCGGTCTCTTGTTAAAGGCTGTGGTCTGCCTTGGCACAACTGCATCACTAAGCCCACTTTACCAGATTCTGTAGTCTTACAATGAATCTGTCATCCTCGTGAGTACGCTGTCTGTGGCAGCAATCCATAGTGTGCTCGTTGTTAGAGTTGCCAAAGACATTAATTTCTCAAGATCCAAACAGGCCAATAATCTGTCCTGTCTGTTTCCATAGTGTAGTGGTCATCACATTCGCCTCACACGCGAAAGTTTCGCAGTTCGAAACTGGGTGAAAACAGTCTCTTGTTTAAGGCTGTGGTCTGCCTTGGCACAAGTGTGACATTCAACCTCTAATAAGACCTGTATGTAAAAGTAAAGAAATTCAATGCAAAGTACAACGGCAGTACAGTTGCTGCTCTCACAGAGATGATGCAACATTGGATCGGTTTAGTTACCTGAAGAATATCAATAACAGGGATGCTTTCTTAAAGGTACTATATTCCATTTCTGCTAATAGATCCCTCTAAATTCTTTACACCGCACCTTCAGTGTTCTTTTCTTTTTACATTATGAAACAGCCATTTCTCTTGTTGTGGAAAATTATCCAGATTGCACTGCACCCAGAGAGCGGGGCTGACATTTGATTTTATAGAACATGTCCGGTCATCCCTACAAGGCATTGGTTTTTCTTTAGATATTTCCCCCTGATATTGACAGAGAATAGATAGGCTGTCTTGGAAGGGCAGAAACATCAATAACTAGAAAAGTTATTACTTTGTTTGATTTTTCAGAATGTCGAATGAATCACACAGTCTTTTCAGTTTCCATGAGATGAGGCTACTTGGGCGATAAAAACTAGGAAAGACTTGCAAAGTAATGTCCAAAAAGTTAGCGCCTTCTCCCTGTGTGAATAAAGGCAACTCTCCAAAGCAACTATTTTGGAAAAAGAGTGCATCTTTGAGGATATGGATTATAATTTACAGCGTTTTATCTAATCAAACATGTTCACAATTGCAATCTTGTCAGCTACGGGTCCTGCAGTATTATCCCAAATATGTAAGCTCCAACACACAAGCAGCAGTCTTCTGACCTTTACTATGCCAACATAAGGTCAGGATGGGCTTACAACTCAAAGTGCTCAAACCTAATAAAGATCATCTTTAAACACCACAGACTTTTCAAATGAATGTACTTAACTGTCAATTCCATCATAACTGCTGTGCTATACCACTGCACCTTTCACTCTCATCATAACTGCTGTGCTATATCACTGCACCTTTCACTCTCATCATACAGTAACTGCTGTGCTATATCACTGCACCTTTCACTCAGTGCCTCTTATTCCCAGCCTGCTGACACCGTGCATGTTCAAAAGGTGGCTCGTCACAGGGGAAGAGTGTGAAATGGGAGGCAGTCAGCCAGGAGCAGCACCAGGAAAAGAAGCCAGGTCATCTGAAAAGGTGTTGTGATCTCCTGGGATCTCAGCCTGCAGCTGAAAAAGACAACAGGCCCTATGAACCGTTTTCTGGTTTCTGTGCTTCACAAACTGCCCAATGAAGCAGCTAACATTACTAAGAGTGTGTATAGTCACTATGGTGTTTGGTAGAGAATATACCTTTGAGGGGTACGAAAGGGGCTGATTTTCAGTCAATGAAAGGTTCTGCGCAGTCGGTATTTCCGTTGCATTCTCAGTCTGAAAGAGAGCCTGCCTCTAGCGTCGTACATTATGACTCTTTCAAACTTTATATATGAAAGGAATGTTCAGTATTATTCTGTTCCTAAAAAATGACCACGTGAGTCAAGTTGACAAGTGATGAATGAAAAAGACAAAGCTTGCAACCCTCATTTTGTTGTCATTATCACAACGTGGTCGCACAGGGGTGGGTAACTCCCAAGTGATCCTAAATTAGCCAATGAAAAACCTTGAATGAGGAAGTTACTACTGGAAACCTGGCATAATTACTCAGCATTATAGTTATTTGGGTGAAAGGGCAATAAAACAACCCCCCTGTATTTAACTTTGGTTGGTTCTTCGGTTAACTGGATCAGCAGCGCGCCGTCTACAGTCACTCTTAAGACTGTGAAGAACCTGTTTTGATCTGAGTAGTCTGATTCTTGCATAACAGATGGGTAATGAAGAGATTGACTCACAAAGAGGATTCATCAAACATACAGCTTACCAGGTAAAAGGACAAGTGTCTCAAAGTGTCCTCACATTTCTCATATCATATCTATTTATATGTCAGAATGTATCTGCTCACAAGCTTCCCTTATGGACAGCTCCATCCATCATGCTAGACATCACAGCCTCCATACATGGCAACGCCAGGCAAATGCTGAACAACAAATGTGTTAGTATGAGCAGTCCGATCCAGGGAAACGGCCACACCAAAGACATCTTTGCATCCACACTACACGGGTGCAGTTTGCAATTCTAAAAAACTCTAGTGTTTGTACACAGTCCTGGTTCTATAAATGGTAAACACACATAGTGGCTTGTACCAGGCAAGAAACAATCTCAGCAAATCAGCACAGTGCTTCAGGAGCACGGAAGTGAGGGGTGTGATTTTAGATTAAGTTCTGTTTGGTTGCGGAGTGAATCATTTCTGCTGTTTTGATTGTCGACTATGTTTTCATCATTTCCGATGCATTGGTCAGAATGCATGAAACATTGTTAGGACATACTAAACTGACAGTGATGAGTGTTGCGTTTTGCTCGCAAAGTTTAAAAAGTTCAACTCAACATTTTAACACCACTTGACTATCAATGCCTGTTCTGCTGCTGACCTTAAGCAAACAATAGAAAATCAGTGACTGTGTGTAACAGATCAGTCTCCACCAACCAGATGTTTTGGCTATCCACACCAATAATGGTTTAGCAGAGGAATAATCCATCCTGGTGACTCAACCAAACAACCCAGCAAGCAATGACTCACACTGTGTCAATGAACTGAACAAAATAAGTCATTTTGACCATCAGTACAGCACATGTTTTTTTATGGTGACAGGAGACAGCAGTGACACAGTGAGACCAGGAGGGCGAGGAACAGCAACCAGGAGGAGATAACAGTACTGACTAGCACAGCCGGGCACATAATTAAACATTAACGTCAGGGCCATGGGAGGGTGCCCTGCATGTTTTTTTATGGTAACACCACACCGGCAAATGGACAAAAAAAATCAATACAATTTCATTATTCACTGCAGTTGAAGGTAAAAACAGGATCATAAGCCTCAAATATCAAGGATGTTTTTTAAATTTTAGACTTGCATTAAAACAAATTGATTACATCTCCACATGTATGTTGTGTTACTGCTGTGTGACATTTTCATTTCACCACTAAGAACATCAGAGAGCAGCAATTATGTGTGTGTAACAGCATATTGAAAGCCAGTACTTATATGTTTGATAACTTTAATTCTAGTAATCATAAACATACAAGGAGCATCACCGGAGTCTTTTCATGCAATGATTCAAAAGATACATAGTTACAAAAGAATATAGTTTCCTTTCTCAAAAGTTAGTATCAGGACTCCTGCATGAACATTGTGTGTTTGTCTCCCCCTGTCTGTCAGCGTTTCACATGTGCTGTTTGTTTACTTTTTGCCATGTGTTCTCGAACTCCGCCCCATACCTGTTACCCCTTTTCCACCTGTTCTCACTTCGTTCTGTGCTACGGTCTAGCCTGCTTTTTGTAGTGGTTCTTTCATGTACGACTTCTGCCTATTTTTTGTGTTGTTGCCTCGTGAAAGTTGGATTTTGTCTTCCTGTCTGTTTGCCTATACCCATGCCTGATTTTTGTGTCTGATTTAGTCTCTGCCAACTGTCTGGACCACCTGCCTGCCTCTGACTGCCTTCTTTTGTGACAGACTCTGCCTGGATTTTTTTTACTTTTGCCTGTTCGCTTTGGACTGTTTGTAAATAAACAGTGTTTTTGGGCTGTGATATCTGCCTATCATGTCATGGTTTGTGGTCTTCTCTTTCATGATCCGTGACCATAATGCACCCAGCCAACACTAAACTCTCCTGAGAGGACCTTAAGGGGAGTTATCTTTATTTGAGGTGGATCCTGTTCCCATGGTTCCTGTTACCGAGATAGTTCCTGAGGAAGTTCCTGTTTTCATGGTTCCTGTTACCGCGATGGCTGCTGAGGTGGATCCTGTTTCCAAGTTGGTTCTTGTCCCTGAGTTGGTTCCTGATCCCGAGGCAGCCGATGCCACACCTGTTCCTGAGTCTGTTCTCGAGTCAACTTTTCTGTTCCTGAGTCTGCGACTGTTTCTGTTTCTGAGCCTGTTTCTGTTCTTGAGCCTGCCCTGAGTCACCCAGCCCTTGTCTCCTATCTCCAGAACGTTCCCCTAAATTGGTCCCTTCTCTCCGTCATGACGCCAAGCCGTCCTCCTAAGCGGCCTGTCAGTCATTCCACTGGACCGTTCTCCTGATTTGTCCCTGGTGTATGCGGGCCGTCAGCCCCAGTTCTGTGATACCCTCTCTCTGCCTTCTTTTGTCACAGTCTGCCTGGACTTGGATTGGTGACTTTTGCCTGTTTATTTTGGATTGTTTGTCAATAACCCATTTTTGCTTGTTGTTTTGGGGTGTTACATCTTGCATATTGTGTCGTGCTTTTGGGTAATTTCTTTTGTCATCCAAGACCGTTAGTGAATACACTTTTGTTGATTTCTCCCAGTAGTTCCTCATGCCAAGTTGGGAAACTAATACAAGTTTAAAGAGGGAGGGAAAACACTGAAATATTTAGGATGGCTTTTCAAGATATACGAGTGGATAGAAGGATGCCAAGAGAAAATCGATTAGAGGGGTTCGACTCCAACCACTACAGCACCTAAAAAACAAAAGAAGAAGAGAAGGAGAGAAAAAGCTTTATGTACACATTTCTAAATACTTTAGTTGTTGGTTAATAGTTAGACTTTGGTGAAGATTACAGAGATGAATTAATATGAATTAATGCAGGCCATATATTGTGCTGTCAAAATTGCCAAGTTCCCCATAGATGCAAACAGTAAGATTGTGGCAAATCTGTCCAAACATTTACTTAATTAATAAAACAAAGAGAAATACTGGAGGGGAGACATTATTGTAATGGTCTGATTCCCTAAATCAGTCTGGTTTAAATAAGTCTTCTGGCTATAATGGGAACATGGCTCTACAACAGAACTGATTCATTGATTCATCAGGTGTTCAAGTGTTTTATAGAGCCCTTGCCTATTCCGTTCAAGGACAAAGACTTCAGGAGGAGAAAACACATCCACATTGTACAGCTTCCTCCAACGTCTTCATTCTACAACTTCATTCTCAATATGAACTAGTACTTTTTAATAGTGTGTGACTTGTCAGTATCTCGCAAGCTACTAAGATCTATTGCATGCTTTATTATTTAAAATACTTAGGTGTGTTGAGTGAGTTTAAATAATTAGAAGGGTCAAATGAAAGGTTTTGTTTTCCACATTGTTTCTCTGTTGGACTGATGTCATCAGAGTTTCTTGATAAATTCAATAGCAAAATTTGGACACCTACAAATGGAGGATGTCAGAAGATTTTAAATTCTTTTTAACTGCGTTCGAGAATGAGGCCCAATGTTCCTTCACGTGCTCAGAACACTTCCCATTCTCATCATTTGCATCCTCAAATGGAATTGTTAACTCAGTAGAAACTGTTGTTTGGATTTCATGACATAAGCATTAACCTCTACTCATTTACTCTCAAATAAACATGGCAAAATAAAATGTGAGGTGTTGTGAGAGCATATAAGTTGCTCTAACTGTGACTTTATGATGATCAAGGTTTCTTTTCTCAGCAGTGCTCCAATTCTTCATCAACTCATGTCAAGATCAGGAAGTCAGCTTGTAGGAGAGCAATGCTGAAGAGCTCAGTGTGTCTTAGAGGAAGTTTCCATAGGGTGACAGCACTTTGATGACTCACAGAATTTGTGAAACTATTTTGTTTCTATAACGATGTGATCTTCATGGAGTGGAGCCTGGAGTTTTATTCAAAATGATCTGCAAAGCTATCAACCTCTTTCTCTTTCAAAGGAAAAAAAAATTATTGTTTTTTTCTGACAAGACCTAAGTTTTTGGTTCCATTGGTAGTCAGCCCCACAGCCCACTTCCACCACTTCCACACTCCATCCTCTGTTGTATTACCCCTCTAACAGTGATTATGTCATTCCTGATACATTGAGAGGCTTCTCTGCTTGCATAAACATTAGGAGCTTCGTCTGTGTAATAAATGAGGTGTCAGCTTTCCAGAACACAGCACTGAATGAATGTTTCACGTACAAGAAGGCTGTCCTGGCTGCTTCGAGTAAGCAGTCTTCACACACACACACACTCACACACACACACACACACACACACTCACACACACACACACACACTCACACTCACACACACACACACACACACACACACACACACACTCACACTCACACTCACACACACTCACACACACACTCACACACTCACACACTCTCACTCTCACTCTCACTCACACTCACACACACTCACACATACACACACACAAGCGAGCAAGCATTCACACACATTCCCTCTCAAACACCATATTTGGAAAGTGAACAATGGAGACAGAGGGCACCCTCCCATGGCCCTGACGTTAATGTTTAATTATGTGCCCGGCTGTGCTAGTCAGTACTGTTATCTCCTCCTGGTTGCTGTTCCTCGCCCTCCTGGTCTCACTGTGTCACTGCTGTCTCCTGTCACCACTGGTGCTCACACAATTATTCTCTCTTTACTTTAACTCAGACAGAGTAGCCTGGTTGGGATCACCAACAAACACTTTGATTCGGAGAAGTGTGACTTTGTTCTTTCGCACTTTTGTTTGTTTTGTCTCTTGGTTGTTTGTTGTGTACTGTAATTTGGGCTTCAAATAAGGTCACCCTAATTGTTGAATTATGCAGATATTTAATATTCAAATGCAAATATTCATCTACTTTGATGCTTCAACCACGGAATCACATCCGTCTTTCACTTGAAAGGTATGTGACAAGATTCAAGAGTTCTCTACTAGACGTTCTGTCATTCTCAATTTCCTAATCTGTCCCCCTTGGATAATAACATCCCACATGGCCCATTACACAATGTAGGGCATTGAAGTTGTCATGTAATGGTGCCTGACCACCGACACTGTACTGTAGTAAACATGCCCAGCATGCCATTTTGGAGGGCCCTTATAAAGTTTACAATTCTTATCTGGGCTAAGTTTAAATTTAAATATGTACTAAATACACTTCTCTACATCACCTCTGCAAGTTCATATTTAGTTACCTCCCTAGAAATGTCTGCATGCATGTCTGCTTATGACAAAACAAAATGTTTCCGAGGGGGGTAAAAAATGTTGTTTTGTCATGTTTTGTCATATGACGGTAAATACAGTTAGTATAAATAACCCCACAATTTCCAGTTTATTCCCGTTAATTCCTGTATATTCCCGTTAATTCCCATGGAAAGTTTCCAACTTTGATTTTCCCCCGGAATTTTGCAACCGCACTCTTAACCGTCTCAATTTAAACATTGAGGCTTTGGCACATTTGCATTGTGTGACCTGTGACCTTTTGTTCAAAGCCAACATTTGGCATACTTGAATTGTCAACCTCTGCACACAGCCTGTCTGTATTCAGGCACTGCATGTACCATCTATTTGTCCATGAGGACAACCATATGTATAGAATCGCATGTAATTAGGTCATATCAGACTTAGTAGATCTCACGATTACATCTCATATTCCTTTTTAAAATGGGTATTCATTTACATTTAGTCATTTAGCAGACGCTTTTATCCAAAGCGACTTACATATGTGCGACTTACAATGTATACACATTTGTTACACTGATGGCACACTGCACATCAGGAGCAATTAGGGGTTCAGTGTCTTGCTCAAGGACGCTTCGACAGGGAATCGAACTAGCAACCTTCTGATTACTTAACGACTTCTCTACCTCCTGTACCACTGTCGCCATCCCCTCCTACTGAAGTTGCACTAATCTGAAGTTGCACTTCAGACTGCAGGGTTGTTCTGGTTTCTCTTCATCGCTATACAGTTTTTTCCAGATGCTTTCTTGCAAGGTTTATTTGTAAAAATAAATGGGGTAAATAGAGTGAATCATTTCAATTTCTGCTCGAGGGATTCCAGGCTTTTCAAGATATTTGCCAATTCTGGGGGCTCTTTAGCTAGAGAGCAGGCGAAACATTTGTCTACCAAAACATGACACATTTATGTTATTCGCATTTTCTGAAGAAAGCAGATTCATGCCTCCGAACATGAAACAACTTTCCGTACATAGCTAAATATCAGTGCCGGTCATCAGTAAGGATGTCATTATTAGCAGTTTCTATAGCAGGCAGATGATGGAGACACCTGGGTTTAAGGAGTTCCCCCGACATCTCAAATGTTTCCTTTAATCTTTCACATGAACAGGGAATAACTTGAAGGGGTGTTTTATTGGAAGGCCACAGATAAAGAAGGTGGTTTTGGGAGGTGGGGAGTAGGATGAAGCAGTGGTGCAATTTAGAGTAAATGTCAGCAGGGGAATGATTTATGGGTCTTGTAATGCAAGCTACACCATTTGTTTTTCTGGAGACCTGCTGTGCCAGTGTGATGCAAAGCCGATATCTCTACTCTACCTTGACTTCACACGGTGCTTCATCAGAGCTGGATCACTTAAGAGTCACACTGTACGCTGTAGGCCAGAGGAAAGAAAAACAAGAAGGGGGGAGAGGAGTGAAAGAAGGGGAGGCGTAATCGACAGAACAAAATGTCAAAGGTCAAGGCTCAACTACACTGAGTTGGAAGAAATTCAACAGAACCACGAGGAGATTTAACAACGAATAAGCTCATTAGTGAATCAGGAGGAGTTTTGGGAGGATCTTGCCAGCTCTTTTAAGCGTGCAGCACAGTGGAATTCCTCGAGCTGGAAAACTGGATATTCTGTTTGGGATGAAACAATCAGATTTCTGCAAAGCGCATACACGAATTAATCCACAGTGAGAGGATTAAATGGAACACTCTAGCTATGCCAACATCATTTAGCTTCAACACACTGACTTTCAATCACTTTTCTCATGAGTCATTTCAAAGATTTTCAGTGGGCTGCTGGTCTGTGAACCTAATACGGCATGAGGATGATTGCACTTGTAAGGCTACAAATTACTTCCTTAAGGCAGCATTGTTTTACGTTTCAACGTCAGCTTTATCCATTCAACATGTATATTTGGTTTCAGTGAAAAACAAATCATTGATCAAATAAATTAGCATTAGTGCCTGAAGGCCACGGCTGTGGAGTTCTATGGGAGGCACAGTTCTCTCTGTATCCTTCACTGATCTTGAGGACATTACTCATTAGACATAATGATGTGAGGATCATGTCAATATTTGTTTCAATATATTGAACGGGATGTAGAAAAATGCAATATTGACTGACAAAGTACCATCATTACAGAATCCACTAAAGCTGTTTGATCATTTCAAGGCATTCTTCATAGAATTGATTCTCATACCTTCTGTTTCTGTCGTACTAAAGTAATTATATTCGACACAAATCTTCTTCTTTGACACTGAATTTTAACGAATAAGTCAGTAGTGTTGTGAAGTGCGGCTTTTGTCGTCTTAGAACTGTACCATAGCCAAATGTATGCCCTTTTATCTACCTTTTAACAGTTACCCATGCTTTTCTTGCCTCTCGGCTGGACTTCTGTAATTCTCTGTATATAGGGTTGACCCATTCCAACCAGTCTTGACTACAAATAGTTCAAAATGCAGCTGCTGGACTTTTAACCGAACAAAGACAAGACAACACATCACTGCCACTCCCAAACAACTTTGCTTCGTTTCCATCTGTAATTGGCCGGGTGGCGTTTGGTCTGTTACCTTTTCCATGTTTAACAACCAGGTGTTTCCGTTTGGCAGCCAAGACACTACGGGACGTTTCAAACTCCTCGTCCTTGAGGATGTTGTGTGGATATTCTGAGGCTATTCTGTTGATATTCTGAGGATATTCTGATATTCTGATATTAAGAGTGATTGCTGGTTCTGCTCCCACCTACTTAAATGCTCTTGTAAGGGCAAATGTTACCCCCAGGATGCTGCGCTCATCTAATGAGCGTCGTTTAGCACTGTTGTCTGTGCAAGTACGGCAATCTAGACTATTCTCATTTGTAGTTCCACGTTGCTGGAACGAGCTGCCTAGCACTATCAGAGCAGGGGCGTCCCTCTCTACCTTTAAGAAGCTCTTGAAGACCCAACTCTTCAGAGAGCACCTCCCTTCCTAATTTGCACTTGTACTAGTACTTAACTTGCACTTACAGCTGTTACATTCCTGCACTTTTTTTCTATTTCTCATGTAAAATAGTATTTATTGTTACACTAGGTCTCTATTACTCGTAACTTGATTGTTCTGTCGCTTGTACGTCGCTTTGGATAAAAGCGTCTGCTAAATGACTAAATGTAAATGTAATGTAATGTATTCTCGCAGTGTTCGCACTTTTCTGCTCTTTAGAAAGTTCTCAATTTCCTCCTAGCCGTTGTTGTTGTTGTTGTTGTTGTTGTTGTTTTCATCTCCATCTCCACCTCCAGTTGTAACTATTTCTTGTTCATCTGATTAGTAAACCTCACTATCAGGGTGTTCACTTTCGCTCATTTTGTAAATGAAAAGAAATGGTAATTGTTAATAGAATTTTTTTTTTGTTTTTTTGAGCTTTTAAGTCTTCTCATGAAAAATGTTGTCTGAGGGCAATACGCAATTCCGTATTGCCCACTGAGGCCCCTGAGCGGGCGATACGGGGGAGGCATGACCACGCATTAGCCAATCAGAACGCTTGTACTATCGTTGCCTTATAATAATATGCATTACTGCCCTGCTAATTCCATATTCGGCCCCAGGTCACTAAGGTCGTCCTCACAGCAACTCCTCTCCCACTCGTGCCTTAAAACCTAAAGATGACCAGCCCTTTTTCTGTTGCTGCTGCCAGGGTCTGGAGAAGCCTTCTGTCCCACATTAATTTCAGTCCCAGCATTGACAATTTTAAATCAAATTTAAAGACCAACCCTTTTTGACAGCACTTTTGGACTGGACTGGACAGCACTTTGGTTCAACTCCTGTTGTTTTTAAATATGCTATATAATGCATTATTCTCAACTATAGGTATGCACTAAAGAGGAATGTTTTCATATTAGACTTAATGATGGAAAGGGGGTCCATTTCTCGGATGGAGATGGAGAAGATTATTCCACTGGAGAGGAGCTTGATAGCAATAGGCTCCGCCTCCTGTTGTGCTTTTTGATACTCTAGGAATTACAAGAAAACCTGCACTCTGGGAACGAAGGGGTCTTGGTGGGCAGTAGAGGACAATTCATTCCTTGAGGTAATTTGGAGCTAGACCATTTAGAGATTTTAGCATTTATAGTTTATTCTACTACTGGCAGGGAGTCAATGTAGACAGGCAAGTACAGGTGTTCATATTTTTAGTTATTCATACTCATATTTTAAGTCTAGTTAGAGTTAATAAATATTGCATAGATGAAAAAATTATGTGTTTGAGATCTGTTTTATATATATGAGTCAGATGAGAGGTCTTGGTCAACAGTTACACCAAGATCTTTGACACTTGTGTTGGATGTTGTTGAGATGCCATCAAGTGTGACTAAATGGCTGGATTCGGCTTCGTTCTGAAATTTTTAGTGCCTACAATCATAACCTCAGTTTTATCTCTTTTACGGAGCAGGAAATTATCAGGCATCCATGTTATGATGTCTTAAAAGGCAAGCTTCTATTTTGTCAGAGATAGAGATTTGTTTTCTCGGCTAAATGAGATAACTGCATCTGCAAGAAGCTGTCATGTTTCAAGCTAGTGTTTGCAGTTCTTCAGTGCCTTTGGAATCAGGTGCTGCACTTGATCTTGCCAACTACCTCTTTCCCGAATAGTAATTCCCACTAAGTAATTCCATCATTTTGAGAAACTAGCAAACAGAAAGGAAAAAGCAGTCTTACAGTATTTATGTGAGCACATACATACTAGGCTACACACACACACACACACACACACACACACACACACACACACACACACACACACACACATCTTACAGTATTTCTGTGATGTTGAGAACACACATGTGCTTCCCTGACAATATGGCATTTAGAATGTGTCTGTGATATTTCTCTTTAGAAGAAATACACAAATAGAGGACATACATACTAGGCTAAACACACACACACACACACACACACACACACACACACACACACACACACACACACACACACACATACACACACACACACACACACACACACATATATTATTTACACAGTGGTGGTTCTGGCTATAGTGCTTCCCAGGGCAAATACAAATTGAGACTCCCTACACCGGCTTGACTCCTACATATATTGCTAGCATCAGAGTGGGGAAAGTTACTTTTGAAAATGTAATAAGTAAACTAACTATTTATTACTTCATCAAAGTCATATAACATTACTTTTGATTACTTTTTGATTGATGGGAGACGAGGGGCGGCGTAAATTCAATGAAGAGAACCAATCGAAAACAATGCGCAAACTTTGAGCGCATACTGGCAAATGAATGGCCAAGCAAAATAATGAATGATATATTCTGCATATAAGCTTTAAAGATTTTTACTGAAAAGAATATATTTGGATGTAACCCTTTTGTAGTCACCAACATTTTGATTAGTAACTGTAATTAAGCCTCCTGACAACCATAAGGGTATGACATTTAGCAGACGCTTTTATCCAAAGCGACTTACAAGTTTGTATATACATTTTACATCTACACTGATGGCACACTGCACATCAGGAGCAATTAGGGGTTCAGTGTCTTGCTCAAGGACGCTTCGACAGTGGGAATCGAACTAGCAACCTTCTGATTACTAAATGACTTCTCTACCTCCTGAACCACTGTCGCCCCCAGTATGAGTCTAATAAAGTATATAAACTTCAGAAGGCTCACAGCCAGCAATAGCTTGCTAGACACATGTTACTTAAATACAATCATCAAAGTGCTTCAATCTGCCCTGCCAGGGTTGAGGTCACATTAGACAGGCACAATAGGCTGTGAACTACATTTAAACCCCCCTATGGGACCAGCAGTCTCCTTGAATTTTTGATCAGTTCACACAATTTGAAAACAACACAGTCACACTCACAAGACAGTTATTTGCAGCCAGATGAAGCATCCTGTCTGTCTGTGTGTGTTACCCTACCCTGGCCACAGACATGTTCATCAAGTTTCATACAGGGCATCAAGTTGAAAATTACTTTGCACACCACTTGAAAAATAATTTCCAAATGTCATTTTATTATAATGTAGGCCAAACACCTGACCGACGACATATGTGTTTATCTATCCTTCATTTAGCAAATACCATGAAAATTCATTTGTGGATGATAACATGTTAACACATTAATATGATAACACTTGTTGCCTATAAAAACATGCTTCACATATCTTTGTCATTGTTTTTTTTTTGTCTTCATCTGGTGAATTGATAATTGGTATTTTCCTGAAATAAGTGTTTGTATTGCACTTGATTTAACATATACCCCACACAGCACTTCTTTATTTACTATGTTTTGGTTCTTTTTAATATTAACATTTTTGGTGCAGTCATTTTGACTGACACATATGATACTTTATTGATCCCGAAAAAGAAAATTTAGCAATCCAGTATCTTAAAATGACACCCAGTAATAATCTAAAGATCGAGAGAAGTCTCTCCCGTTGTGGGTACTACCTTGGCAAGGCTGTTAAAATTGGCTGATAAGCACTTAAGGGTCCTGATTGGCTGGAATACACCATGCGTTAGTGAAGCTGAGTCATTTGTTTCATTTGACTTTCACAGATATTTGAACACTCACAAAAACAGAATTTCGGTTCAGTACACGTGAACGTATTCTTTCGCTAAGCCGTAAACGTATTCTTTTGCTAAGCCGTCTTCGACAAGTCTCTTACTCTGAACAAGCTAACTTGAACCAAGGAACCAACTTTGGCGTTTTCATCAAGGAATTCGCCAAGAACAGCATACTCTTTCATCAGTTTGAGAATGACTAATCTGTAGTTCATTTGCACTGCTGAGCAAGTCTTTTATATAGATAGATAGATAGATTGATACTTTATTAATCCCGAGGGAAATTTAGGTCATCCAGTAGCTTATACACTTAACTTAACTCACAAACATACATACACAAATCACAGTAGAAAACAATACACATAGGGAGAACATGTTCACAGGGAGTGGGGTGTATACAGATACAGGATAGGTCTGGCCCTATATTACAGTGTGCATTGATTGTGACAGTGTTGATGTCCACGAGGAAAGTAGTGCAAAGAGTGCAGAGAGATAGTGTTCATGTGCTTGTGTGGATAGTGCAAATACGTGGATAATACAGTCTGTGCAATGGGCTAGTATAGCCAGTAAAAAGATGGACAGTGGGATGGAATATAATGAGATGAGAAGAGGAGGGCAGACTGAGGTAGACTCATGCAGAGAAGTCCATCTCCCTCCCCCTCCCCTTCTGCGTGGCGTTGTAAAGCTGTATGGCCCTGGGGACAAAGGACTTCCTCAGCCTGTCCGATGAGCATGACAATGACAGGAGTCTGTCACTGAATATGCTCCTCTGTCCGTTAAGAGTACTATGTAGTGGGTGGTGGTCATTGTCCAAGATGGTCAGCATCCTACTCAGGGTCCTTGTCTCCGCCACTGATGTTAGGCAGTCCAGTTCCATGCCAACAACAGCTCCTGCCCTTCTCACCAGCCTGTCTAGTCGCCCTGCATCCCTCTTCTTTATGCTGCCTCCCCAGCACACCACAGCATAAAAAAGGACGCTGGCAACAACAGACTGGTAAAACATGCGCAGGAGTTTGTTGCAGACATTGAAGGACCTCAGCCTCCTCAGGAAGTAGAGACGGCTCTGGCCCTTCTTAAAGATGGCATCTATGTTGGCTGACCAGTCCAGTTTACTGTCCAGATGAACTCCTAAGTACTTGTAGGTGTTGACCACCTCCACACTGAAACCCCCGATGGAGACTGGTAGCAAAGGAGGCTGAGACCTCCTAAAATCCACCACCATCTCCTTGGTCTTGGTGGTGTTCAGCTGCAGGTGGTTATGCCTACACCACTGCACAAAGTTGTCCACCAGGCTCCTGTACTCACCCTCTTGTCCATCCCTGATACATCCCACAACAGCAGAGTCATCAGAGAACTTCTGGATGTGGCACGACTCCGTGTTGTAGGTGAAGTCTGATGGGTACAGGGTAAACAGGACAGGTGAGAGCACAGTCCCCTGTGGAGCGCCGGTGCTGCACAGCACAGTCTCAGATACGCAGTCTTTCAGCCTGACAAACTGTGGCCTCTCCGTCAGGTAGTCATTGATCCAGGATACCAGGTGGGCGTTCACACCCATCTGCACGAGCTTGTCACTCAGTCGGAGGGGCTGGATGGTGTTGAAGGCACTGGAGAAATCAAAGAACATGATTCTCACAGCACCTTTCCCCTTGTCCAGATAAGAGTGAGCCCTGTGCATTAGGTAGACGATGGCACCTTCCACGCCCACCTTCTCCTGGTAGGCATACTGCAGCGGGTCAAGTGCATGGCGTACCTGGGGTCTGATGATGTGCAGTAGCAGTCGTTCCATGGTCTTACAGATGTGTGATGTTAGAGCGACTGGCCTGAAGTCATTCAGCTCACTGGGGTGTGGCTTCTTTGAAACAGGGATGAGGCAGGATGTTTTCCACAGAGCAGGCACCTTCCCCCGTTGGATGCAACATGCAACATTTAACATGGTGAGCCAAAGTCCGGTTTAATTGGCACAGGTGGATAATGTGCAGGATGGTCCATTCTAAATTTGCACACATACGGTGTGGGCTGCGATCCAGGTTTTTTAAAAGCGTGCCATCAACTGAGGACAGGCCTCATGCAGGTGGTCTCCTACAGGTCAAATTCTAAAATTGATTATGTAGTCAAAAATCATGTTATCCTGTAGACCTTTATTCAAAAGTCAGTCCCTCATTGTGCAATGCGGCAACCATCAGAACTGTGTGGTTCATTAGTGACATTGCCAGTGCATTTCAAGCCTGAATATCTAAGCAATATATATATCGTATTATGATATATGTGTCATCATATGTATCATACCATAGGATAGTTGGCAATACTCAGCCCTACTAACTACTAACATATTAATAATAGTAACAGCTGCCACTGAAGTGTCAATCATTGGAGTGAAGCCGAGGCTCACCTGGCCTCCCACAGACAGGCGTAGAAAAAGCTGAAGGAACCGCAGCAAAAGCTGGTGTGAAATCCAAACTGTGAGTAGAGTGCAAAATGCTCACCACACAGGCCTCTCTTGATTTCTCAGATACTATATTGCCAGGAGAAACTTAAGGCGTTAGATAACTTTGATCAGTTTAGGCACTCCTGATGGTGTTTGCAAGGCAAGTCTGTTGGCTGTTAGCCAGTTAGCATTCTAGTTTTAGAAGAAAAAAACTGCCCTGTCTCGTAAGGGCATAGTCTACTGGACGCTTCCCATATTGTGCCCACACTCTACGCCTATTCCTGTTCCCATGTTAAAGATGCTACGGAGAGCCCATCATGGGCAAACCCCCACTGAACCCATATGGAAGCTCCGTAAGTTAGCTCTCATGAGGGTCCCATGTCCTATAGTCGACCCACAGAAGCGAACATGGGCAAACCCACAGCACAGACATGCTAATAGTCAACCTATACTGGAGGCACATTGACTAATGATCCTGAGGGCCCATCATGGCCCATCCCACAATGGACCTGTGTGGGATTTCCATGGATAAGCCCTTGTGGACGATTCCACAGAGAACCCACTGGGGCTCCGTTTAGATTTTGTATGACTCTGCCCACAGAAAATCTGAACTGGGCCCACATATACATGCGTGCTCTCTTAGTTCCATAACTTGTTGACATTGTGGCTCATATTTGTTAATGTGAACTGTTGTGCGGCTGTTCTTTTAAAGAAGGATACTGAGAGGATATGTTTCTGATTCTGGAAATAGATTATTTTGCCATATTGCATGAAAATAGTAGAGCAACAACAAGACAATGAGTTATTTTCAGTCATTTTATTTTCCAGTAATATCAATATGACAGTAGTGATGCTCACAAGACATATACATATTCATCTGTCACATTGTGTTCTGTGATCAAGACGTCATGTGGTGGTACCAGACTGGGACAGCATCAGTTTGGGTTTGGTTCTGTTTGGAAGAGGAGAGGATTGTCAGAATTGGATTGCAGTACTCATCGTTTCAGCAATCTCAAAGTTATATGATGTTTCACCATATCATACAGGAGGTCATACTCACAGCATCCATAGAGTTTGTTGACCCTCAGGATGTCAGTGGTGGACATTCCCTGTCTCTGTCCAATTCGCACATTTGGGTTTGGAATTGGAGTGATTGTCTCCTTTCCATTCTGGACTGTGAAAGCAGTTCTACAGGAGGAGATGTGGACAGTGATTGGTAAAAGTTTTGTAAAACATATTTTTTATTTAGTAATGTAAACAGGTAAAACAGCTCTTGATGAATACGTTTTATTCAGTGGGTCCCATTTTCTTACCTCCCATAATGCATCACAGAAGAGTAGTCATATGGAGTGTTCAGGTTGTTGGTGCGTTGTTTCTTGAAGTTGTAAGTCATTCCTGCCAAAACAAGGAGAAGGGTCTCAAGGTCTACATTCATTTCTGTCGGTCTGAGTAAGAATTGAAGGTAGGGAATGCAGCTTACGTGAGTTGATGTAATTCCAGTTGATTTTCACATACTTGTCTCTGTCACTCCTGGTTTGCTCATGGTAGAAGCCCAGAGCATGGTTGAGTTCATGCTGGATGATGCCGTGGTAAACACAACCTCTCTTTTGGAGGGAGACCACCTGTTTGCCTCCTGTCCTCCCAAGGCTGGAGAAGCACCTGAGAAAGATGGGAGAAATAATGGGTCACACGTTATTTGGATAGTCTGCTGGAAATCTGTACAAACTACAATTTATGGTTAAGAATAGGGTTAGGGATTGGGTTTGGTGAAGGTGATGTTCAATGAACAATTAGAAAGACTGAATTTCATCAAATCATCTGTGAAGTTTCTGTAGGTGGACTATCCAAATAAAGTGTTACCATGAAAATAACAATTACAATAGGGTTTCCATTTTCTAACATTAGTTTATGTATTAAATGTTACGAACAACCCATGTACCTCGGAATTGATACATCACAATTTTTATTCAATACTAAAGTTTGTTTTTATCTATGTTTACAAACATATTCTTTACACCTAGGATGTCTTAACTAACATTATTCATATCGCTAATGGCCATTGATATACCCATCACCAGCCATGAATATTTAGTTGTACTTCTGCAGTTAATGCCTTGCAGTATTAGTTGACTAGTGGCCTTAATGGTGGTCTTCATTGCTGTTATTGAATTGAACCTTGAAATAAAGTGTTACCAGCATCCTAATTAGTGTGGGATTTACCATGTTGAAGGCAGGCAGGTGTAAGTGGACATTTGAGGGATTTGTGACATTGTCAGGACACTGCAGTAGACAAACTCACCCATCTCTGTTCTCAATGCTGATGTAGTCCCTCTGAGTTGAGCGAGCAACAAACTGTACACAGGTTTTTCTGTTGAAGGTTGCCATGGCATTTTGAATTTTACTCTTATCAGAGGATGCTGAAAAGCACAACAAACATTAAGCACCAATGCTCAATGGGGGTGCTTTGAAATATATATATTGCATATTAAAAAATACAACAAATACTTAC
The DNA here is from genome assembly GCF_900700415.2 of Clupea harengus. NCBI lineage: Eukaryota > Metazoa > Chordata > Actinopteri > Clupeiformes > Clupeidae > Clupea > Clupea harengus. The sequence continues at coordinate 23,471,353 of NC_045173.1, read as the reverse complement.
AAAACTGAGAGTTGACTGTGTAGGGGACCTCAACTTTTCCATTAGAAGACTTCTTCCATAAGCATTGGTTGTTCCAGCAAGCCATAGCATTCCTGGTTCTTGGCACAACAAGATCTCCTTCCACTAGAAGCTCACTGGAGGCTAAAAGATGAAATGTCATTTTTAAAGTTATTCTAGTGACACTGTAAGTCTATGCAAACGATCATTTAAATGAAGCAGTTAAATAGTTTAAATAATGAGAAACAGACCATTATTGGTTGACAGAATCTGTGTAGTTAAGTCCACACTGTCAGACTCCTCTAGAAAAATTTCATTTTCATCACTGTCCTCCTGAGAACAAATAAAAACCAAAATGTTCAAATAAAAGGGTACAAACCCACAATTAGTATTTAAAGATAGAGTTCTGAATATCACAGGCATTCTTACCATGACAGGCAGAGCCTTGGACAGGCCAAGCAGCAGCACAAGAAGGGAGATGGAGGCTCTGAGGTCCATGTTGCTTTAGTGTGTGGAGATGCTGTGGACGGCTCCTTCACTGGGGCTCGGTGTGTGAGACCCATCTCACCTGAGCTTTTATACAGCCCTCCACAGGTGTGTCTGCAAGGGGATTTAGGCCTGCTGTCAGGGTCAGGTGTCTAATGGAAGCTCTTATGGGAGGATGCCACCACCTCTCCCAGAAATTCAACAACTGAACAAAGACATGATGTTGAGCTTATTTGTTTTGATCACCTTCTAAGATGGCGTTAGCCTCTGACAGTAGTGACATCTTGAAGCATGGCCGTTAACTGAGAGGTGTTGTTTGAAGACATGCAAGGGCAGCTAATAATGAATAATTACTTAATTAGATATTATTACCAGAAAATATCAGCAGAAAAATTCGTACATCTTTTAAAATTTGAAATACTCACAAAGATGTCTTCAGAAATCCAACCACTGCACTAAGGCATAATATTCTGTTTATTTGTCTTCATCATCTCTTAAAATCTCTACATTTTGAGACAAGTGTCAAAGTAAGGTGTGCCTTGGTAGTCAAAGACACAAAAAGCCATGCTGCATTAGTTTAAGAGATTATTACTGCAGACTAACTGTACTCAGGAAATGGAACCGTACCAATCAACATGATTAGACTTAACTGTCTCTTCTGACGAAATTATTTCAGACCCTTAAATGAGTGCAATGTCTCATATGAATAAGATGTAGTATGCAGACTAAGGTAAGCACACACGGCATGAGACATAATTACATTATTCTCCCAATAAGGGTCTTTTCAAACAATTTCTGAGAATTGTGGAACTTTTTCCGAGGTTCTTTAAAAGTGGGAAATCAAATCTTCAATGTAACTTTCTTTCAATTATCAGTCATGCCCTGGCATTTAGAATACACCTGTTCATGTAAGATTGCTTACAATTAAAGTGCAGTATCTGTAGGTCTTCTAACCTATTCAATGTCATTGTTAACTAAATTCATATCACACAAATGTGTTACAGTATGTGAAAAAGCCTTTAAAAAGTATTTGAGTATGATCTTTTATGTGTAATGTTTTTTAAGTATCAATGAGAAAAGGTCAATGATACATATTATTATTGTGAAAGTGGAAGACATGATGAATTAATTGTCCTATGTGAGCTAGACAGTGAATATTGTGTACTCTGATTTCTGTAGTTCTGATCAAATCCTGTGTTTTGTGGAGCACTACTGTGTTTTAGCCCACTGCACCACCATAGAACGATACCTCCTCTCCATATAGATCACATGAAGGAAGAGTTTTTTATTATTTTTATTATTTATAGTTGAAAAATAAACACTATCATGATGTTGGCTTCAGGCAAACATTTGCACGGTATTTCATATTGTCAGTTTAATGCCAATTTATAGTGATAATGTAGGGTTTGTACAGGTTTTTTTTAGGTATATTTAAATATATTGCCAAAATGCATCAGTTAAAAGCGTTAGATAACTTTGATCAGTTTCAGCACTCCTGATGGTGTTTGCAAGGCAAGTCTGTTGGCTGTTAGCCAGTTAGCATGCTAGTTTTAGAAAAAAAAAACTGCCCTGTCTCGTAAGGGCATAGTCTACTGGACGCTTCCCATATTGTGCCCACACTCTGCGCCTATTCCTGCTCCCATGTTAAAGATGCTACGGAGAGCCCATCATGGGCAAACCCCCACTGAACCCATATGGAAGCTCCGTAAGTTAGCTCTCATGAGGGTCCCATGTCCTATAGTCGACCCACAGAAGCGAACATGGGCAAACCCACAGCACAGACATGCTAATAGTCAACCTATACTGGGGGCACATTGACTAATGATCCTGAGGGCCCATCATGGCCCAACCCACAATGGACCTGTGTGGGATTTCCATGGATAAGCCCTTGTGCACGATTCCACAGAGAACCCACTGGGGCTCCGTTTAGATTTTGTATGACTCTGCCCACAGAAAATCTGAACTGGGCCCACATATACATGCGTGCTCTCTTAGTTCCATAACTTGTTGACATTTTGGCTCATATTTGTTAATGTGAACTGTTGTGCGGCTGTTCTTTTAAAGAAGGATACTGAGAGGATATGTTTCTGATTATTTTGCCATATTGCATGAAAATAGTAGAGCAACAACAAGACAATGAGTTCTTTTCAGTCATTTTATTTTCCAGTAATATCAATATGACAGTAGTGATGCTCACAAGACATATACATATTCATCTGTCACATTGTGTTCTGTGATCAAGACGTCATGTGGTGGTACCAGACTGGGACAGCATCAGTTTGGGTTTGGTTCTGTTTGGAAGAGGAGAGGATTGTCAGAATTGGATTGCAGTACTCATCATTTCAGCAATCTCAAAGTTATATGATGTTTCACCATATCATACAGGAGGTCATACTCACAGCATCCATAGAGTTTGTTGACCCTCAGGATGTCAGTGGTGGACATTCCCTGTCTCTGTCCAATTCGCACATTTGGGTTTGGAATTGGAGTGATTGTCTCCTTTCCATTCTGGACCGTGAAAGCAGTTCTACAGGAGGAGATGTGGACAGTGATTGGTAAAAGTTTTGTAAAACATATTTTTTATTTAGTAATGTAAACAGGTAAAACAGCTCTTGATGAATACGTTTTATTCAGTGGGTCCCATTTTCTTACCTCCCATAATGCATCACAGAAGAGTAGTCATATGGAGTGTTCAGGTTGTTGGTGCGTTGTTTCTTGAAGTTGTAAGTCATTCCTGCCAAAACAAGGAGAAGGGTCTCAAGGTCTACATTTATTTCTGTCGGTCTGAGTAAGAATTGAAGGTAGGGAATGCAGCTTACGTGAGTTGATGTAATTCCAGTTGATTTTCACATACTGGTCTCTGTCACTCCTGGTTTGCTCATGGTAGAAGCCCAGAGCATGGTTGAGTTCATGCTGGATGATGCCGTGGTAAACACAACCTCTCTTTTGGAGGGAGACCACCTGTTTGCCTCCTGTCCTCCCAAGGCTGGAGAAGCACCTGAGAAAGATGGGAGAAATAATGGGTCACACGTTATTTGGATAGTCTGCTGGAAATCTGTACAAACTACAATTTATGGTTAAGAATAGGGTTAGGGATTGGGTTTGGTGAAGGTGATGTTCAATGAACAATTAGAAAGACTGAATTTCATCAAATCATCTGTGAAGTTTCTGTAGGTGGACTATCCAAATAAAGTGTTACCATGAAAATAACAATTACAATAGGGTTTCCATTTTCTAACATTAGTTTATGTATTAAATGTTACGAACAACCCATGTACCTCGGAATTGATACATCACAATTTTTATTCAATACTAAAGTTTGTTTTTATCTATGTTTACAAACATATTCTTTACACCTATGATGTCTTAACTAACATTATTCATATCGCTAATGGCCATTGATATACCCATCACCAGCCATGAATATTTAGTTGTACTTCTGCAGTTAATGCCTTGCAGTATTAGTTGACTAGTGGCCTTAATGGTGGTCTTCATTGCTGTTATTGAATTGAACCTTGAAATAAAGTGTTACCAGCATCCTAATTAGTGTGGGATTTACCATGTTGAAGGCAGGAAGGTGTAAGTGGACATTTGAGGGATTTGTGACATTGTCAGGACACTGCAGTAGACAAACTCACCCATCTCTGTTCTCAATGCTGATGTAGTCCCTCTGAGTTGAGCGAGCAACAAACTGTACACAGGTTTTTCTGTTGAAGGTTGCCATGGCATTTTGAATTTTACTCTTATCAGAGGATGCTGAAAAGCACAACAAACATTAAGCACCAATGCTCAATGGGGGTGCTTTGAAATATATATATTGCATATTAAAAAATACAACAAATACTTACAAAACTGAGAGTTGACTGTGTAGGGGACTTCAACTTTTCCATTAGAAGACTTCTTCCATAAGCATTGGTTGTTCCAGCAAGCCATAGCATTCCTGGTTCTTGGCACAACAAGATCTCCTTCCACTAGAAGCTCACTGGAGGCTAAAAGATAAAATGTCATTTTTAAAGTTATTCTAGTGACATTGTAAGTCTATGCAAACGATAATTTAAATGAAGCAGTTAAATAGTTTAAATAATGAGAAACAGACCATTATTGGTTGACAGAATCTGTGTAGTTAAGTCCACACTGTCAGACTCCTCTAGAAAATTTTCATTTTCATCACTGTCCTCCTGAGAACAAATAAAAACCAAAATGTTCAAATAAAAGGGTACAAACCCACAATTAGTATTTAAAGATAGAGTTCTGAATATCACAGGCATTCTTACCATGACAGGCAGAGCCTTGGACAGGCCAAGCAGCAGCACAAGAAGGGAGATGGAGGCTCTGAGGTCCATGTTGCTTTAGTGTGTGGAGATGCTGTAGACGGCTCCTTCACTGGGGCTCGGTGTGTGAGACCCATCTCACCTGAGCTTTTATACAGCCCTCCACAGGTGTGTCTGCAAGGGGATTTAGGCCTGCTGTCAGGGTCAGGTGTCTAATGGAAGCTCTTATGGGAGGATGCCACCACCTCTCCCAGAAATTCAACAACTGAACAAAGACATGATGTTGAGCTTATTTGTTTTGATCACCTTCTAAGATGGCGTTAGCCTCTGACAGTAGTGACATCTTGAAGCATGGCCGTTAACTGAGAGGTGTTGTTTGAAGACATGCAAGGGCAGCTTATAATGAATAATTAGATATTATTACCAGAAAATATCAGCAGAAAAATTCGTACATCTTTTAAAATTTGAAATACTCACAAAGATGTCTTCAGAAATCCAACCACTGCACTAAGGCATAATATTCTGTTTATTTGTCTTCATCATCTCTTAAAATCTCTACATTTTGAGACAAGTGTCAAAGTAAGGTGTGCCTTGGTAGTCAAAGACACACAAAGCCATGCTGCATTAGTTGAAGAGATTATTACCGCAGACTAACTGTACTCAGGAAATGGAACCGTACCAATCAACATGATTAGACTTAACTGTCTCTTCTGACAAAATTATTTCAGACCCTTAAATGAGTGCAATGTCTCATATGAATAAGATGTAGTATGCAGACTAAGGTAAGCACACACGGCATGAGACAGAATTAAATTATTCTCCCAATAAGGGTCTTTTCAAACAATTTCTGAGAATTGTGGAACTTTTTCCGAGGTTCTTTAAAAGTGGGAAATCAAATCTTCAATGTAACTTTCTTTCAATTATCAGTCATGCCCTGGCATTTAGAATACACTTGTTCATGTAAGATTGCTTACAATTAAAGTGCAGTATCTGTAGGTCTTCTAACCTATTCAATGTCATTGTTAACTAAATTCATATCACACAAATGTGTTACAGTATGTGAAAAAGCCTTTAAAAAATATTTGATTTTACATGTTATATTCATATTCGTATATGATCTTTTATGTGTAATGTTTTTTAAGTATCAATGAGAAAAGGTCAATGATACTGTGAAAAGGTGAAGTCCCTCCCCCTTCTCACTGTGGTCCAGGAGGGAAGAAGGACTGGACTCCCCTACCTGAATGGTTAGGTCCGGATTCCCCCACCCCTGTGGAGGGGTCCAATTACCTTTTAATTGGACCCCACCATTTAGTCTGGCCTTACTTAAGGTGCACCTCATTGTTTCATTGAGGGGAAGGACAGACTGAACATGCTGGATGGAGCTTGGACCAGGTACTAGACAAAACCTGAATGCTCAGAGGTGTACCTGGTCTAGTATAGGCTTTAGTGTGTTCAGTTTGTGTTTGTATGTTTTGGGGTTTTACAAAAACCCAACTGTAAATAAACATAGCTATTTTAATGGAAGCCACTGTCTCCTGCGTCGTGTGTTCCTGCCTGCAACCCCATTCTACCAGGCTACATCCCACATGGTGAGATGGCCGGCGCGAGCGGTCTTTCACAGATACATATTATTATTGTGAAAGTGGAAGACATTATGAATTAATTGTCTTATGTGAGCTAGACAGTGAATATTGTGTACTCTGATTTCTGTAGTTCTGATCAAATCCTGTGTTTTGTGGAGCACTATTGTGTTTTAGCCCACTGCACCACCATAGAACGATACTTCCTCTCCATGTAGATCACATGAAGGAAGAGTTTTTTATTATTTATAGTAGAAACATAAACACTATCATGATGTTGGCTTCAGGCAAACATTTGCACGGCATTTCATATTGTCAGTTTAATGCCAATTTATAGTGATAGTGTAGGGTTTTTCCAGGTTTTTTTTAGGTATATTTAAATATATTGCCAAAATGCATCAGTTAAAGGCGTTAGATAACTTTGATCAGTTTCAGCACTCCTGATGGTGTTTGCAAGGCAAGTCTGTTGGCTGTTAGCCAGTTAGCATGCTAGTTTTAGAAAAAAAAACTGCCCTGTCTCGTAAGGGCATAGTCTACTGGACGCTTCCCATATTGTGCCCACACTCTGCGCCAATTCCTGTTCCCATGTTAAAGATGCTACGGAGAGCCCATCATGGGCAAACCCCCACTGAACCCATATGGAAGCTCCGTAAGTTAGCTCTCATGAGGGTCCCATGTCCTATAGTCGACCCACAGAAGCGAACATGGGCAAACCCACAGCACAGACATGCTAATAGTCAACCTATACTGGGGGCACATTGACTAATGATCCTGAGGGCCCATCATGGCCCAACCCACAATGGACCTGTGTGGGATTTCCATGGATAAGCCCTTGTGCACGATTCCACAGAGAACCCACTGGGGCTCCGTTTAGATTTTGTATGACTCTGCCCACAGAAAATCTGAACTGGGCCCACATATACATGCGTGCTCTCTTAGTTCCATAACTTGTTGACATTTTGGCTCATATGTGTTAATGTGAACTGTTGTGCGGCTGTTCTTTTAAAGAAGGATACTGAGAGGATATGGTTCTGATTCTGGAAATAGATTATTTTGCCATATTGCATGAAAATAATAGAGCAACAAGACAATGTGTTATTTCCAGTCATTTTATTTTCCAGTAATATCAATATGACAGTAGTGATGCTCACAAGACATATACATATTCATCTGTCACATTGTGTTCTGTGATCAAGACGTCATGTGGTGGTACCAGACTGGGACAGCATCAGTTTGGGTTTGGTTCTGTTTGGAAGAGGAGAGGATTGTCAGAATTGGATTGCAGTACTCATCATTTCAGCAATCTCAAAGTTATATGATGTTTCACCATATCATACAGGAGGTCATACTCACAGCATCCATAGAGTTTGTTGACCCTCAGGATGTCAGTGGTGGACATTCCCTGTCTCTGTCCAATTCGCACATTTGGGTTTGGAATTGGAGTGATTGTCTCCTTTCCATTCTGGACTGTGAAAGCAGTTCTACAGGAGGAGATGTGGACAGTGATTGGTAAAAGTTTTGTAAAACATATTTTTTATTTAGTAATGTAAACAGGTAAAACAGCTCTTGATGAATACGTTTTATTCAGTGGGTCCCATTTTCTTACCTCCCATAATGCATCACAGAAGAGTAGTCATATGGAGTGTTCAGGTTGTTGGTGCGTTGTTTCTTGAAGTTGTAAGTCATTCCTGCCAAAACAAGGAGAAGGGTCTCAAGGTCTACATTAATTTCTGTCGGTCTGAGTAAGAATTGAAGGTAGGGAATGCAGCTTACGTGAGTTGATGTAATTCCAGTTGATTTTCACATACTGGTCTCTGTCACTCCTGGTTTGCTCATGGTAGAAGCCCAGAGCATGGTTGAGTTCATGCTGGATGATGCCGTGGTAAACACAACCTCTCTTTTGGAGGGAGACCACCTGTTTGCCTCCTGTCCTCCCAAGGCTGGAGAAGCACCTGAGAAAGATGGGAGAAATAATGGGTCACACGTTATTTGGATAGTCTGCTGGAAATCTGTACAAACTACAATTTATGGTTAAGAATAGGGTTAGGGATTGGGTTTGGTGAAGGTGATGTTCAATGAACAATTAGAAAGACTGAATTTCATCAAATCATCTGTGAAGTTTCTGTAGGTGGACTATCCAAATAAAGTGTTACCATGAAAATAACAATTACAATAGGGTTTCCATTTTCTAACATTAGTTTATGTATTAAATGTTACGAACAACCCATGTACCTCGGAATTGATACATCACAATTTTTATTCAATACTAAAGTTTGTTTTTATCTATGTTTACAAACATATTCTTTACACCTAGGATGTCTTAACTAACATTATTCATATCGCTAATGACCATTGATATACCCATCACCAGCCATGAATATTTAGTTGTACTTCTGCAGTTAATGCCTTGCAGTATTAGTTGACTAGTGGCCTTAATGGTGGTCTTCATTGCTGTTATTGAATTGAACCTTGAAATAAAGTGTTACCAGCATCCTAATTAGTGTGGGATTTACCATGTTGAAGGCAGGCAGGTGTAAGTGGACATTTGATGGATTTGTGACATTGTCAGGACACTGCAGTAGACAAACTCACCCATCTCTGTTCTCAATGCTGATGTAGTCCCTCTGAGTTGAGCGAGCAACAAACTGAACACAGGTTTTTCTGTTGAAGGTTGCCATGGCATTTTGAATTTTACTCTTATCAGAGGATGCTGAAAAGCACAACAAACATTAAGCACCAATGCTCAATGGGGGTGCTTTGAAATATATGTATATTGCATATTAAAAAATACAACAAATACTTACAAAACTGATAGTTGACTGTGTAGGGGACCTCAACTTTTCCATTAGAAGACTTCTTCCATAAGCATTGGTTGTTCCAGCAAGCCATAGCATTCCTGGTTCTTGGCACAACAAGATCTCCTTCCACTAGAAGCTCACTGGAGGCTAAAAGATGAAATGTCATTTTTAAAGTTATTCTAGTGACACTGTAAGTCTATGCAAACGATCATTTAAATGAAGCAGTTAAATAGTTTAAATAATGAGAAACAGACCATTATTGGTTGACAGAATCTGTGTAGTTAAGTCCACACTGTCAGACTCCTCTAGAAAAATTTCATTTTCATCACTGTCCTCCTGAGAACAAATAAAAACCAAAATGTTCAAATAAAAGGGTACAAACCCACAATTAGTATTTAAAGATAGAGTTCTGAATATCACAGGCATTCTTACCATGACAGGCAGAGCCTTGGACAGGCCAAGCAGCAGCACAAGAAGGGAGATGGAGGCTCTGAGGTCCATGTTGCTTTAGTGTGTGGAGATGCTGTGGACGGCTCCTTCACTGGGGCTCGGTGTGTGAGACCCATCTCACCTGAGCTTTTATACAGCCCTCCACAGGTGTGTCTGCAAGGGGATTTAGGCCTGCTGTCAGGGTCAGGTGTCTAATGGAAGCTCTTATGGGAGGATGCCACCACCTCTCCCAGAAATTCAACAACTGAACAAAGACATGATGTTGAGCTTATTTGTTTTGATCACCTTCTAAGATGGCGTTAGCCTCTGACAGTAGTGACATCTTGAAGCATGGCCGTTAACTGAGAGGTGTTGTTTGAAGACATGCAAGGGCAGCTAATAATGAATAATACTTAATTAGATATTATTACCAGAAAATATCAGCAGAAAAATTCGTACATCTTTTAAAATTTTGAAATACTCACAAAGATGTCTTCAGAAATCCAACCACTGCACTAAGGCATAATATTCTGTTTATTTGTCTTCATCATCTCTTAAAATCTCTACATTTTGAGACAAGTGTCAAAGTAAGGTGTGCCTTGGTAGTCAAAGACACACAAAGCCATGCTGCATTAGTTTAAGAGATTATTACTGCAGACTAACTGTACTCAGGAAATGGAACCGTACCAATCAACATGATTAGACTTAACTGTCTCTTCTGACGAAATTATTTCAGACCCTTAAATGAGTGCAATGTCTCATATGAATAAGATGTAGTATGCAGACTAAGGTAAGCACACACGGCATGAGACAGAATTAAATTATCTCCCAATAAGGGTCTTTTCAAACTTGATTTCTGAGAATTGTGGAACTTTTTCCGAGGTTCTTTAAAAGTGGGAAATCAAATCTTCAATGTAACTTTCTTTCAATTATCAGTCATGCCCTGGCATTTGGAATACACCTGTTCATGTAAGACTGCTTACAATTAGAGTGCAGTATCTGTAGGTCTTCTAACCTATTCAGTGGCATTGTTGACTAAATTCATATCATACAAATGTGTTACAGTATGCGAAAAAGTATAAAAAAATATTTGATTTTATATATTATTTTCATATTCGTATATCATCTTTTCTGTGTAATGTATTTTAAGTACCAATGAGAAAAGGTCAATGATACATATTATTATTGTGAAAGTGGAAGACTTGAATTCATTGTCCCATGTGAGCTAGACAGTGAATATTGTGTACTCTGATTTCTGTAATTCTGATGAAATCCTGTGTTTTGTGGAGCACTACTGTGTTTTAGCCCACTGCACCACCATAGAACCATACTTCCTCTCCATATAGACCACATGAAGGAAGAGGGAAGAAGGACGAGTTTTTTATTATTATTATTATTATTATTATTATTATTTATTGCAGAAAAAGAAACATAAACACTATCATGATGTTAGCTTCAGACAAACATTTGCACGGTATTTCAGATTATCAGTTTAATGCCAATTTATAGTGATAGTGTAGTGTTTGTACAGGTTTTTAATGCATTTATAAATATATTGCCAAAATGCAACAGTTAAAGGCGTTAGATTACTTTGATCAGTTTCAGCACTCCTGACTGTGTTTGCAAGGCAAGTCTGTTGGCTGTTAGCCAGTTAGCATGCTAGTTTTAGAAGAAAAAAACTGCCCTGTCTCGTAAGGGCATAGTCTACTGGACGCTTCCCATATTGTGCCCACACTCTGCGCCTATTCCTGTTCCCATGTTGAAGATGCTACGGAGAGCCCATCATGGGCAAAACCCCACTGAACCCATATAGAAGCTCCGTAAGTTAGCTCTCATGAAGGGCCCATGTCTTATAGTCGACCCACAGAAGCGAACATGGGCAATCCCACAGCACAGACATATGCTAATAGTCAACCTATACTGGGCCACATTGACTAATGATCCTGAGGGCCCATCATGGCCCATCCCACAATGGACCTGTGTGGGATTTCCATGGATGAGCCCTTGTGGACAATTCCACAGAGACCCCACTGGGGCTCCGTATAGAATTTTGTATGACTCTGCCCACAGAAAATCTGAACTGGGCCCACATATACATGCTTGCTCTCTTAGTTCCATAACTTGTTGACATTTTGGCTCATATTTCTTAATGTGAACTGTTGTGCGGCTGTTCTTTTAAAGAAGGATACTGAGAGGATATGTTTCTGATTCTGGAAATAGATTATTTTGCCATATTGCATGAAAATAGTAGAGCAACAACAAGACAATGAGTTATTTTCAGTCATTTTATTTTCCAGTAATATCAATATGACAGTGGTGATGCTCACAAGACATATACATATTCATCTGTCACATTGTGTTCTGTGATCAAGACGTCATGTGGTGGTACCAGACTGGGACAGCATCAGTTTGGGTTTGGTTCTGTTTGGAAGAGGAGAGAATTGTCAGAATTGGATTGCAGTACTCATCATTTCAGAAATCTCAAAGTTATATGATGTTTCACCATATCATACAGGAGGTCATACTCACAGCATCCATAGAGTTTGTTGATCCTCAGGATGTCAGTGGTGGACATTCCCTGTCTCTGTCCAATTTGAACATTTGAGTTTGGAATTGGAGTGATTGTCTCCTTTCCATTCTGGACTGTGAAAGCAGTTCTACAGAAGGAGATGTGGACAGTGATTTGTAAAAGTTTTATAAAACATATTTTTTATGTAGTAATGCGAACAGGTAAAACAGCTCTTGGTGAATACGTTTTATTCAGTGGTTCCCATTTTCTTACCTCCCATAATGCATCACAGAAGAGTAGTCATATGGAGTGTTCAGGTTGTTGGTCTTTTGTTTCTGGAAGTTGTAAACCATTTCTGCCAAACAAGGAGAAGGGTCTCAAGGTCTCATTCATTTCAGTCGGTCTGAGTAAGAATTGAAGGTGGGGAATGCAGCTTACCTGGGTTGATGTAATTCCAGTTGATTTTCACATACTGGTCTCTGTCACTCCTGGTTTGCTCATGGTAGAAGCCCAGAGCATGGTTGAGTTCATGCTGGATGATGCCGTGGTAAACACAACCGCTCTTTTGGAGGGAGACCACCTGTTTGCCTCCTGTCCTCCCAAGGCTGGAGAAGCACCTGAGAAAGATGGGCGGAACAATGACAGCAACAGTTACAACAGGGTGTCATTAACTTATATTAGTGTATGTATTAATTACTGTAAGTTTGCTTTCATTTGTTCACAGAATTAGGATTTACAACCAGGATGTGTTTAATGACGTTATGTTACTAATTACCAGTCAGTCACACACTAATCAGCATTAATGAATATTAGTAGTAATTCTGCAGGTAATGCCAAACTGGTATTCATTTAGTAGTGGTCTTCACTGGTGTCATTACATTGGATCTTTACATAAAAGTGTTACCAGCAAGATAATTAGTGTGGGATTTACATTTAAGGGAGAAAAGCTATGCTCCAGGAAGCAGGTGTATGTGGACGTAGACATTTTCAACACTCTACAGTCGACAAACTCACCCATCTCTGTTCTCAATGCTGATGTAGTCACTCTGAGTCGAGCGAGCAACAAACTGAATACAGGTTCTACGTTGAAGGTTGCCATGGCATTTTGAATTTTACTCTGATCAGCGGATGCTGAAAAGCACAACAAACATTAAGCACCAATGGGGGTGCTTTGAAATATATATATTGCATATTAAAAAAATACAACAAATACTTACAAAACTGAGAGTTGACTGTGTAGGGGACCTCAACTTTCCCATTAGAAGACTTCTTCCATAAGCAGTTGTTGTTCCAGCAAGCCAGAGCATTCCTGGTTCTTGGCACAACAAGATCTCCTTCCATTAGAAACTCACTGGAAGCTGAAAGATGAAATGTCATTTTTAAAGTTATTCTAGTGACACTGTAAGTGTATGCAAACGATCATTTAAATGAAGCAGTTAAATAGTTTAAATAATGAGAAACAGACCATTATTGGTTGCCAGAATCTGTGTAGTTATGTCCACACTGTCAGGCTCCTCAAAGAAAATCTCATTTTCATCTCCGTCCTCCTAGAGACAGATAAAATCCAAAAGGTGAAGATGAAACGGTACAAACAAACAATTACTATTTAAAGATAGAGTTCTGAATATCTCAGGCATTCTTACCATGACAGGCAGAGCCTTGGACAGGCCAAGCAGCAGCACAAGAAGGGAGATGGAGGCTCTGAGGTCCATGTTGCTTCAGTGTGTGGAGATGCTGTAGACGGCTCCTTCACTGGGGCTCGGTGTGTGAGACCCATCTCACCTGATCTTTTATACAGCCCTCCACAGGTGTGTCTGCAGGGGGATTTAGGCCTGCTGTGAGGGTCAGGTGTCTAATGGAAGCTCTTATGGAGGACACCACCACCTTTCCCAGAAATTCAACGACTGAACAAAGACATGATGGTGAGTTTATTTGTTTTGATCACCTCGAAGATGGCGTTAGCCTCTGACAGTTAGTGACATCTTGAAACATGGCCTTAACTGAGAGGTGTTGTTTGAAGACATGCAAGGGCAGCTTATAAAGAATAACTAGATATTATTACCAGAAAATATCTGCAGAGAAATTCTTACATCTTTTAAAATTTGAAATACTCACAAAGATGTCCTCAGAAAATCCAACCACTGCACTAAGGCATAATATTCTGTTTATTTGTCTTCATCATCTCTTAAAATCTCTACATTTTTAGAGAAGTGTCAAAGTAAGGTGTGCCTTGGTAGTCAAAGACACACAAAGCCATGCTGCATTCATTTAAGAGATTATTACTGCAGACTAACTGTACTCAGGAAATGGAACCGTACCAATCAACAAGATAGACTTAACCATCTCTTTCTGATTAAATGATTTCAAGACCCTTAAATGAGTGCAATGTCTTATATTAATAAGATGTAGTATGCAGACTAAGGTAAGCACACACGGCATGAGACAGAATTATATTACTCTCCCAATAACGGTCTTTTCAAACGATTTCTGAGAATTGTGGAACTTTTTTCCAAGGTTCTGGAAAAGTGGGAAATCAAATCTTCAATGTAACTTTCTTTCAACTATCAGTCATGCCCTGGCATTGGAATAAACTTGTTAATGTACGATTGCTTACAATTAGAGTGCACTATCTGTAGGTCCTTCTAACCTATTCAGTGGCATTGTTGACTAAATTCATATCATACAAATGTGTTACAGTATGCGAAAAAAGTATAAAAAATATTTGATTTATATATTATTTCATATTCGTATATCATCTTTTCTGTGTAATGTATTTTAAGTACCAATGAGAAAAGGTCAATGATACATATTATTATTGTGAAAGTGGAAGACTTGAATTCATTGTCCTATGTGAGCTAGACAGTGGAATATTGTGTACTCTGATTTCTGTAATTTCTGATCAAATCCTGTATTTTGTGGAGCACTATTGTGTTTTAGCCCACTGCACCACCATAGAACGATACTTCCTCTCCATGTAGATCACATGAAGAGTTTTTTTATTATTTTATTATTTATAGTAGAAACATAAACACTATCATGATGTTGGCTTCAGGCAAACATTTGCACGGTATTTCATATTGTCAGTTTAATGCCAATTTATAGTGATAGTGTAGGGTTTTTCCAGGTTTTTTTTAGGTATATTTAAATATATTGCCAAAATGCATCAGTTAAAGGCGTTAGATAACTTTGATCAGTTTCAGCACTCCTGATGGTGTTTGCAAGGCAAGTCTGTTGGCTGTTAGCCAGTTAGCATGCTAGTTTTAGAAAAAAAAACTGCCCTGTCTCGTAAGGGCATAGTCTACTGGACGCTTCCCATATTGTGCCCACACTCTGCGCCTATTCCTGTTCCCATGTTAAAGATGCTACGGAGAGCCCATCATGGGCAAACCCCACTGAACCCATATGGAAGCTCCGTAAGTTAGCTCTCATGAGGGTCCCATGTCCTATAGTCGACCCACAGAAGCGAACATGGGCAAACCCACAGCACAGACATGCTAATAGTCAACCTATACTGGAGGCACATTGACTAATGATCCTGAGGGCCCATCATGGCCCATCCCACAATGGACCTGTGTGGGATTTCCATGGATAAGCCCTTGTGGACGATTCCACAGAGAACCCCACTGGGCTCCGTTTAGATTTGTATGACTCTGCCCACAGAAAATCTGAACTGGGCCCACATATACATGCATGCTTCTCTAGTTCCATAATTGTGACATTTTGGCTCATATTTGTTAATGTGAACTGTTGTGCGGCTGTTTCTTTTAAAGAAGGATACTGAGAGGATATGTTTCTGATTCTGGAAATAGTATTATTTTGCCATATTGCATGAAAATAGATAGAGCAACAACAAGACAATGAGTTATTTTCAGTCATTTTATTTTCCAGTAATATCAATATGACAGTAGTGATGCTCACAAGACATATACATTTTCATCTGTCACATGTGTTCTGTGATCAAGACGTCATGTGGTGGTACCAGACTGGGACAGCATCAGTTTGGGTTTGGTTCTGTTTGGAAGAGGAGAGGATTGTCAGAATTGGATTGCAGTACTCATCATTTCAGCAATCTCAAAGTTATATGATGTTTCACCATATCATACAGGAGGTCATACTCACAGCATCCATAGAGTTTGTTGACCCTCAGGATGTCAGTGGTGGACATTCCCTGTCTCTGTCCAATTCGCACATTTGGGTTTGGAATTGGAGTGATTGTCTCCTTTCCATTCTGGACTGTGAAAGCAGTTCTACAGGAGGAGATGTGGACAGTGATTGGTAAAAGTTTTGTAAAACATATTTTTTATTTGTAATGTAAACAGGTAAAACAGCTCTTGATGAATACGTTTTATTCAGTGGGTCCCATTTTCTTACCTCCCATAATGCATCACAGAAGAGTAGTCATTATGGAGTGTTCAGGTTGTTGGTGCGTTGTTTCTTGAAGTTGTAAGTCGTTCCTTGCAAGAACAAGGAGAAGGGTCTCAAGGTCTACATTACCCTCTGAGTCCACGCTCCCTGGTGCAGGGATTATGGTGGTTTTAATGGGGAATGCTTTTAAAGCTCAAGCCAGTTTTTGTCGGAAGACATGAAATTACACCCCACAGAAACCTTGAACCCTTTTCTTTTCAAATTACACAGTTTGAAACAAATATATAAAATAAGCACTTTTGTAAAGGAGAATAGGACTAAGTCTCTTGCACTTTCAAGTCTCTGAGTGAGGTTTCAGCTCCTAACGACCCCGCCCATTAGCCAATGACAGCTATTCATATGATAAGGGTATGGTAATTCAGTGGATCTCTATGGGCCATGGTGTGTCAAAGAAATCCTGTGGGGGGTACGGGCCACAAAGAACATTCCAGGGCCATTAGTAAGGGCCATTGTTCTTGTCTGAGGTGTCCCAGGTGTGTTTACACCTAACTCATCAATATGCATTTGTAGGGACACTAGTTTTGAAAAGGTACAGTCACTCTAAAATTATAAATATATAGTAGTGAAACCACACACACTTTCTAAATGCTAAACTCACCTTTGTAAAACTAACACTTATGTTTACAAAGTTCAGAGTTCAAAAAGCCTTGCTCCAAAATCTTTACAATGTATTTTTTGTACAAAGTCTGAGCACCTCTGAAAGTATGTTTTTTGGAAGGGTTTGTTTAGATTTGATTTAAATTCAATCTTTTTTACTACATTCCTTTCATTCCCATGTTATTATTGCTGAGGTATTCTTAGAATATAATCATACATGCCACTTTTGCCTCAATGTTTTTAGTTAGGTGAAATAAACAAAATATCAAGGCATGGCAGACTACCTAAGAGAGTGAAAAACAGGCTCGGACTCAGTAGTGTTAACAAAGTTCAGAGTTCAAAAGCCTTGCTCCAAAATCTTTACAATGTATTTTTTGTACAAAGTCTGAGCACCTCTGAAAGTATGTTTTTGGAAGGGTTTGTTTAGATTTGATTTAAATTCAATCTTTTTTTACTACATTCCTTTCATTCCCATGTTATTATTGCTGAGGTATTCTAGAATATAATCATACATGCCACTTTTGCCTCAATGTTTTTAGTTAGGTGAAATAAACTAAAATATCAAGGCATGGCAGACTACCTAAGAGAGTGAAAAACAGGCTCGGACTCAGTAGTGTTAATTACTGTCGGTCTGAGTAAGAATTGAAGGTAGGGAATGCAGCCTACCTGAGTTGATGTAATTCCAGTTGATTTTCACATACTGGTCTCTGTCACTCCTGGTTTGCTCATGGTAGAAGCCCAGAGCATGGTTGAGTTCATGCTGGATGATGCCGTGGTAAACACAACCTCTCTTTTGGAGGGAGACCACCTGTTTGCCTCCTGTCCTCCCAAGGCTGGAGAAGCACCTGAGAAAGATGGGAGAAATAATGGGTCACACGTTATTTGGATAGTCTGCTGGAAATCTGTACAAACTACAATTTATGGTTAAGAATAGGGTTAGGGATTGGGTTTGGTGAAGGTGATGTTCAATGAACAATTAGAAAGACTGAATTTCATCAAATCATCTGTGAAGTTTCTGTAGGTGGACTATCCAAATAAAGTGTTACCATGAAAATAACAATTACAATAGGGTTTCCATTTTCTAACATTAGTTTATGTATTAAATGTTACGAACAACCCATGTACCTCGGAATTGATACATCACAATTTTTATTCAATACTAAAGTTTGTTTTTATCTATGTTTACAAACATATTCTTTACACCTAGGATGTCTTAACTAACATTATTCATATCGCTAATGGCCATTGATATACCCATCACCAGCCATGAATATTTAGTTGTACTTCTGCAGTTAATGCCTTGCAGTATTAGTTGACTAGTGGCCTTAATGGTGGTCTTCATTGCTGTTATTGAATTGAACCTTGAAATAAAGTGTTACCAGCATCCTAATTAGTGTGGGATTTACCATGTTGAAGGCAGGAAGGTGTAAGTGGACATTTGAGAGATTTGTGACATTGTCAGGACACTGCAGTAGACAAACTCACCCATCTCTGTTCTCAATGCTGATGTAGTCCCTCTGAGTTGAGCGAGCAACAAACTGTACACAGGTTTTTCTGTTGAAGGTTGCCATGGCATTTTGAATTTTACTCTTATCAGAGGATGCTGAAAAGCACAACAAACATTAAGCACCAATGCTCAATGGGGGTGCTTTGAAATATATATATTGCATATAAAAAAATACAACAAATACTTACAAAACTGAGAGTTGACTGTGTAGGGGACCTCAACTTTTCCATTAGAAGACTTCTTCCATAAGCATTGGTTGTTCCAGCAAGCCATAGCATTCCTGGTTCTTGGCACAACAAGATCTCCTTCCACTAGAAGCTCACTGGAGGCTAAAAGATGAAATGTCATTTTTAAAGTTATTCTAGTGACACTGTAAGTCTATGCAAACGATCATTTAAATGAAGCAGTTAAATAGTTTAAATAATGAGAAACAGACCATTATTGGTTGACAGAATCTGTGTAGTTAAGTCCACACTGTCAGACTCCTCTAAGAAAAAATTTCATTTTCATCACTGTCCTCCTGAGAACAAATAAAAACCAAAATGTTCAAATAAAAGGGTACAAACCCACAATTAGTATTTAAAGATAGAGTTCTGAATATCACAGGCATTCTTACCATGACAGGCAGAGCCTTGGACAGGCCAAGCAGCAGCACAAGAAGGGAGATGGAGGCTCTGAGGTCCATGTTGCTTTAGTGTGTGGAGATGCTGTGGACGGCTCCTTCACTGGGGCTCGGTGTGTGAGACCCATCTCACCTGAGCTTTTATACAGCCCTCCACAGGTGTGTCTGCAGGGGATTTAGGCCTGCTGTCAGGGTCAGGTGTCTAATGGAAGCTCTTATGGGAGGATGCCACCACCTCTCCCAGAAATTCAACAACTGAACAAAGACATGATGGTGAGCTTATTTGTTTTGATCACCTTCTAAGATGGCGTTAGCCTCTGACAGTAGTGACATCTTGAAACATGGCCGTTAACTGAGAGGTGTTGTTTGAAGACATGCAAGGGCAGCTAATAATGAATAATTACTTAATTAGATATTATTACCAGAAAATATCTGCAGAGAAAATTCTTACATCTTTTAAAATTTGAAATACTCACAAAGATGTCCTTCAGAAATCCAACCACTGCACTAAGGCATAATATTCTGTTTATTTGTCTTCATCATCTCTTAAAATCTCTACATTTTTAGAGAAGTGTCAAAGTAAGGTGTGCCTTGGTAGTCAAAGACACACAAAGCCATGCTGCATTAGTTTAAGAGATTATTACTGCAGACTAACTGTACTCAGGAAATGGAACCGTACCAATCAACATGATTAGACTTAACTGTCTCTTCTGACGAAATTATTTCAGACCCTTAAATGAGTGCAATGTCTCATATGAATAAGATGTAGTATGCAGACTAAGGTAAGCACACACGGCATGAGACAGAATTAAATTATTCTCCCAATAAGGGTCTTTTCAAACGATTTCTGAGAATTGTGGAACTTTTTCCGAGGTTCTTTAAAAGTGGGAAATCAAATCTTCAATGTAACTTTCTTTCAATTATCAGTCATGCCCTGGCATTTAGAATACACCTGTTCATGTAAGATTGCTTACAATTAAAGTGCAGTATCTGTAGGTCTTCTAACCTATTCAATGTCATTGTTAACTAAATTCATATCACACAAATGTGTTACAGTATGTGAAAAAGCCTTTAAAAAATATTTGATTTTATATATTATTTTCATATTCGTATATCATCTTTTCTGTGTAATGTATTTTAAGTACCAATGAGAAAAGGTCAATGATACATATTATTATTGTGAAAGTGGAAGACTTGAATTCATTGTCCCATGTGAGCTAGACAGTGAATATTGTGTACTCTGATTTCTGTAATTCTGATGAAATCCTGTGTTTTGTGGAGCACTACTGTGTTTTAGCCCACTGCACCACCATAGAACGATACTTCCTCTCCATATAGACCACATGAAGGAAGAGGGAAGAAGGACGAGTTTTTTATTATTATTATTATTATTATTATTATTTATTGCAGAAAAAGAAACATAAACACTATCATGATGTTAGCTTCAGACAAACATTTGCACGGTATTTCAGATTATCAGTTTAATGCCAATTTATAGTGATAGTGTAGTGTTTGTACAGGTTTTTAATGCATTTATAAATATATTGCCAAAATGCAACAGTTAAAGGCGTTAGATTACTTTGATCAGTTTCAGCACTCCTGACTGTGTTTGCAAGGCAAGTCTGTTGGCTGTTAGCCAGTTAGCATGCTAGTTTTAGAAGAAAAAAACTGCCCTGTCTCGTAAGGGCATAGTCTACTGGACGCTTCCCATATTGTGCCCACACTCTGCGCCTATTCCTGTTCCCATGTTAAAGATGCTACGGAGAGCCCATCATGGGCAAAACCCCACTGAACCCATATAGAAGCTCCGTAAGTTAGCTCTCATGAGGGCCCATGTCCTATAGTCGACCCACAGAAGCGAACATGGGCAATCCCACAGCACAGACATTGCTAATAGTCAACCTATACTGGGCCACATTGACTAATGATCCTGAGGGCCCATCATGGCCCATCCCACAATGGACCTGTGTGGGATTTCCATGGATGAGCCCTTGTGGACAATTCCACAGAGACCCCACTGGGGCTCCGTATAGAATTTGTATGACTCTGCCCACAGAAAATCTGAACTGGGCCCACATATACATGCTTGCTCTCTTAGTTCCATAACTTGTTGACATTTTGGCTCATATTTCTTAATGTGAACTGTTGTGCGGCTGTTCTTTTAAAGAAGGATACTGAGAGGATATGTTTCTGATTCTGGAAATAGATTATTTTGCCATATTGCATGAAAATAGTAGAGCAACAACAAGACAATGAGTTATTTTCAGTCATTTTATTTTCCAGTAATATCAATATGACAGTAGTGATGCTCACAAGACATATACATATTCATCTGTCACATTGTGTTCTGTGATCAAGACGTCATGTGGTGGTACCAGACTGGGACAGCATCAGTTTGGGTTTGGTTCTGTTTGGAAGAGGAGAGGATTGTCAGAATTGGATTGCAGTACTCATCATTTCAGCAATCTCAAAGTTATATGATGTTTCACCATATCATACAGGAGGTCATACTCACAGCATCCATAGAGTTTGTTGATCCTCAGGATGTCAGTGGTGGACATTCCCTGTCTCTGTCCAATTTGCACATTTGGGTTTGGAATTGGAGTGATTGTCTCCTTTCCATTCTGGACTGTGAAAGCAGTTCTACAGGAAGGAGATGTGGACAGTGATTTGTAAAAGTTTTATAAAACATATTTTTTATTTAGTAATGTAAACAGGTAAAACAGCTCTTGATGAATACGTTTTATTCAGTGGGTTCCCATTTTCTTACCTCCCATAATGCATCACAGAAGAGTAGTCATATGGAGTGTTCAGGTTGTTGGTGCGTTTGTTTCTTGAAGTTGTAAGTCATTTCCTGCCAAAACAAGGAGAAGGGTCTCAAGGTCTACATTCATTTCTGTCGGTCTGAGTAAGAATTGAAGGTGGGGAATGCAGCTTACCTGGGTTGATGTAATTCCAGTTGATTTTCACATACTGGTCTCTGTCACTCCTGGTTTGCTCATGGTAGAAGCCCAGAGCATGGTTGAGTTCATGCTGGATGATGCCGTGGTAAACACAACCTCTCTTTTGGAGGGAGACCACCTGTTTGCCTCCTGTCCTCCCAAGGCTGGAGAAGCACCTGAGAAAGATGGGAGAAATAATGGGTCACACGTTATTTGGATAGTCTGCTGGAAATCTGTACAAACTACAATTTATGGTTAAGAATAGGGTTAGGGATTGGGTTTGGTGAAGGTGATGTTCAATGAACAATTAGAAAGACTGAATTTCATCAAATCATCTGTGAAGTTTCTGTAGGTGGACTATCCAAATAAAGTGTTACCATGAAAATAACAATTACAATAGGGTTTCCATTTTCTAACATTAGTTTATGTATTAAATGTTACGAACAACCCATGTACCTCGGAATTGATACATCACAATTTTTATTCAATACTAAAGTTTGTTTTTATCTATGTTTACAAACATATTCTTTACACCTAGGATGTCTTAACTAACATTATTCATATCGCTAATGGCCATTGATATACCCATCACCAGCCATGAATATTTAGTTGTACTTCTGCAGTTAATGCCTTGCAGTATTAGTTGACTAGTGGCCTTAATGGTGGTCTTCATTGCTGTTATTGAATTGAACCTTGAAATAAAGTGTTACCAGCATCCTAATTAGTGTGGGATTTACCATGTTGAAGGCAGGAAGGTGTAAGTGGACATTTGAGGGATTTGTGACATTGTCAGGACACTGCAGTAGACAAACTCACCCATCTCTGTTCTCAATGCTGATGTAGTCCCTCTGAGTTGAGCGAGCAACAAACTGTACACAGGTTTTTCTGTTGAAGGTTGCCATGGCATTTTGAATTTTACTCTTATCAGAGGATGCTGAAAAGCACAACAAACATTAAGCACCAATGCTCAATGGGGGTGCTTTGAAATATAAATATTGCATATTAAAAAATACAACAAATACTTACAAAACTGATAGTTGACTGTGTAGGGGACCTCAACTTTTCCATTAGAAGACTTCTTCCATAAGCATTGGTTGTTCCAGCAAGCCATAGCATTCCTGGTTCTTGGCACAACAAGATCTCCTTCCACTAGAAGCTCACTGGAGGCTAAAAGATGAAATGTCATTTTTAAAGTTATTCTAGTGACACTGTAAGTGTATGCAAACGATCATTTAAATGAAGCAGTTAAATAGTTTAAATAATGAGAAACAGACCATTATTGGTTGCCAGAATCTGTGTAGTTATGTCCACACTGTCAGGCTCCTCAAAGAAAAATCTCATTTTCATCTCCGTCCTCCTAGAGACAGATAAAATCCAAAAGGTGAAGATGAAACGGTACAAACAAACAATTAGTATTTAAAGATAGAGTTCTGAATATCTCAGGCATTCTTACCATGACAGGCAGAGCCTTGGACAGGCCAAGCAGCAGCACAAGAAAGGAGATGGAGGCTCTGAGGTCCATGTTGCTTTAGTGTGTGGAGATGCTGTGGACGGCTCCTTCACTGGGGCTCGGTGTGTGAGACCCATCTCACCTGAGCTTTTATACAGCCCTCCACAGGTGTGTCTGCAGGGGGATTTAGGCCTGCTGTCAGGGTCAGGTGTCTAATGGAAGCTCTTATGGGAGGATGCCACCACCTCTCCCAGAAATTCAACAACTGAACAAAGACATGATGTTGAGCTTATTTGTTTTGATCACCTTCTAAGATGGCGTTAGCCTCTGACAGTAGTGACATCTTGAAGCATGGCCGTTAACTGAGAGGTGTTGTTTGAAGACATGCAAGGGCAGCTAATAATGAATAATTACTTAATTAGATATTATTACCAGAAAATATCAGCAGAAAAATTCGTACATCTTTTAAAATTTGAAATACTCACAAAGATGTCTTCAGAAATCCAACCACTGCACTAAGGCATAATATTCTGTTTATTTGTCTTCATCATCTCTTAAAATCTCTACATTTTGAGACAAGTGTCAAAGTAAGGTGTGCCTTGGTAGTCAAAGACACACAAAGCCATGCTGCATTAGTTTAAGAGATTATTACTGCAGACTAACTGTACTCAGGAAATGGAACCGTACCAATCAACATGATTAGACTTAACTGTCTCTTCTGACGAAATTATTTCAGACCCTTAAATGAGTGCAATGTCTCATATGAATAAGATGTAGTATGCAGACTAAGGTAAGCACACACGGCATGAGACAGAATTAAATTATTCTCCCAATAAGGGTCTTTTCAAACGATTTCTGAGAATTGTGGAACTTTTTCCGAGGTTCTTTAAAAGTGGGAAATCAAATCTTCAATGTAACTTTCTTTCAACTATCAGTCATGCCCTGGCATTTAGAATACACCTGTTCATGTAAGACTGCTTACAATTAAAGTGCAGTATCTGTAGGTCTTCTAACCTATTCAATGTCATTGTTAACTAAATTCATATCACACAAATGTGTTACAGTATGTGAAAAAGCCTTTAAAAAATATTTGATTTTACATATTATATTCATATTCGTATATCATCTTTTATGTGTAATGTTTTTTAAGTACCAATGAGAAAAAGTCAATGATACATATTATTATTGTGAAAGTGGAAGACATGATGAATTAATTGTCTTATGTGAGCTAGACAGTGAATATTGTGTACTCTGATTTCTGTAGTTCTGATCAAATCCTGTGTTTTGTGGAGCACTATTGTGTTTTACCCCTTGCACCACCATAGAACGATACTTCCTCTCCATCTAGATCACATGAAGGAAGAGTTTTTTATTATTTTTATTATTTAGAGTAGAAACATAAACACTATCATGATGTTGGCTTCAGGCAAACATTTGCACGGTATTTCATATTGTCAGTTTAATGCCAATTTATAGTGATAGTGTAGGGTTTTTCCAGGTTTTTTTTAGGTATATTTAAATATATTGCCAAAATGCATCAGTTAAAGGCGTTAGATAACTTTGATTAGTTTCAGCACTCCTGATGGTGTTTGCAAGGCAAGTCTGTTGGCTGTTAGCCAGTTAGCATGCTAGTTTTAGAAAAAAAACTGCCCTGTCTCGTAAGGGCATAGTCTACTGGACGCTTCCCATATTGTGCCCACACTCTGCGCCTATTCCTGTTCCCATGTTAAAGATGCTACGGAGAGCCCATCATGGGCAAACCCCCACTGAACCCATATGGAAGCTCCGTAAGTTAGCTCTCATGAGGGTCCCATGTCCTATAGTCGACCCACAGAAGCGAACATGGGCAAACCCACAGCACAGACATGCTAATAGTCAACCTATACTGGGGGCACATTGACTAATGATCCTGAGGGCCCATCATGGCCCAACCCACAATGGACCTGTGTGGGATTTCCATGGATAAGCCCTTGTGGACGATTCCACAGAGAACCCACTGGGGCTCCGTTTAGATTTTGTATGACTCTGCCCACAGAAAATCTGAACTGGGCCCACATATACATGCGTGCTCTCTTAGTTCCATAACTTGTTGACATTTTGGCTCATATTTGTTAATGTGAACTGTTGTGCGGCTGTTCTTTTAAAGAAGGATACTGAGAGGATATGTTTCTGATTCTGGAAATAGATTATTTTGCCATATTGCATGAAAATAGTAGAGCAACAACAAGACAATGAGTTATTTTCAGTCATTTTATTTTCCAGTAATATCAATATGACAGTAGTGATGCTCACAAGACATATACATATTCATCTGTCACATTGTGTTCTGTGATCAAGACGTCATGTGGTGGTACCAGACTGGGACAGCATCAGTTTGGGTTTGGTTCTGTTTGGAAGAGGAGAGGATTGTCAGAATTGGATTGCAGTACTCATCATTTCAGCAATCTCAAAGTTATATGATGTTTCACCATATCATACAGGAGGTCATACTCACAGCATCCATAGAGTTTGTTGACCCTCAGGATGTCAGTGGTGGACATTCCCTGTCTCTGTCCAATTCGCACATTTGGGTTTGGAATTGGAGTGATTGTCTCCTTTCCATTCTGGACTGTGAAAGCAGTTCTACAGGAGGAGATGTGGACAGTGATTGGTAAAAGTTTTGTAAAACATATTTTTTATTTAGTAATGTAAACAGGTAAAACAGCTCTTGATGAATACGTTTTATTCAGTGGGTCCCATTTTCTTACCTCCCATAATGCATCACAGAAGAGTAGTCATATGGAGTGTTCAGGTTGTTGGTGCGTTGTTTCTTGAAGTTGTAAGTCATTCCTGCCAAAACAAGGAGAAGGGTCTCAAGGTCTACATTAATTTCTGTCGGTCTGAGTAAGAATTGAAGGTAGGGAATGCAGCTTACGTGAGTTGATGTAATTCCAGTTGATTTTCACATACTGGTCTCTGTCACTCCTGGTTTGCTCATGGTAGAAGCCCAGAGCATGGTTGAGTTCATGCTGGATGATGCCGTGGTAAACACAACCTCTCTTTTGGAGGGAGACCACCTGTTTGCCTCCTGTCCTCCCAAGGCTGGAGAAGCACCTGAGAAAGATGGGAGAAATAATGGGTCACACGTTATTTGGATAGTCTGCTGGAAATCTGTACAAACAACAATTTATGGTCAAGAATAGGGTTAGGGATTGGGTTTGGTGAAGGTGATGTTCAATGAACAATTAGAAAAAGACTGAATTTCATCAAATCATCTGTGAAGTTTCTGTAGGTGGACTATCCAAATAAAGTGTTACCATGAAAATAACAATTACAATAGGGTTTCCATTTTCTAACATTAGTTTATGTATTAAATGTTACGAACAACCCATGTACCTCGGAATTGATACATCACAATTTTTATTCAATACTAAAGTTTGTTCTTATCTATGTTTACAAACATATTCTTTACACCTAGGATGTCTTAACTAACATTATTCATATCGCTAATGGCCATTGATATACCCATCACCAGCCATGAATATTTAGTTGTACTTCTGCAGTTAATGCCTTGCAGTATTAGTTGACTAGTGGCCTTAATGGTGGTCTTCATTGCTGTTATTGAATTGAACCTTGAAATAAAGTGTTACCAGCATCCTAATTAGTGTGGGATTTACCATGTTGAAGGCAGGAAGGTGTAAGTGGACATTTGAGGGATTTGTGACATTGTCAGGACACTGCAGTAGACAAACTCACCCATCTCTGTTCTCAATGCTGATGTAGTCCCTCTGAGTTGAGCGAGCAACAAACTGAACACAGGTTTTTCTGTTGAAGGTTGCCATGGCATTTTGAATTTTACTCTTATCAGAGGATGCTGAAAAGCACAACAAACATTAAGCACCAATGCTCAATGGGGGTGCTTTGAAATATATATATTGCATATTAAAAAATACAACAAATACTTACAAAACTGAGAGTTGACTGTGTAGGGGACCTCAACTTTTCCATTAGAAGACTTCTTCCATAAGCATTGGTTGTTCCAGCAAGCCATAGCATTCCTGGTTCTTGGCACAACAAGATCTCCTTCCACTAGAAGCTCACTGGAGGCTAAAAGATGAAATGTCATTTTTAAAGTTATTCTAGTGACACTGTAAGACTATGCAAACGATCATTTAAATGAAGCAGTTAAATAGTTTAAATAATGAGAAACAGACCATTATTGGTTGACAGAATCTGTGTAGTTAAGTCCACACTGTCAGACTCCTCTAGAAAAATTTCATTTTCATCACTGTCCTCCTGAGAACAAATAAAAATCAAAATGTTCAAATAAAAGGGTACAAACCCACAATTAGTATTTAAAGATAGAGTTCTGAATATCACAGGCATTCTTACCATGACAGGCAGAGCCTTGGACAGGCCAAGCAGCAGCACAAGAAGGGAGATGGAGGCTCTGAGGTCCATGTTGCTTTAGTGTGTGGAGATGCTGTGGACGGCTCCTTCACTGGGGCTCGGTGTGTGAGACCCATCTCACCTGTGCTTTTATACAGCCCTCCACAGGTGTGTCTGCAGGGGGGTTTAGGCCTGCTGTCAGGGTCAGGTGTCTAATGGAAGCTCTTATGGGAGGATGCCACCACCTCTCCCAGAAATTCAACAACTGAACAAAGACATGATGTTGAGCTTATTTGTTTTGATCACCTTCTAAGATGGCGTTAGCCTCTGACAGTAGTGACATCTTGAAGCATGGCCGTTAACTGAGAGGTGTTGTTTGAAGACATGCAAGGGCAGCTTATAATGAATAATTAGATATTATTACCAGAAAATATCAGCAGAAAATTCTTACATCTTTTAAAATTTGAAATACTCACAAAGATGTCTCAGAAATCCAACCACTGCACTAAGGCATAATATTCTGTTTATTTGTCTTCATCATCTCTTAAAATCTCTACATTTTGAGACAAGTGTCAAAGTAAGGTGTGCCTTGGTAGTCAAAGACACACAAAGCCATGCTGCATTAGTTTAAGAGATTATTACTGCAGACTAACTGTACTCAGGAAATGGAACCGTACCAATCAACATGATTAGACTTAACTGTCTCTTCTGACTAAATTATTTCAGACCCTTAAATGAGTGCAATGTCTCATATGAATAAGATGTAGTATGCAGACTAAGGTAAGCACACACGGCATGAGACAGAATTAAATTATTCTCCCAATAAGGGTCTTTTCAAACGATTTCTGAGAATTGTGGAACTTTTTCCGAGGTTCTTTAAAAGTGGGAAATGAAATCTTCAATGTAACTTTCTTTCAATTATCAGTCATGCCCTGGCATTTAGAATACACTTGTTCATGTAAGATTGCTTACAATTAAAGTGCAGTATCTGTAGGTCTTCTAACCTATTAAATGTCATTGTTAACTAAATTCATATCACACAAATGTGTTACAGTATGTGAAAAAGCCTTTAAAAAATATTTGATTTTACATGTTATGTTCATATTCGTATATCATCTTTTATGTGTAATGTTTTTTAAGTACCAATGAGAAAAAGTCAATGATACATATTATTATTGTGAAAGTGGAAGACATGATGAATTAATTGTCTTATGTGAGCTAGACAGTGAATATTGTGTACTCTGATTTCTGTAGTTCTGATCAAATCCTGTATTTTGTGGAGCACTATTGTGTTTTAGCCCACTGCACCACCATAGAACGATACTTCCTCTCCATGTAGATCACATGAAGGAAGAGTTTTTTTTATTATTTTTATCATTTATAGTGTAAACATAAACACTATCATGATGTTGGCTTCAGGCAAACATTTGCACGGTATTTCATATTGTCAGTTTAATGCCAATTTATGGTGATAGTGTAGGGTTTTTCCAGGTTTTTTTTAGGTATATTTAAATATATTGCCAAAATGCATCAGTTAAAGGCGTTAGATAACTTTGATCAGTTTCAGCACTCCTGATGGTGTTTGCAAGGCAAGTCTGTTGGCTGTTAGCCAGTTAGCATGCTAGTTTTAGAAAAAAAAACTGCCCTGTCTCGTAAGGGCATAGTCTACTGGACGCTTCCCATATTGTGCCCACACTCTGCGCCTATTCCTGTTCCCATGTTAAAGATGCTACGGAGAGCCCATCATGGGCAAACCCCCACTGAACCCATATGGAAGCTCCGTAAGTTAGCTCTCATGAGGGTCCCATGTCCTATAGTCGACCCACAGAAGCGAACATGGGCAAACCCACAGCACAGACATGCTAATAGTCAACCTATACTGGGGGCACATTGACTAATGATCCTGAGGGCCCATCATGGCCCAATCCACAATGGACCTGTGTGGGATTTCCATGGATAAGCCCTTGTGGACGATTCCACAGAGACCCCACTGGGGCTCCGTTTAGATTTTGTATGACTCTGCCCACAGAAAATCTGAACTGGGCCCACATATACATGCATGCTCTCTTAGTTCCATAACTTGTTGACATTTTGGCTCATATTTGTTAATGTGAACTGTTGTGCGGCTGTTCTTTTAAAGAAGGATACTGAGAGGATATGTTTCTGATTCTGGAAATAGATTATTTTGCCATATTGCATGAAAATAGTAGAGCAACAACAAGACAATGAGTTCTTTTCAGTCATTTTATTTTCCAGTAATATCAATATGACAGTAGTGATGCTCACAAGACATATACATATTCATCTGTCACATTGTGTTCTGTGATCAAGACGTCATGTGGTGGTACCAGACTGGGACAGCATCAGTTTGGGTTTGGTTCTGTTTGGAAGAGGAGAGGATTGTCAGAATTGGATTGCAGTACTCATCATTTCAGCAATCTCAAAGTTATATGATGTTTCACCATATCATACAGGAGGTCATACTCACAGCATCCATAGAGTTTGTTGATCCTCAGGATGTCAGTGGTAGACATTCCCTGTCTCTGTCCAATTTGCACATTTCCGTTTGGAATTGGAGTGATTGTCTCCCTTCCATTCTGGACTGTGAAAGCAGTTCTACAGAAGGACATTTGAACAGTGATTTGTAAAAGTTTTGTAAAACATATTTTTATTTAGTAATGTAAACAGGTAAAACAGCTCTTGATGAATACGTTTTATTCAGTGGGTCCCATTTTCTTACCTCCCATAATGCATCACAGAAGAGTAGTCATATGGAGTGTTCAGGTTGTTGGTGCGTTGTTTCTGGAAGTTGTAAACCATTCCTGCCAAAATACAGACAAATAAGAGCTTTAAAAAACATGACTATCTCTCATGAAGAATTATTTTAGATATAGTCGGTGTTCATTTGAATTCTTCTGAGAGAGAATTAAGCTTAAGTAATATGGCTTACGTGGGTTGATGTAATTCCAGTTGATTTTCACATACTGGTCTCTGTCACTCCTGGTTTGCTCATGGTAGAAGCCCAGAGCATGGTTGAGTTCATGCTGGATGATGCCGTGGTAAACACAACCTCTCTTTTGGAGGGAGACCACCTGTTTACCTCCTGTCCTCCCAAGGCTGGAGAAGCACCTGAGAAAGATGGGCGGAACAATGACAGCAACAGTTACAACAGGGTGTCATTAACTTATATTAGTGTATGTATTAATTACTGTAAGTTTGCTTTCATTTGTTCACAGAATTATGCTTTACAACCAGGATGTGTTTAATGACATTATGTTACTAATTACCAGTCAGTCACACACTAATCAGCATTAATACTGATACCAGACAGAGACCCACATCTGCTCTACCCTTCCGAACACCCTGGACCCTTTTCAGTTTGCATACCGCCCAAACAGATCAACAGATGATGCCATTGCCCTAACAGCGCACACCACCCTTTCCCACCTGGAAAAGGGCAACACATATGTGAGGATGCTGTTCATGGATTACAGCTCAGCATTCAACACTATTGTGCCTGCCAAGCTCGTCCCGAAGCTCAGGAGCCTGGGTCTTAAAACACCCCTGTTCAACTGGATCCTGGACTTCCTGACGAGCAGACCCCAGGTGGTGAGAATGGGCAATCACACCTCCTCCTCACTGACCCTGAGTACCGGGGCCCCCCAGGGCTGCGTACTCAGTCCCCTCCTGTACTCCCTGTACACGCAGGACTGTGTGGCAACACACAGTTCTAACATCATCCTGAAGTTTGCAGACGACACTACCATCCTGGGTCTCATCTCTAACAACGATGAGACCGCCTATAGAGATGAGGTAAGGGGCTTGGTAGCATGGTGCCAAGACAACAACTTGTCTCTCAACGTCTGCAAAACCAAGGAGATGATCGTGGATTTCAGGAAGCTGCAGAGGGGGGGTCACGACCCCGTACACATCGAGGGAGCTGCAGTGGAGACAGTCTCCACTTCCTCTTCAAATTCCTCGGTGTGTACATCAAGGACGACCTAACCTGGTCCATGCAAGCAGGCTCGGCAGTCAAAACTGCCCAAAAGCGGCTATACTTCTTGAGGAGACTCACCAAGTTTGGCATGTCTGCTAAAACTCTAATAAACTTCTACAGATGCACCATCGAGAGCATCCTCTCAGGCTGCATCACTGCCTGGTATGGTAGCTGCTCCGCTGCCGATCGCAAGGCCCTGCAGAGGGTGGTGAAGACAGCGGAGCTTATCACCGGCAGCCATCTCCCCTCCGTGCAAGGCATCTATAACACTAGATGCCTGAGAAAAGCACGGAACATTGTAAAGGACCACAGCCACCCAGGCTATGGAATATTCACATTGCTGCCATCTGGTAGACGCTACCAGAGCATCCGAACACGGACTACCAGACTTACAAACAGCTTTTTCCCCCAGGCTGTAAGGCTTCTGAATCAGCAACTTTGATCCACTGAACGCCATCACCATTCACTTTCTGCTCCCCCATTCATACAACCACACTTCCTACATATATTTGCACAATTTTTAATTTTTAACTTAATTTAATATTCCTCACACTTTAAACTGCTGCTAGCTCTTCTTGTGTTGTTGTTACTTGTTAATGTTATATGTTATAGTGTTATATGTTATATGTTATAGTGTTATAGTGTTAAATGTTATTTTTGGTATACGTTACGATGTCACTTTGTTATCTGTATCTACTGTCTACTGTCTACTGCGTAGATATTGCTGGCCAAGTCCTAAGAATTTCGCTGCACTGAAGCAATTTGGTGTATGCGACAATAAACTCTTTGACTTTGACTTTGACTTTAATGAATATTAGTAGTAATTCTGCAGGTAATGCCAAACTGGTATTCATTTAGTAGTGGTCTTCACTGGTGTCATTACATTGGATCTTTACATAAAGTGTTACCAGCAAGATCATTAGTGTGGGATTTACATTTAAGAGAGAAAAGCTATGCTCCAGGAAGCAGGTGTATGTGGACGTAGACATTTTCAACACTCTACAGTCGACAAACTCACCCATCTCTGTTCTCAATGCTGATGTAGTCACTCTGAGTCGAGCGAGCTACAAACTGAACACAGGTTCGACTGTTGAAGGTTGTCATGGCATTTTGAATTTTCCTCTTATCAGAGGATGCTGAAAAGCACAACAAACAGTAAGCACCAATGCTCAATGGGGGTGCTTTGAAATATATATATTGCATATTAAAAAATACAACAAATACTTACAAAACTGAGAGTTGACTGTGTAGGGGACCTCAACTTTCCCATTAGAAGACTTCCTCCATAAGCATTGGTTGTTCCAGCAGGCCAGAGCATTCCTGGTTCTTGGCACAACAAGATCTCCTTCCATTAGAAACTCACTGGAAGCTGAAAGATGAAATGTCATTTTTTAAGTTATTCTAGTGACACTGTAAGTTTATGCCAACGATAATTTTAATTAAGCAGTTAAATTGTTTAAATAATGAGAAACAGACCATTATTGGTTGCCAGAATCTGTGTAGTTATGTCCACACTGTCAGGCTCCTCAAATAAAATCTCATTTTCATCACCGTCCTCCTAGAGACAGATAAAATCCAAAAGGTGAAGATGAAACGGTACAAACAAACAATTAGTATTTAAAGATAGAGTTTTGAATATTTCAGGCATTCTTACCATGACAGGCAGAGCCTTGGACAGGCCAAGCAGCAGCACAAGAAGGGAGATGGAGGCTCTGAGGTCCATGTTGCTTTAGTGTGTGGAGATGCTGTGGACGGCTCCTTCACTGGGGCTCGGTGTGTGAGACCCATCTCACCTGAGCTTTTATACAGCCCTCCGCAGGTGTGTCTGCAGGGGGATTTAGGCCTGCTGTCAGGGTCAGGTGTCTAATGGAAGCTCTTATGGGAGGATGCCACCACCTCTCCCAGAAATTCAACAACTGAACAAAGACATGATGGTGAGTTTATTTGTTTTGATCACCTTCATCATTAGCCTCTGATAGTAGTGACATCTTAAAGTATGGCCTTAACTGAAAGGTGTTGTTTGAAGACCTGCAAGGGCAGCTTATAAAGAATAATTAGATATTATTACCAGATCATATCAGCAGAAAAATTCTTACATCTTTTCAAATTTGAAATACTCACAAAGATGTCCTCAGAAATCCAACCACTGCACTAAGGCATAATATTCTGTTTATTTGTCCTCATCATCTCTTAAAATCTCTACATTTTGAGAGAAGTTTCAAAGTAAGGTGTGCCTTGGTAGTCAAAGACACACAAAGTCATGCTGCATTAATTTAAGAGATTATTATTGCAGACTAACTGTACTCAGGAAATGGAACCGTACCAATCAACAAGATTAGACTTAACCATCTCTTCTGATGAAATAATTTCAGACCCTTAAATGAGTTCAATGTCTAATAACAATAAGAGGTAGTATTAGCCCTCGCCTTGCTGAATCCAAAGGTTTCAAATATCTGTTTGTGAAGGTTTTTTTTATTTTTTATTTTAGCACTGTAAGCAGCTTCACCCCATTTATCTGAATAGACCTTATGTTTTTGATGGAGATAATTTCCAAGCATTGTTCATTAAGAATATATGAATCAAGTGCCTTGTATTAATATATTCCTTGTATGAATCATGTGCTTATGTAAGCAGGAACATGGCTTTTCTGTGTTTCTGCGTGTGTGTAACTTAGATTATTAGGTGCCACTTAGTCTGCATATGTACAAGAGCATGTTTAGACCAGAAGTGATAAGAAGGGTTGAACTGTGCTTCTCCTGACCTTGTGCAAAACTTCCATCCTTGCCTCGGACGTCAGAAATCCACCACGTGGTTATCCCTGCTGAACGCTAAACTTCTGTCTATATAAACCTTGTGCGATGTGTTTAATATTGCTTCACTTTCAGCCTTATCTGGGGGTGAGCTCGATTGCAAATGTTGTTTGTCTAATAAATATACTTATATGCAGCTCCGGAGTCCTGAGGTAACTAGGGTGAATTTTCACCTAACAGTTTTAGCTAGGGATTTTTTTTGCGAATATCTTACTGTTTTACTGTAAAAACCATATCAGAGCAGCTCATGAGATCATGCTGGTTACAGTTCCACAGGCAAATGTTTTTTATACATTTTATGTAGGTTTTCTTTTTATTGTTAAGGTATTGTAGCCCTTCTGCCAGCAGTCAGTAAAATAGTAGAACTGTACCAGCATCTGACAGTCTGCAGCTGAAGCCATTGACAGATATACAGTGGTGGGCAGGGAATGCCTGTTGCACAGAGTAATGCCCTTATGCTAGGAAGAGCATCTCTATTCCCTCAATGTTCTCAAATAAAGGAGGATTGCATTACCTATCATCTTTAGCTGGCACAGCTAGTGGCCTAAAAATAGAGGAAGCTGTTTCATCCCATAGGGCAAAAGCATAAGTTACAGAGTTTCATGTCTAGAACAATTCTGACATCAAATACATCCTCAACAGCACAATGCTGTATCACGAAAAGCATAAACTTGAAATAGCTCTAGGATTTATGCACCAAAGACTCATTTAGTAAATGTAAATGATTCAGTTAATTACTGATTTCAACTTATGTGAGCTGACTGATGAAAAAAAATATTGTTATCGTCACTGGTACTCTACATAGGAATGAACATGTAAGACTAAGGTACCCATCTTTAAGTGAACGTTGCAGTAATCTCTTGCAGTCTACATCTCCTGTGTCCTATTGATGTCACAGTAGAATGCTTTCATAGTCATAATGCTCTCTGAAGTGACATTTCATGGCTAACATGATAGCTATACTGTAAGACTAGCTAGACCCAGGGTCGTATTGCATGGAGACATAATAACGTTTTTTAAATCATTAGCAGGTTTGTTTGAGAATAAGCAAATTCAGTGTAACTCTTTGCTGGTTAATGACATGGACAGTCGCATTTCGTTTGTGCAAGAGGGGCAGAAAAGTGGACACCAGGCACATACACATAGTGACTGCTATGAGACCATCATAATCTTAGGAGCTCATCCACCCTCATCCCCTCCCCTTACCCTACCCTGAGTTTGTACTCCTGATGGGGTCCCCCCACCAACCCTCCCACCATAGCATGCCATAGTCTAACGAGACTGGCGTTTGGACAATTTACAGAGCCCAGGGCCTGAACCCCCTTAGAACAAGCACAATGGCGATGGGCAAGAAAAAACTTAAGCAGAATGTGGCACACACGGGAAGGTCCATCTGCTTGAGCCAGACACCACTGTTAGGCATTCTGGAGGCTTGTGGGCCTAATTCAACAAAACACTCACACAAGAAGGTGCCCACTTGACAACCCCAGTGAAATGTTCATGAAGGTATCTTTATTGTGGTTCTTGTTAAGAATAGTTAAGGTATGATGGTTGTAATACGCCCTGTTGTTATAATACTTTGGCTAGGTTGTTGGGTATGAGTACTTGTACATGTGACAGTGAGAGAGGTTTGGCTGCTGTGGAAAGTCCCCAACCAATAGCATGAGGAGGTTAATATATTTCCCAGTGTATAACTAAAGATGATCACCACTACCCAGGGCATACATCAAAAAGGCAAACCTTCAGATAAAGACACGGTCTGCCACTGTTATTCCATTTCTGTGCAAATATGCAAAGAAAAGTTACCTTGGTCGCCCTTGCATTTATAGTTGAAATGATTGGAATTTATAGGGACATTTTAATGGCAGCTCCAAGGCCACAGAATAGAGATATTAAAGTTGCCTTGACAATGAGCATACCCTACCAACAACTCCCTACTGGAGCATTTCGGTTTCCAGGCCCATTATAGTGGTCAGCAAGAAGACTAAGTAAATAATGGTTTTAATTTTGCTTCTATTTTGTATGCTTGGTAAGGCCTAACTGATTTGGGCCAGAACCAGACTGTGGTGTCACTGGGGCTTAAAAACCTGTTCATCCAGATCTAATGGCTCTGAAGATGAATAGCCTTCATCAGAGATCCCATAGCATGGTTTAGACAGTACTGATTACATGGCCTCAGTCTCCAACAGGCTAAACCCCTGCCAGATGTTCACATGGCCCAAGTGTCTCATCTTGCTCTGTCATCTTGCTCACACACACACCCACACACACACACACACACACACACACACACACACACACACACACACACGGACATACACACACACACACACACACACACGGACATACACACACACACACACACACACACACACACACACACACACACACACACACACACACACACACACACACACACACACACACACACACACACACACACGGACATACACTCTGTTCACAGTGAAGCTCTGGCAGGGGTCTGCCAACTTAGCTGGCTAGGTTTGCCAACAATTAGTCAAGGTTGCTTAGCCACATCAAAAGTCAGACATTGACTATCGAGGGCAGCCCGGAGATGAAAGTTAAGGCTTCACAGGTCCATCACCACACACACATGGACATACACACACACACACACACACACACACACATACTTATCAAGAAGGTAAAGTTTATAATACACCAAAGGAATTTTTTTTCTGTGTGTCTGTGTGTGTGTGTGTGTGTGTGTGTGCATGTGTGTGTGTGTGTACTAATATACACCTGTAACCTGTTTTGATATGTAGTGATAATACATGCTAGCAAATAATGGCAGTAAAATCCATCAGATTAGACCTTTAAAAAAAAAAAAAAAAAAGTAAAATATAATAATATGTGATAATGTAAAATACAGAAATACGGATCCAAAAGTATGTTAATACATATCACATCTTATTTTTATAACATACACAACGAGATAAAATACATACAAGATGTCAAATAGCCCTAAACTGAAATGCCCATCTCTGAACACACAGTAGTCAAGTAGAAGTTTATGACACACTTTCCATATCAAAAGCCATGCCAAGTGGACAGTCTTTGAAATGAGGTCGAGTGGACAGTATCAGGTCACATCTGTACCATGCTCTAACGAGCCGACAAATATAGACACCAGAAGATCTTCAAGGAAGGCACGTCCCACAAGAGGAGCCCCCTCCTGTGCCTCTTGACATTTAAAAAGCCACATAGGTTCACTCCTTTCCTATTTTTGATACTTGATCAAGATAAAACTTTTCAATTCACCTCCGTAGATTGGCATTACTGTTCAGTAGCACACTGTGTGTCCTGCTATTAAAAATCGTGTAGGAGGCAGTGAGGTAATCGTATAGGAGGCAGTGAGGAGTTTACTGGAGCAGAAGACCTCTGATTTCGTCTTTCTTTCCTCAATACAGTAGGTTTCCAATGGCTGACACATTATCAAAATGACACACTCATCCTTCATAACCATACTTTCTACAGAGGGCACAGTCAAAATATCCATTTTGTTGCACCACTATTGTGTGGCTACTGTGCGAGTTCGTTTGATGTCGTTTTCCTTGACAAGTGCACCAATGAGTTGGCTGTTGTTGAAGTGGCCATATTACTGAAGTGTCATAGTGATGGTGTGGAAGACTGGACTGTCTGGTCATCTAGGTGCTGTCTGAACCAGGCCATGGCGGCCAAATGAGCCAAAACCTGTGCACATGGATCAAAGGGTGACCTACCATGCCACTACACAGACAGATATGTGGCACGGTGGCTAAGTTGCTTGCACTGCCGCCTCACAGCAAGAAGGTCATGGGTTCGATTCCCGCATGGGGCGCTGTTGGCTCTGGGGGGCAGGTCCTCCCCAGACCTTCAGAGCTCAGGTGGGCTATCTCCCGGGCCTTTCTGTGTGGAGTTTGCATGTTCTCCCCGTGTTCACAAGGGGTTTCCTCCACTAAGAACCCCAACAGAAAAAACATGCAAAATAACAGAACACATGTCCATCCCTGACCAAAGATGGACAGTTCACTTCACTTGGTCCCCGGGCGCTACAAGCTGCCCACTGCTCCTG
This sequence comes from Clupea harengus, assembly GCF_900700415.2. Taxonomy (NCBI): domain Eukaryota; kingdom Metazoa; phylum Chordata; class Actinopteri; order Clupeiformes; family Clupeidae; genus Clupea; species Clupea harengus. Next base: position 23,432,490 of record NC_045173.1, on the reverse strand, counting down.
GGGGATCCTTGAGAAAGGACGGTCCAGGATGGGAAAAATGCAGAAAATAAATTCACCGCGACCTCAGGCCTACCTACGTGTGTGTGTGTGTCCTGTGTCGCCTCTATATATGCACGTGTGTGTTCCAGGGTGTCGTGTGTGTGCCATTAAAAACCTGACAAAGGTCTTAATTATATGTGTTAGTACTGTTTTCTAGAAGCTCATGCTGCCTTAAAAAAAAGCAAGAAAGATATTCAGCCTTCTGCATTGTTCAATAAAGAATTTACTGCCAGTATGAGTCTTATTGTACAGCACTAAAAGACCTGAGTCTGTTTCATGATAGCATGATATTGTAGTGTAGCATATTAGTCCTTGGAGGACGCCAATATTGTGGTCTTGTAGGGAATTGCCTTTAAAGCTCTATGCGTTTTTGTCCTATAGACCACCCCAAGAAACCTTGAATCTTCTACTTGTGAAATATATACAGTAAGAAATTAGCACTTTGTAAGGAGAATATAACTATACTATTGCACATTTCAGTCTCTGAGTGAGGTTTCAGCTCCTAATGACCCACCCATAAGTAAATGAGGGCTATTTATATGATAAGGGAATGGTAATTCAGCGATCGCTATTGGGTCATGACGTGGCAAGAAAACCTGTGGGGGGCAGATAGCCACAAATACATTCCAGGGCCATTACCTGTTAGCCATTATCTTTGACAGATGGGCCATAAGCAGTCCCAGGTGTGCTTACACCGACCTCATCAATATTATTTGTGTAGGGACACTGGTTTTGGAGAAGAAAAGGTAACTCTGAAATCACTAATATTTAGTAGTGAAACCACACACACTTTCAGATTGCTAAAATCGCCTATGTATAGCTATGTATGTTCAAAAGTCTTGGCCCGAAATCTTTACAATGTCTTTTTGTACAAAGTCTGAGCACCTCTGAAAGTAGGTTTTTGTAAGGGCATGTTTACATTCGATTTAAAATAGAAAAAGATTTTACTACATTCCTTTTACTCTCATGTTATTGCTGACGTCTTCTTGAATAAAATCATATATGCCACTTTTGCGTCAATGTTTTTAGTTACGTAGGTGAAATATACAAAAAAAATCAAGGCATGTCAGACTACCTTCCAGTAAAGAGTCTAACAGGCCTTGGTCTCCCACGTGTTAAATTATAAGAGCGGTACCTAACCAGTAGAAGCAGTACCTAACCAGTGAGAAACGCATATTAGATTATAAGAGCAGTACCTAACCAGTGAGAAACGCATATTAGATTATAGGAGCAGTACCTAACCAGTGAGAAACGCATATTAGATTATAGGAGCAGTACCTAACCAGGGAGAAACGCATATTAGATTATAGGAGCAGTACCTTACCAGGGAGAAACGCATATTAGATTATAGGAGCAGTACCTTACCAGGGAGAAACGCATATTACTGTCACAAACTGGAGACTTGAAACAAGAAATAGGATGCAAACGCTCAAGGCGTGTTTTACTGAGATAAATCAAAGTGCCACGATGGGCAAACAAGGCAAAGTTCACAGGACTGGAGAACACAGAACGTCTTGCTGATCACAAGCAATTACACACAAAGACAAAGGAAAAGCCCAAGACTTACATAGTAGGAGCTCAGTGAATACAATGGCTACAGGTGAGAACTAAACTTAATTAACACATTGGCTACAAGTGAGAACTAAACTCAAGAACAGAGGAGCGTGCAGCAGAGGTTGTGACAATTACATTATAAGAGCAGTACCTAACCAGTGAGAAAAGTACATCATCATCTAGAGTCAGGGATGGATTAACGAACGGGCCTACCGGGCCCAGGCCCAGGGGCCCATGAGCTCAGGGGGCCCCTAAGCCAGACCCTCTGCGTGAAGTCGCTGTTATGTATCTCTTATTTGTGGTTGAAAAATGTGTATTTTGTTCATTTGAGTGTACCTGTGCTGTGTTAGAAAATATGCATGTGCGCCAGGGGCGTAACTATAGACAATGCAGCCAGCGTGGAAGGTTCGTAGGCAAAAAGCAGACACTGCTTTGTAAATTTTTCCGAACATTTGGAAGTTCAAAGTGTTGCAAGTTTAATGCGACAGTGATCAAGGATACTTTATTTTATTGTCAAGCACTAATCCCTTATGGTATATATTCCCTCAAAATGGCAAACTTGTCTCTGTCATGGATTTCATAATTTTTATGGGGAAATCGTCAGTAGCAATCTATAACACAATTATATGCTTATCGTGCATACATTTTAGAAACTATTAAAAAGTCGATTCAATTCAATGAATAATTTCGTATTTAATTTGTTATTTTTGTCATATACAGATATGCAATGATGATTGCTGGGTAATATGTATCTTGTTCGTCAATGTCAAGTCTCTATTTGATCATGTGACGAGACGATACGATATATAGCTTTTTTAGGCGCAGAATCTGAACGTCAAGACCTACAAACTGACTGAGCACAGTACGGTACACTTGCCGAACGACGCCTTTCAAACATAAAAGTGGTAATGCATGATTTGCTCTTTCAATGGACAGGATAGCCAGCCCATTCAGCCTCTCCTGCCCATGCTGCTCAGGTAGGTCTTAATCAGTTTCAATTTGGAAAAGAATCACTCGGCTGTTGCCCTGTCACATGCAATGTCAGAAACAATAGCAGGGCAGTGCACCGAAGGTAAACTTTGACCTGTTTACTTTCCCAATACAATAGCCAAAGTATCTAATTCGACCGTTAAATCCAACACATTGTTGGTAAAATATATATATACGCCTAATGGTGTTTGTGTGTGCGTGCGTGTTTTGCGAGCGCACAATTATTATTTTTCGCGAAGGGAGGGGGCCATTTAACATGTCCAGGCCCAGGGGCCCGTGGTTTCTTAATCCGTTCATGTCTAGAGTCAGCATTGACCTGTGAATAATAGAATAAAAAAGGGTACACTCAAGGTCTCTGTGCTGACGTAGTTTGTATAGACCTGCGCTCAACACCTTTGTTGCTTCAAAGATTGCCCTCTTGCCCTCTGTTTTCATAAACAAAATGGTTGGAAGATGTCCTCGAAACCTCTTTGTGTTAGAGAAAGAGAGAGAGAGGGTCAAAAAAATCAATGATGACACAGGAACTCATTTAGTTCTAACAGCAGCACAGGGGTTTATCAACACAGCTGCATGCTTCTTCAGTGCTGCCAATAATGACTTCATTGTCTGACAAAGGGAGCATTTGGATCTCAATCTAGAAGGAGTCCCTCTGGGAGATAGGAACTCCTTCTAACCACTCAGACGTTTAATTAGCTCCTTTCCCCTGTGAGAGAAGACAATGCAGGAGGCCATCAGTTAGATTTTCTAGGCATACCTTATCTCAGGACCTATGGGGACGGTAGGGTGGGGTCAGCGACCTCAAAATTGAATCCGGATATTACAAAAACCCAGGTCACTGTTTCTGTAAATGACCGGTTGTTGTCTTTTTAATTAGTGATGGCCAGGTGGGATTCTCTTGGTAAGCGTATTGACAGAAAATGAAAGATGTAGCTGCGCAGAGAGGCATATGTTAGCATGAAGAGTGAGTGAATGCAGCCAGGTGATTTAATGCCCTAAGGGGAACGCTGACAAAAGAGGGCAGAATTTTCATCACACAAATAATCCAGTCCAAGGTTTTTTCCTTCACTGTAGGCTGTGTGGCTGCTGATTTGACCATGGAGGAGAGCAGATCTAAATGCAACACGGCGGGATAAAAAAACATTACTCATCTGAAAATAAAATTGCTTCCTTCAGAGCTTTATTGAACTGCAACCCATTTCAGATATCCCTGGACTCTGGCAGCTTTTCTGTGACATTACACACACACACACACACACACATACATACACATTTACACAAATTAACACACACACACAAACAGGGAGGCAGAGCACGTGCTGTGCGTAGGACACCAGGTGCAGTAAGGGGCACAAAAAAAATATATAAAAATGTAAATGAGTAACCATATGCTTCTATCTACTTTTCAAACTATAACACCATTCAACGACTCTAGGCTATACACTAAATATTTCACTGAAATAATAACATGAAGGATCTTGGTTCCCCCCCCCTCGATCCCCTGTGGTTTGTTTTGATTGCACCTGCCAACCCGCACAGTGACGCACAATGAGAAAAAAAGTAATTATGCTAATGTTAGAAAACTTACATTAGAAGATTTTATAGGCTACATTTAATGTTACAAGCCTAGTCTTTTGGGCAAAAAGCTAACGCTATCTAGCATTTAAGTTAGTCCGTTTGCAAGCCCACACATCAGTCTACCCTGCTTCAGATTTAATTTCGCTCAATTTCGTTTAGTGCAAACGCTCTTTTTTGGTATGATATTCACATCACTTCAACTATGTCCCAATCAAACACAGCATGAGAACATGGCCTAAACCAAATATCTTAAAGTGACAATACATCATTAATTAATACACCATCATACTGCAGCAGGGTGGCGACATTTCTTTTTATTTGAATATTTAAAAACAGACAATTTCAAGTGAATAAAGTAGAGAATATATATTACCTGTAAGGTACAGGCCTCATATATTTATTTGCCTTTGTTGTTTTTTGCATTCACATTTGTGTGATTTGTTTTTGTGTTATTGGTTTATATTGATTAGGCGAAGAGCTTCAATATTATTAAAAATATGATAACTATTATAATGTGTAATGCTGGAGGAGGCAAACTCCGCTCGGGGCACCCAAATGGCCAGCAGGGACCCTTCTCACAAATATGTTCTAAGGCACACACACACTTCATACATTCACACATATAAAAAGACAAATGCACAGATGCACATATACACAGACATACAGTACGTGGCCATATATTTCAAGACACACACACACACACAAATATACTCACTCACTCGCTCACACACACACACACACACACACACACACACACACGCACACGCACACGCACACGCACACACACACACACACACACTCACACACAGTACAAAGATGCCACAATCTACAGAAACAGTCAACGTAGTCGGTGAGTTAAACAAAGCACTGTCCCTCTTCTGTTCCATGAACATCATTAATAGAGTACAGAATCCTTATAGAAGCTTATACATAGAACATATTAGAACAAAAGCTAGGATAAAAATGGAAAACCCATTTACATAGAACACATTAGAACCCAAGCTAGAATAGAAAGGAAAAACACACTATATACAAGTCTGTAGTCTATCCAAGACCTGCGTCCAAATGAAGCTTCACAGACTTCATACACAGATCCTTTTTATCAAACACATTCAGATTACTTCAGCACACATTTCAACAAGCAGGGCATGCACTGTGCTATGCGGTATGTGTCATCAAACAGGTTCATCCAAAATATACAGGTACTGTACATAGAAAGGTGGTTTTGCTGCAGATTTCTACAAAAAAGAAAGGCATCATACACTTTAGAGTAGAACACTGTTGCTGGCCATTTCAACATTTCAATCAGTTGCATATGTCATTATGAGTATTCAGTATTCAGGTTTTCTTCTTCTTTTTTTTTTTAAAGATTATACAAACTAATATTGTCAGCCCAGACGCAGCAGTTTCACCGATCTGGCCATAATTACTTCTTCATACATGGCTGTGATATAGTAGACCCTTAAACATCATATGTAAAATACTCGACATTGCTAAATGAATTTAGTTTGAGGTAGTTTCGATCTTTCTTGAGTCATACAGGAAACAACACATCTTTATATGTGGCTTTCAAAATCCCTGGCTGATACATTCACTTTTCTGTTCAAATGGGTGGGACTGTGGATTTATTCTGGTCTATTGGAGGATGTCACCACTGTTGTTTTCTGGTCTATCAATGGGTGTCAAATGTACTATGCTGATAAATCTGCCATGTGCAGTGTTTTTTTCTGAACCACTAGACCTAGCCAGTGTAGCGGTCAACCCTCTCCTTGGACAATTGGCAAGCAAGAATCTGGAGCCTTCAAGTTGTCATATTTACAACATGTTTACAATGGCCACTCTTATCACAGACATTCAAAAAAAAATGTATTTCTTGTTACATTTGCTGTTTACAGTAGAAAAAGACATATGAGCACAACTATTTTCTGATTGCTTGTGCCATAACATATTACTTTTAAAAAACACCTTTGACCTGCAGAAATAGCCCTACATGAAGTAATTTGTGCTGGCAATTTAGTTCAAATTAAAGACGAGCAAAAAGTAATTATTGTCTCAGTAGGACAACATAATATAATTTTACATAGAAATTACATAAAGTGTGTGAGAATGACAGCAGAAATGGTTAGGAAATCCAGTTCCTAATCCACACTGTCGGTGTGGTTTATCTCTCTCTCTCTCTCTCTCTCTGTATGTTAGTGTGTGTGTGCTTGTAAGTGGATATCTGGGTGCAGGTGTGAATCCTATTGGGAAACTACATACATCTGGTTGTCCTGCAGTTTTCCTAGAGCAGGGTTGCTTATAACTAGCATAAGACAAAATGGTATTTGGCATTCCTTATGCACTTCGTAAGTAACATTCACTCAAGAGAAAATACTAACACAGCTTACATCAGGGGGTGGATACAGACACAGAGTATACAACTGGCCACAGTTTCACTGTTAATCCTAATGAAGTCACATTGTTGCTGAGATGGTTATCAGCTACTGTCAGTGGGAAAATATTGATTCAGCCTTTGGTGTTTCGCCACAACACATACTTATTTTGTTTTCTGTAGTTTGGAGACTCTATGCAGGATTTTCTTGGGTTAGTTAGTGGTGTTGACACTTCCAGCTTCCAGCGATTTTTCAAAAACACGAAGACATTACTTTGTAACTCAATGACGGCGAATATCTGAGACTCTTCTCAGCGAAAGGGCTTTCAGACGCCAGCCCAGAGCTGTGGTCAAGGAGAGCCAGGCCATCACTTGATATCTTCAGCCAACTAAACACTTTAGGCAGTCTGAGTGGTTTATTAATGAAGAGGCATTTGACGACGACAACAACAACAACAAACAGCTCATGCTGCTGTGGAAAGCAATGATGATCTTAACATGCATTTATGAGTATCCCATTAGACATGTTGGTTTGATGGAATTAGAGTTCTTAAGGTTAGTAGCTAGAAGGGGTAAAACGACTGTATAGGGTGTCTGTGACAGCCAAATGTGATGTTTGGCCTCTTTTAACCATAGATTTTTAATTCAATTCAATTCAATTCAACTTTATTTCGCCATGTATACAGATACTAGGAATTTTTTTTGGTATTCTCCATGCAGGCTATAGTATCACCAAACTATCTCCTGCACGAGATCTCCACGGCCGCTACACAAGCGCCATCGGAATAAAAACATACTGTAGCTGACAGGGTTAAAAGAGACAACTTTCAGATCTGTGTGCTATGATAGAGAATATAGGCATTCTGGCACGTAATAACTCCCCTTCACTGAAACCTGTTTTGCCATTCTGAATTGGACCATCAGAATACTCAATACTCTGTATAGGAGTAGGACGGGTAAACTAGGAATAATAAACAAATATGATGATCTTGATCCATAATGAAAGTATCAGAGGAAGGTGGGGAATTGTGTATTGCGGACAACTTAAAAAAAATGAAGTAAATAAATGATGAAAGTATCCAGCAATGGAAATGATCATGACGGACATAATGTTTCTTTGAACTATATTATGAAGCGTTATGGATGACCTAAATTAGTTAAAAGTCCAATGTCATTTTCATACAACCACACATGTTTTTTTCCTGTTTTGTTGTGAGCTAGTGTAACTAGTACATTCTAAACTTTAATATGCTCAGCTGTCCAAAAGTAAGTAATAGCAATCAGGAATCCTTACCAACAACAGAAAAGGTTTTTTGAAAACATTTCAAACTGGGATCATTCATAGACAACTTGAAAGAGTTGCATTATTCTGACACAATCTACGATGAGTGGGTTGTTTCATTGGTGTTAAAACCATTTTTTCCTCCAAAACCTATTTTCCAGGTACATAATGAGAAAATATGGAAAGTATTTTCCCACAACTCACTTCTCTTTGTGTTTTCAATTATTCTAAACATACAGTAGAAATGCGATAGCATTTTAAAAATGTCCTATTGTCTTCAGAAAGCCTTGCTACATGAAGTCACAATAGATGTACAAAAATATTTTCCTTTGAAACATAATATTTGATGTCATTTCCGGAACATTTGAACATTTTCAGGAGAGTCACATGAATTTGTGCCAAACCATGTACATGACAACAGGACTATTACCAAACAGCCATCTCAAGTCTGTCACATATGCAAACTGCAAAAATCACAAATAAATACAAAACAGAATAATCCAAAGGTGGCTTTCTCTCTATCCGATGATGTAGTTCGAGTTGTCCCGTGTTCTGTGAATGTCGAGAACGAAAGGAGCCCTTTTCTGCCATGTCATTCAGTGTAGTGAGCAACGAGGGCTACTTTGGCTGGTTTGCCGGTGTCTGAGGAAGGTGGCCCCCCAAGCCGGTTGGGCAGAGGCGTGGTGGTGGCAGGGTCCGTGGATGCCACCACGATGGTGACATTATTGTCATTTGTGCGGCGCAGGACTCTCATGCTCTGCTTGTTGACCCGGGACGTGCTCTTGATGCTGGAACCACGTTCAGGCGCTCCCCCTTTCAGCAAGGCACGGAAACACCGGTAGAACTGGTGGACACGTACAGACAGACACACACACACACACGCATATATGCATATAAGTATTTTGGCATAAATAGATGGATGTACATATTACAATCATATATAAAATGCATATACAGACACATGGAAAACTAAATGCAGACGGGTCTACTCATGCAATCATCCAAACTTCCACACGCAACTGGAAAGACAAACACAGAAATACATGAACTCACACAGAGGAACATACATAAACACACACAGAGGAACATACAAAGACAACATGTGAAGAGGTGTATTAGTCAAAAGGCATCTAAAAAGCAGCAACATTAACCTTAATTGGTATGGTTAGGACTGTACCATTCAGAAATGAAAGCTTTGTTTATTCAATTTCAGTTAGTCTGTTTGTTGTTTTTATTAAATGGTTAGCAGGCTCATATCTGTGTAGATTCATCATCGACAACGTACAGCTCAAGAGGGGACTCAGACTAATTCAATGCAATATATTAAATCATCTTTCCTTAGGCTAAAGAAAAATGATGTTATCTGCACAGACATATAGAACGATATGAGGAGTCAATCATTATTTGTTCAGTTTAATTCTATGGGGAGGTAATCACTTGTTCTTGCCCAAGAGGAGCCATTGTAGAGCTTCCCTTTCAGCACACATTAGTGAGGTCAATAACCAATGACTGGAAATCACTGTCTGAGAAAGGATTCATTTTCTGCACTTTCGCTCAGGGCAGATAAAGCCCGCATAATTAAATTCAGTGGTGACAAAGTTGCTGAGGTGCATATTTAAAACCAATAAATGCCTTGTGGCTGTAGAAATGGCAATGAATTGGCCATTGCATAACTATTATTATTATTATTATTAATAATAATAATAATAATAATAATAATAATTATCCATTCATAATTTGTGCTCATAGGTTAGCTCTTATCTAACATGCTCTGGCAAAAAGGTGCACTCAACATAATTATAATTATTTGTTCAACCCACACATTCACTATCTTTTCAAATGTGTACTAAAGGAAATGATGTAGCTAGCGCACACACATTCCAACATACATGCACACACGGGCATACAGTATATACAACTGCCGATGTGTAAACAGTACAGCCTGGATGGCTTTTCATGCAAATATTTTATGAACAACCTCATTTTATAGCACTTTAGCGTGGTGCATTAGCATGGCGTAGTCAGCAAACCATTATCTCTCCAACACTGCTGGCATTTTTTATTTGGAAATAGCATTTTTATAGCATTTTTAAATAAGCCTACGGTTCAAACCCTGGGGAAAAACCACATACACCCTTTACACAGTGGAATGCACTGAATGACCAGACTAGAAGAAATTACTTCAATAAGTTAACATCCCAGGGGCTGACATTACGTGGCATAAGCTTATTACTCGTCTGACAAACCAGCTTATTTGTCCAAATTATAAAATGTATATAATGGTATAACAGGAACACACACTGAAGCATTATTACTGCCTTTTGTTTATAGGCACAATTCAGTCAAAAAAGCAAAGGGCTATGAACTTTTCAGCCTACACATATTCTGCCCTTCACTTAGGTCTATTGTTTGTGCGCCACGAAGGCAGTTACACGCCTTGGGCAGAGCAAACCCCAAACCTGAGCATTTCTTATGTAAACATCGTTTACGCGTCTTGACTGGACATGCTTTTCCAGATACATGCCTCTGAGGCCTGTTGTAGGTACATTTTTGTGTTTTACACCTTAAGGTGCAAATTGGTTGGAAATATATACTCTTCCTTTGTGTCCCTGAGGTGTTAATGAGGAGTGCAATATGCATTTTGGTGCATACACAAATTCCTTTTTCTAATGAGGAACATGAGAGACATATTATCAGGACTATGGGGACCTCCCTTAGGCAGACATAAGCCACAATGTAATATACCTGGCCTAAACAGTACCAGGAAAGGATGCTGATATACAAAATTGACACCATGTGTGAGTCATCGAGTCATCACTTTTCCTAGTCTTGATAGAAACCTGCCAAAACTAGTTTGGTCATATGACTGTTAGCCAGGTGTCTTTCACTGAAAATATGGGGACTGTATGTGTGACATGAGTTGAGTTTGTAATAAGAAGGGGCTTTGCCCCACAGAGCTTTGGATTTGTTGCTTGACCTTTGTGGTGCTTGTAACTTTCCCCGGTGCCGTGAATAAAGCTGCAGTCTTACACTGTGTTTTTACCACACTGTAGTAATTCACTACAAGGCAAAACGCCATATTGCCTTTTATGTTACGTTATATTTATAATTCTACATGTACAAATAAAGTTACAAAAGGACAATATTTGTGTGTCTATTAAAAGACCATAAAATTATGTTTTATTAGCAAATGTAATAAAAGGGAACATATTGGGCCTACATTATATTACACTGTTAAATAGCAAAGGTTTAGAGCACATGATCTTGTGACCAGGCCTGGTAAATGATTAATTCAATTGTAATGAAACTTAGACATATCAATTAAATATAGAAAAGCGCTCGCCGAGAGCCAAGAGCCAAGAAGGCTTACTTAGGTGTACTGGATGCACAGCGAGTTTTACTTCACCATGCAGCCATCATTTTCACAACATTTGTGCAGAGGTCTGGACACAAAACTTTCAAGCCACAGTAATCATTCACATTCTCTGCCGGTCCTCATCAAAATAATAAGGGTTCTGTATGTCCTTGCATCTGGTTTGTTTCAGAGGATGGCTGGTATGATGCACATATCTTAAGTCATTTTGATAACTTGATAACTACTGAGTGTTTAAAAATATGCTATGCAACGTGATCTTAAGTGTGCAAAATCAAAATGTGATAAAATGTTTGCTTCGTAAAATGTTTATTTTGCACTGATGTTTTATGAAATAGAATCTTTATCTTGGCCATTATACTTATCCCATCAAGGACTCAAAGGCAAGGATACCATGCCATCAAAACAAGAAGACCAAGCACACACCATTTTTTTTGATTATGTCGAGGCAGTGAATATTAGCATGATCAGTGCATGGTGCCAGAAAGACATCACATCCCTTGAGAAAACGTAGTGTACTTAGTATACTCAACTTCATTCATGTATACTTATAGTCTACACTACATTTCCTCAAGAAAAGTAGGCATATTCTAGAATTTCCCATTCTATGGAAGCCAAACATAATCCCCACGCAGTAACAAAAGGACATGACAGGTGAGGTCTACCCAAGCACACCCTGCGGGGTAAAGATATCAGAGTTAAACTCAACAGGAGAAAGGGAAGTTTCTCCACACAATGACATGCCAACTGTGCACTCAGAAAAGAACAGAAAGTGCTGAGGTCAGTGCCGGACGGCAACTGTTTCAATGGCTACTTCCTGGGAAACGAAGCACGCGTTAAACAGAGCCCACAGTCTGACCCTGTGGATATAGCCATTAATATCTGTCAGACATTAGGACATTAGCCCTATATTAGGAGGCTGCTCTGTATAGGGGGTCATTCAGATGTAAATGAGAAGAAAATGGCCATTTTTCAGCATGGCTTCTTCCATATCAGGCAGGGAACAGACGCATGCACCAACAAAAGTCCTTTAAAATGTGATTAACACAGAAAGCGTACTACTTTCTATGACCCAGCCTCATTGTCAGCCAGGAACAAGTGTTGTAAGTTTTTGATAATTGACAGCACCAACATGGAGCGAGGGGTCTGTATCATGGCAATGGTGAATTCATTGTGAAAGACATGATATGAAATGAGATTCTTCTTTGTGATTCATGCCTCGGATAAAAGGAGAACTGAGAAGAAATTGGCATTTATCACTTTTATGCAACATAAACAGGGGCTTGCCTGCTTGTCTGCAGCCCCTCCCCCCCCCCTCCCCCTCCCTGTCCTGTGGCCACTATATAATAATTCCCAACCACAGGGAGTGGTAGATAGTGCCTCTATGAAACCGATCCGAGAAGAGACCTTTCAGAAACAAGAAACCTTTATCTTTTTCTATTTAAAATTGTATGCGATTATAGAAGAAAACATATTCAACCTTCAACGTCCGATGTTCTAAGTACATTTTTTTCATTTCATTTCTTCGGTTTCTGATTCTTTCGTAAGATCTTTATTGCACATCATTATCATTGTACATCACAAAAAGCTCAGTGTGCTCTGCTTGCCATTCCTTGGGAGAGTAAGTCATAACAAGAAGCAATCCAGTGTACTTACCCATAATCCCAATACTTCCTGTGGGATTCAGTATCCTGGTGTTCATGACATCTTCAGTGGACACTGAATGCTATTCGTATCTGTACAGCATTTTTAGTCTTCAACTCGCCTCAACTCACAGTTTCCATAGTTACGGGCTGGGAGGAATTGAAGACTGAAAATGACATACAGGAATATCGGTCTTCAGCATCTGAACTAGTAACAGAATTTCCTGAAATTTCAAAACGCTTGTTTGGGGGGAAGATGAGTGCTTATTTTGGAACAGAATTCCATGAATAACCAATTAATTCATTTTAGTTTATTTACTGAACCTTGTCATGAAAATAAGGGCAAATTAACCATTACATTAGATAGTTTGCTGTAATTTCAGACAATTTAAATACAGCTGCATGCATAGCTAAACATTTATTTTTCACACTGATCTTTCTACTAATCTCAAACACCATTAATTGCCTTTAATTACATCCCTCTTAATTGTTGCATGTAATCCTCAATTACTGGCCACAGAGTTCACCAGAACTCACCTAAGGGTGTGAGTAGCAACACAGAAAGAGTGAGAAGCACTCTGACCACTGTCTAGTGTTTCCTCCAATCTGTGGAGTAGACTCTGGACTTAGCCAAACGACGAGACGACACAGAGGAGTCGATGAGGTCTTCTAACAGCTCTGTACTTATCATCTATCTCAACCATTCCAACAAGGGGCACAATCACTTGCGGTGTTTAACACATCAAAACAAGTAGATAATGAATCAAGGGCAGGATTAAAGACCTTCTCCGCCCCTTCCCCCATCATTAACTAGTGAAACGTTGGGGGAGGCGAAAGGCTCCTGTGGGAATGATACGAAAAGAACTATAATTACTGTGTGCAGATTAACAAATTCACCACATCTTTTATTAGAAAGGATATCTGTGTCTACATTTCTGCAGGGAATAGCCGTAACACAAGCAGGTCTAGATAAAGTTGGGGGAAGAACAAAAACTCAAAAATGTTTTTGACAGCACATAGGTTGGAATACAAATAAAACCAAGGGTCTAATGTGTAGTCGTGGGTAGTACACACAATAAGGGGTCTGCTAGACAGGAAACAACAATTGACAAACCTGAAAATACTGGCACAGAGGTCAGTGAGAGGCAACCCTGAACTGTCTAAAAGTTGTGTGACCACTCACTGACTCTTTGGAAACTTTGTCAGAGCGACCTAATTGCCCAGAGTTCATAAAGGCAAACAAAATCCAACTCACATTTGTAATACAGAAATACACACACACAGAGAAAGAGAGAGAGAGAGAGAGAGAGAGAGAGAGAGAGAGAGAGAGAGAGAAGTGTGCGAGACACAGACTTCTGCTGTCTGAGAGGGAAAAAATGCCTAGGCTCAAGACACATATGTGTGAAATACACTTTCCTCGAGCATGAAGTTCTGGGTGAGGTCTTGGCCCCTTGGTCTTGTCCCTTGGTCCTCATTTGGATCTCTACAGGGGTCTATACTGCTGTCAGATGGTCAGTACGTGACATCTGACAGATCTCACACAAGGAAATAAAACTCTCTGCTGTCAGCCCAGGAGATGCGAAACCATAGAAACAATGATTTAGTGAATAGTCCTTGGGCATAAGACAGTATTGTTTCAAAGAATCCACAGTAGAACCACACAAATAGAAGGCAGTGATTTGGCCTTCCCTGGCCAACATACTTACCTTACAGAATGTTAATTTCTTCTGATGTTGTTATTTTGAGTTGATTTGAATTCTCTTGCTATCACTTTTGGTATCTGCTGCCAAACAGATGTCGTAGTGCATGCCAGACAAGAGACAGGAGGTATGGTCTGGCCCATAATCTCTCCAGAATCACATTGGGGAGATAGATTCCATTTACCTTCATCACACCAACTGTCCCTTATCTGATAAGGCAGTATTTTTGCATCCCAGTCCAGGCCAGGCTTTTGGCTCACACAACAGCATTCAACATTCAGCGCACACATACACACACACATACACACACACACACACACACACACACACACACACGCACACACACACACACACATCCAAACCAATGATGTGGCAATGTGATTATGTAGGCTGTGATAATGTAGGCTGAGTCAGACAACAACCCTATACAACAACTTCATATAAAAAAATAATCAGAATCTCTGTCTATTTACGTATACTGGGATATGTTTTTCTTAAAAGTCCATAAACTTCTGAGAGCAAATTGCCACGGCTCTGCTTTCTTCACCACTGCCTAACATTGTGATTTTTGGAGTTTGCGTCCCTTGTTCCATAGACCAACACGTTGAGACCGCCATCAACAGCTGAGACCAGGCAGGCCATTGAGGAGCTGTACCAGCGGACCCATGAGGGGCTGGAAAAGAGCCAGCGACACCAGCGACGCCAGCTACAAGAGCTTCTGGAACAGTTCACCGACATCTTCACTGCCACAGACTGCACATGCACCAGCCTAGTCTAACACGACATCAACACCGGAGTTGTATACGACGATACCCGGCTCAAGATCCTATCCTTGCCCGGGTCCAGGCCTGAGTGGGGGCAGGCCAGCAACAGCCCTGGACAGCCATCTCAGCTGGAGTGGGTGGCCGTGGAAGTGCTGGGCCCTTTTCCTATCACCGACCAGAAGAACCGCATTGTCTTGGTGGCCGTGGACTTTTTCACAAAGTGAAAGGCCAGAGACGTATGCGAAGTGCACCCCTGCAGCCACCCTCATGTTGGGGACAGAGCTGTGAACCCCGGTGGAGCCAGAGGTGGGCAGTGAGCCTGGGCTGGAGTATTACATTTACATTTTACATTTAGCAGACGCTTTTATCCAAAGCGACTTACATATGTGCGACTTACAATGTATACACATTTTACATTTACACTGATGGCACACTGCACATCAGGAGGAATTAGGGGTTCAGTGTCTTGCTCAAGGACACTTCGACAGGGAATCGAACTAGCAACCTTCTGATTACTAAACGACTTCTCTACCACTGTACCACTGTCGCCTATTAACACAACCTCCAGGCGAGGCTGCGTGAGGTGCACAAGTTGGCCAGGCTTGGCCAGGCAATAAGAGTTTGTGTGTGCAAGCACTCTCTAATGGTGAGCTTATTGAGTTAGGGAGCACGCGAGTCTTTCCCTCCCCCTGTGGGTACCTTCATGTTCCAAAAGAAACGGAAAATCCCCGACAACCCAAACAAGCATGGGATGTTATTTACAGCTGCTGAGAACACTGATGACACATGAAGACTTGATGAGCACAACGAATGAGATTATTCATATAAGGGTGCAGCTGTTTGCCACCAGTAAGTTATGTCCTAGACTCCCCAAACAACAATAATGCAGCTTAATTGTGACCAGTGTGTGTCTGTGTGTCTGTGTGTGTCTGTGTGTGTGTGTGTGTGTGTGTGTGTGTGTGTGTGTGTGTGTGTGTGTGTGTGTGTGTGTCCGTGTAACTTGGCCGTGTCTGAGGTAGTCTCTCGGCATCTCGGCATCTCCTGCTTACCTGCTTGTTCATGAATATGTAGATGACGGGGTTGATGACGGTGCTGGTCTTGGCAAGGACGGAGGGAGTGATGCTGGCCTCAGGCGTGACCAGGCCCGGGGGACCGAAGGTGGCCAGCAGGGCCATGATGCCATAGGGCAGCCAGCAGAACAGGTAGCAGACCACCATGATAATGACCATCACCAGGACACGCTGCTCACGTTTACGACCCAGCGCTCGGTTCACGCCACTCACCTGCAAGAGAGACAGACAGAGAGAGAGAGACAGACAGAGAGAGACAGACAGAGAGAGACAGAGAGAGACAGAGAGAGACAGAGAGAGAGAGAGACAGACAGAGAGAGACAGACAGAGAGAGACAGAGAGAGACAGACAGGAGGAGAAGAGCAGAAAAGGGAACAGGGGTGGAGAGAGAGGGGAAACAAAGAAACAAAGCAAAAGAAAAAAATGAAAAAGACCTCAGATACAGTCAAAAAGAGAGCGATGCTTTATAGCGGTTACTTTTCACCTGCTCTCTTTTCCTTATCATTATTCCATCGCATAATGCACTTACATGATCACATTTTTTTTACAATTTCTCTGAATATTCTGCGCAAAGGAAATATTGTTTTGCTCTGTACGTTTTTGCACAACAACGGAGGAGAAGGAGAGGCAGAGATGGGAGGAGGAGAGACAGAGATGGGAGGAGGAGAGACAGAGAAGACATGTGGGCTGAATGTTAGCGTGTTCTTGCAGCGGGACTCATCCAACGTCAGGCCCCCCCCGACTCTGCATGAACAAAAGCTGTTTACATCCGACTATCTGACTATCTGACGATCCGCACGTCCTCTCAGTGGTCTCCTGTGACCCACGTCACTCAAGGCACCATGGAAACAGACACGTTGTCAGCGAAAAGGGTAACAGACTTGACATTATTTGTGAGATAGATGGCTGATGTACATGCACATGCACAGGCACATGCACACGGACACACACACTTACACTCACACACACACACACATATATATATAAAAGCTCAAATAGAAAATGTAAAACCTCCTTGATTCAGTCTCTGAAATGTTTGCTTCTCGTCTGACAATGATTCGAGGGAGACCCTTCATCTTCTATAGAAAGCTCTTCATTATTTATGAAATTAGCCATGGCTAGGATAGGACTCAAATCAACTCCCAAAAAAGACAAGTGGTAGCAGCATGTATTTAAGACACTTTTCTGTAGCAGTGAGTCCTCTCTGTCCATGTTGGATCAAATTCCGTATTACCTATTTGTAATCATTTAATACATATATAGAAGTAATATAATTTTCGATTGGCTTATTAAAGTGCTTTCCACTCCAATGTTGTGTGATTGCTTAGCACAACAAAGCAAACTCTGCCTGAATGGAAGCCATTTCAGAAAAATAAAGCCAACGGTCACATTTCATAGTTCCAAGTATTGATACAATGAACTTTAGTGTTTAGAGCAACATTCACACAAGGCTGCTGTAGGAAACCTAAAGTCTTGGGTCAAGGCCTTCCATAATAATACAGGGGTTATTTGCCATTGCAGTGGCTGATATTACTCAGCCAAACATCCAGATGTAGAGGTCCCCCACTACACGGGGAATACATCTTTATTTCTACATCTACTAGCGTTGCAGACGATATATACCACTAAGAAGTGGAGGTGAGGCCTGACATATTCACACTGTCAGGTAGAATTGACAGGTAGGTAGAATACAGTGGAAAGCAGGCAGGGACTATCACTTCATTATGGTTCATGAAGATCACCTCACCAAATCTGTCCAGCTGAATCCCCTGAATACAAAAACAGCTGAGGAAGTTGCACAGTACCTCAGAACCAGTACCTACCTGGCCTCTAAGCATACACTCGTACACACTAAATCTTGGCTTCGGAAGTCTCAGGGCCCTAGTTCGAGCGTGAGAACGTCTGGTGGAAACTTAAGATGCACGCCCACTGCTGTGCAAAAAAGAGACGCTTCAGAGAACAGTGTAAAGGTGTGGTCAGAGAGGCATTAAAGTGACACAGTCAGGCCAAAGTTTATTAGTGAAAGGCTTGGTTAAAGCCGACCACAGCGATCCCTTTAAACTGAATGTGTCAGATGAAATTACAATGTAAGCCATCTATTTGTCGAGATCAATATAGCCCATCCCTTAAATGCACCTATTCTGGAGAATGAATTTAGGCCTGACATGTAAAATGTCGAAACCTGCATAATATGTGATACACATTTAATTAATTCATCATAATTCCTCTAATGGAAAATGTGCAACTTCAGAGTTAGATAGTGAAACTAAAAATGTCTAGTTTACATCTTTGCTTAAATTCAATGTTTTAGCAGCCCTTCAGGTTTACAGCATAACCTGCTGCTAGTGTACATTTTTAAGGAAAACCTCAGGATTTTTTTTAATTGGGCCCTATTTTTAGATCTTTTTGGGTCCAACACTTCGAACACGCTCGAAATTGGTCCAGTTTTGAGTTAGAAAAACCCGCAACCGCAAAACAGCTATACAACGGAATCCTACGAGGCAAGCATCTGCTTCAAAGTGAACCGCTTGTTTTCGTCACTCAGAGGTTCATAAATGTTAATATAAGTGACTGACAACATGGAAGGGATCCCTACAGAGATATAACTATAACTGTACAGACACTGTAGAAAGCCTATTCTTGTTGGGCAATAGGTCTAATGTCCTAAACGTAAACCATACATTGGTTCAATTTACTGCTTTACTGCATAGGCTGATTTAGTAGTAAACTAAACTTGTTTTCTTTCTCTCAAGACCTACGAGACTGTTCATTAATTAGGCACAGACTATACAGAAGAAAGGGCAGGATCCCCACTCGCATGAGACTAATAAGAAGAGAGTAAATCAAAATATTCTGTTTATAATATTATGTTATTCAACTATATTATAGCAAACTACCAATATTTGATCAGTGCTTTAGCTGTTGGTGTAGACTAACTATTACATTGGTTAATCAGTAATAAAGAAAATGTGTTCTTCGTTAAGTAAAGTTGAAGTATCTGTTTTTGCCATCAATGTGTGGTGAAGATTACACTGCCAAGGCTTGTTTACTTCGTCACTTCCATCAATGGCAAATCTGCGGGATATTTAAAGCTCCAGCCTATTGTACAGAATCGCCTGCACTGTCGGGAGCTACATTAGACGCAGACCGGAGGTGCGCTGTGAATCACCATGCACGTGTCGATGCAGAGAGACTGGCAGTGGAGACCACAGTCAGGAGAGACTGGCAGTGGAGACCACAGTCAGGAGAGACTGGCAGTGGACACCACAGTCAGGAGATGGGTCCTTCTTGAGAATGCTCACCAGTGATCAGTGTTTCCTGTATGCTCAATAGCAGCCTTTATGTTATTTTATGTTATGTTATGTTATGTTATGTTATGTTATGTATTATATCATCTGTTTCTATGCATTGATGTATATAGCCAATTTATACTTTACTGTGTTTTTTATTTATTTCTAATAAAGGCATTTGTGTAATTCACCGAACCAGTGGGGAAGGGTTTTACAGGAGGCCCAAGACATTGTGCAACCAGTCCAAGACAAGACTTCTGGCCAGGGGATTAGTCACCATGGCAACTAATGGCTCTAGGCAGGCCCCCAAACCTGGTCAATATTCTGGAGTATTCCGGTCTGTCTAACAGGACAGCAAACTCCCACATACACACAATTATGTGTCTGCTATTAGCTCACAGTGAGAACTACGAACCCGGGAATGTTGAAATGACAGACCTCCTCAAAGAAATATATAACCCGGTCGCAGTTACATCAGCATTCTTTCCACTGACTGAAAACGAATCTGCCATTATATTTAGTTTTTTTTTGGTGAATTCTATTGACATGCCAAAACTGTGAGGCAGTTAAAAGGTAATACAATAGATGTTACAATAATATTGTCGCAGTCATTTTCATTAGCCTTGGCTCTGTGTAGCTTTAGACCAGGGTGATCGATGGCTTGAGGGGTCTGGCTCTGTTCTGAATGTGTGCAGCGAAACAACAGCAGCGTGAAACCCAGTTGTTTGCTGAGGGAAGGTAAACAGGCCATCTCCTCTATTTGGGAATGCTCTGATCAAACTTTTTCACTCAAGACGTACACAAGCTAAATCAATGCAGGGGACCATCTGTCAAACAAACACAGTGGCATGACTGTGTTTCTGAGAAGATTGAGCCAACTACTTTTATATGCACTGCTTTCCTGATTCTTGCTAAACACCATGTAAATAGGTGCTGGCCGAGCATCAACGAAAAAAAATAAAACACTTAAAAGAAGAAATTGATTTTGTCAGTATAAATCTCAGTCAGTATAACTCTGTTTCACTCACTCTCCAAAGCCCAAAGACCATTATGCTGCTGGAGCTATGTACAAGCTAAAAGGTCTCTGCAGCTAAACAGTTTTTGGGAGAACTGTCAGTGTATCACTGCAAGAAATGCAGCTCAGTCTATCAGTCTATCAGTCTACGTCTAAGAGTACGTTGATTAGCTTTATTTATCTTTTATATATTTTTAAATATACTATACTATATAATATATATTTCATAATATATAATATATTTTTTATTCATTTATCTTATACCTCACCTTTATTTAAGTACAGCATTAGAATTTGGCACAGTGTTACACCTTTTGACTGAACCAATGTGAACCCAAATTGGTTACAGCAAAAAAAATAGGGTGAAACCTTTACCTGAACATATTTAAACTATCCGTGAACATATTTAAAGGTGGAAGGAAATATAGAGGTACTAAGAACATGGTATATACACCTTTAAACCAGGAGATGAAGTAGATTATGTAAGGAATAATCCACAATGGGGTGTGCATTAATGGGGAATACACACCCATTATGGACAAAATGACACCCAATTTGGACCTGGGAAAGTGTCAGTTGTTGTGATGCTAGGGCAGAACGGCTACATCATAGTTGTTTCCTTCAGCCTAACCCTGCATTACCAAGTTTTTTTTCCAGCAGAGTTTGCTATTTTTTTTTCAATAAATATAATTTAATGGATGCTTTTAGGAAGCTAGATGGATAGCCATGGAGTTTCATCACCGATTTCTATCATTTTTGCGATGTTTGAAAATAGTTTTGGGTCAGGGGGTGAACTCTGGTGAGAGGGAACCAGGTTTGTTTAGGTATGGAGATAAGGACGTATGGAGACATCTGGCCTACTGTGTGATACCCCCTAACCATTAGCATAAAGTTTAACAACCTGTGTTGTTCTGTATACAACTCAAATACCACTCTGCCAAGTTGATCATTTTCCACAGACGGGAAAATATCTTACTATTAGTTGAGTGTGGCACTGCCTTACAGACAATATAGATTCTTAAAGCTGCCTTCTGTCTTAGTAGTAACTCCAGTTTCATCAATTTATTTTAGTGGCTTTTAATGGCATCGCAATGCATACTTCTGCACTGTCAATTGAGAAGTTTAAACATAGTTCACACTCAGTGGCAGCCTATCCACCCATTCAGCCTGCCCTCGCCCGTCCTAGCCAATCACACACACATAAACACATCCCAAACGGCACAACTTCCCTCGCTCACGTACATTAATCCCTTTCCACCTCGGCTTTGTAAGCCCATTAGGAGTTCCTGCCAGCCCTGGTGTTTCGGGGTAAATGTGATCGATTGTATGCTCTGTGCCTACTGCATTAGTCGGCAAGAAACACACAGCGCCCTGGCAGGGCTTGCATGTCACAGGCAGAGCCTCGTCTTGGCCGACAGTTTCAGCATTCCGCCGGGTCCTTTTTTACAAAGACTCTTCCAACCCTGTAAAACATAAGAAAGATCTAGAAAGAAAACATGTTCTGCTATCACTCTGCTGCTCGGGCATGCTCTCAGAAAAGGAATAGAGCAATCCTAAGAAAGATCTAGAAAGAGAATATTTGAAGTTCAGCAGCTTTTTTAATGCACCCTTTTCATGCACCACGAGCTTAAGAAAGCCAGCAGAGGAGGAGGAAGAAGAGAAGGAACAAATTGGGCTCTCCCATGACAAAAACCTTCTCAAAGAGCACTTATGATGTGTAGCAGGCCAGACATAATGCAAGAAGTTAAGGAGAAGATATCACTTCATGTTGTAATTTTGATGTCTCCTTGTCTCCAAATGAAAGTGTGCACAAATTGCCAAATTATGCGGTATCTTTGAAAGCCCTGGAGAGGGGTGCAAAGCTCTTTTTGTCTTGGGGCGGAATTGAGGTGTTTGACAGAGACAGGCTCTCTGGCTATTATCCCAACACTGTGACTTACCAGAACCGCTCATGTGAGATAGAGGAGCCATGTTCCCTATAAGCACATTGAATGCTTGAAATATGTAAGTTTAACTCTGTAATTGCAAAGAATAAATCAAAACTTGGATTAAATTATACACATATAACATGTATAACAAGGATGAAAAATGATGGTACACGAGTGTGGTAAATAAATATTATTGTCCATATTAAATTGTCAACAAGACATTGTATGTGTATATGTAGCAAACACCAGGCAACTCTATTGGTCAAGATTAGTCTAAAGCTATGGTATTCCTCCCAGTCACCAACGCTGTTGTTAACTCGATATCATTCATTTTTGTAAGTTACAACTAAAGAAATAATCACTTTTTAAAAAGCCATAGTCAAATAACTCATTCTGAATACAGAGAACGATGTTAAATGGAGTAATTAGTGCCCCAGCTCTGTGGAATGCTCAGGAGTGCTGTTCTTGTCCCTGGTGCTGCCCCCTTGTTGGGGTTTGTCCCTGATATGGATGTTCATTTCTGATCTGGCCATTAAAATCAAGGAACTCTGGTAGCACCATTCATTATTCAACAGGTCCATCCACGCTCCCTATGCCCACCGATCTCCAAAAATAGTTCTCTCTTCCACCTGGGTTTTGTACTACACAGGATTATTAATGATCCAGTAGAAAAGCAGAAACTCGGTTTTGCTCAGACACGACAGAAGCACATTTTTCATGTGCATAAATATTCTATTTGAAGTAGGACACTGAAAATAATTTATATTGGGTTTGTTGAGTTTATGGATCCGAACAGGTGCTAAGTGTTAATTCAAGCACAGTGGTGTGCTCCAAGAATAGTCAGAAAGGAATACAATGGACATAAGCCATTTCACGCTGTTCACAGCTGGTCCACTGCCCATCTTCGCTGCTACTAGTAAGCACAGAAATGCATGCTATGCCTGTAATTTATTTAACGGTCATGGAATGTTTCAGCATTGAATATGTTGTACACATTGTGATGGTTGCACAGCTTATGATTAATTTATCTCCTACATGTTTGTAAAGGAGCATTAGAGGGAATTGGAATGTCCATTAAACTTTCTACTAATTCTATGTATGCATTATCTGTTTCGTGTATCTGTTGCATGTGTTTGCTCAACATGCACTTTTGCTACAAAGATAAGATCATACCTCTCTCTTTCTTCAGCATAACAAAAGTGGAAACCCAATCTATCAGGAAAATAATAAAAACGTTAACCCTTGTGTGTTATTCTCGTGGTGTTATTTAGCATGTAACCAGTGTTCCTTCCAAAAAAAATGATCTACACCCATCCCCTCCTTTCCAGCCTCAATGAGTTTTAATTGAGAAAAACACAGTCAGAAGACAGGCACCCACTGGTTAGATTCAACAGCCCAGCTCTAAGAAAGAATGCATGTCTATTTATACAAGCACGTGTAGTGAATGCTGTATGTGAAAGTGGGCCAGTGTGAATCATTTGGCCAGTCAAAGAAATGCTCCAGATCAGTTGCACATCTCTGTAGGGCGGAGACTTATACTCCAGCAAAAATATTCATGGCACAAGCACACCGAAAGTGCCTAAGTCCCAGACATCTATTCACCAACGTATATTTATGAGGCCAACAAGACATTACCCCCACCCTCCGCTCTCTGTGATCTATGTGACTAAAGGGAACAAAATGTTCAAGATGATATGTGTTCCATGTAATCAGGTAGGATGCCAGGAGAATCACAGGTTCACAATCTTTCACACTATGGGTTTCTTGTCCTCCTTTGACTGTGTTTTGGGGCTAGAGGAGGCTTAAGTGAATTAGGCAGAAATCAGTCGCTAATTACTCAAATTGTGGAGAGACCCACATGATGATCAGATGCATAATTTACTTTAGATGAAGAGCACAGGCTACATTCAGCTCCTTCTAAAGGCACATTAGCAACAATACATTTTTGCTAACAAAGTTAGAACTGTTAAAAAGTTACATCAAAGTCAGTCAGTCTCCACACTTCTTTGGACGCTCTGGTATAACCACGCCTTTGGGGCATGAACAGATTCATATACACTGGCCGCTGTGCTGTTTTTACATCTTAGCTGTTAAGTGGTGTGAATGGCTTGGTCCCCCCTGGGGTCAAAAGCTAACAGTATTATATGTAACATATTACAATGAAAGACAATCTATTGACCAAAAAGTGCCTTTGCACCCATGATATAAAGGTTGTTGACAGTTAAAAAGTAATTTACATGGAGACTTTCTAAAAATGGTTGTAGATTGTAACTTAGTAAGATAGCAAAACAGTCCCGTCCTGAATTTGCATCATTCAATGACATAGTGCTGAAATACTTCATCTGTATCTGGGACAATCAATGTCATTCCCACTGGAACTTTGAGAATAACAACTTTGAGATGAATTATGGTGTGTGTGTGTGTGTGTGTGTGTGAATCCCACTCTCCCGATGCTGTCATGAATGTAAAGCCCTTCTGCATAGCCCTCCCACTATGACAGTCACCCCACATCCCACCAGGTCTCCTCACCTACTCATTCATCATATTCAGACCTATACCTACAGTATAGTTTGGCTCAGTCCCTGCTAGGAATGTAAGGACCATGGCAAGTTACCTCACCAAGCAATCCTCACTCACATTAACCCAATCATTGAGAATGGTGAGCTTGTTATGATGTCCTCAGGAAAGGTCTGTTTTGACCGCCCTTCTGTAACACTGCATTGTAGAATCTGTTTCTCTCTCTCTCTCTCTCTCTCGCTCTCTCGCTTTCTCTCTCTCGCTCTCTCTTTCTCTCTGTGTGTGTGTGTGTGTGTGTGTGTGTGTGTGTCTGGCTCTCTGACAGTCCTGGACAGTGACCTGTGTGCTGTGAATAATAATGTCTGTGGCTCAAGGCCAGAATTTCTGTAGTAAATCGCCTCCTCTCTCCCTACCACTATGTGAAGGCCCACCTGCAGTGTTCGCGCTTGCCTGCCGTGATGTCCCAGCTGAAGCAGACGCATGGCAAATCTCTTGAAAGGCCAGTGCATTTCCCAGAGGAGAAAGGCCAGCGGGTTGAAAAAAGTGATTAATTTGGACAGGAGAAGTAATTGCAAACAACCCTTTTCCAATACCCGCTTTTCATCTGTAAGGGTAGGCATACTTTAAATAGTGTCTGGGTATAATCATTGAATGTCAAGATCAGAGATCAAGAAGACAAATTGGTTCTCAAGTGTACTGAAGCTTTTCAGTGCAACATTTTTGTACATTTTGAAAGGCAATAACACAGGAAAATAGTTTATTTGTAGCAAAAGCCATATTATTTGTACTTGGATCTGCGTTTTAATGCATTTTTTTTATCATACAAGGTGGTGTAGTCCTGGTGTGACATATGAAGCCACCGAAGGTGTTTGCAATAAGCTCATGAACAGCAGAACACACATACTGACTGTTTGTACTCATGCAATCCTGTATCTCCTGGTCAAAATCAATTTCTCAATCCCCAGCTTACCGTTAGAATATGATTCAACTACACAGTATGATGCAACTATGATTCAAAACCTGTGTCTCTGGACGGTTATTGATAGAGATTCACTCTGAACGCATGCCTTAAAAGTTGTTATTGCTGTTCGTTCTATTGCTCACTGTGGTAAAAAAAAAATTTTGGAGGCTTAACAATTGTGCTCACAATTATTACCTCAGAACAGTTAATAATAGTGGGCAACTGACATGGTGAAAGTTTCCCAAACTCTTCATTTATTCAACAATTTTATCAAGCTGAATTATAATGAGGAACGACTTTGTTCAGTCACGACTGCTAAAAATCCCATCAGATGCCTGAGGCCCACGGACCCTTGACTGACAGATGCAACTGTTTGTGAGGCAGGATAAAGAGATTCGGCCACAGATGGCAGACAGACAGACAGAACCTAATAAGCATTTCCCCTGCGCTATCCTCATATGCAAAATGGGCTTTTTCATCCCAGCACAGCATTATAGTCTTAGCACGACATGGAAAGAAGTCTCCACAGACCCCCCCGTGAGGAGAACATTCCTCTGCGTCCTCTTTTGGCCCTGTTGTCCTTGGAATGTACTGGAATGTGTCTCCGATAGCTCTGAGTAATAATTCACAATTAAATATTCATACATTTTGTAGTGTCTGTCTTTAATAATTGTCTC
This sequence comes from Clupea harengus, assembly GCF_900700415.2. Taxonomy (NCBI): domain Eukaryota; kingdom Metazoa; phylum Chordata; class Actinopteri; order Clupeiformes; family Clupeidae; genus Clupea; species Clupea harengus. The sequence goes on along the minus strand of NC_045173.1, from coordinate 23,405,741 downwards.
TGTACATTTATACATTGATGTAACATGAGAAGCAAACTACAGAGTATTTGTGCGCCCTTTTGCACGTCTTGTGCCATGTGTGATCTGACTGTGGGTATTATTGACATGTTGCAATAAAGAGGGTATTGGCATGAAAGGAATTTGGAAGTGGGGCACAATAGACTATCTATCAATGGTATTCCAGTTGAGTCAACATAACATTGCTGTTCTCATTCCATTTGAATGTGAGTGTGAATTTGAGTGGAGAAGAGAGGTATGTGTGTGTGTGTGTGTGTGTGTGTGTGTGTGTGTGTGTGTGTGTGTGTGTGTGTGTGTGTGTGTGTGTTGTGTGTGTGTGTGTTTACAAGTATGTAAACATTTTGTGAGAGGACATCTTGGTGCTGTTTTGATCTGCATGTAGATTCTTCAATGCTGTAATCCTGCTGATGTCAAATATTTAAAGTGCAATATGTCATTTCTGTTGTAAAAGTGTTCGGATGCACACCACTCTGTGATGTGTGTGTGTGTGTGTGTGTGTGTGTGTGTGTGTGTGTGTGTGTGTGTGTGTGTGTGTGTGTGTGTGTGTGTTTACAAGTATGTAAACATTTTGTGAGAGGACATCTTGGTGCTGTTTTGATCTGCATGTAGATTCTTCAATGCTGTAATCCTGCTGATGTCAAATATTTAAAGTGCAATATGTCATTTCTGTTGTAAAAGTGTTCGGATGCACACCACTCTGTGATGTGTGTTTGTGTGTGTGTGTGTGTGTGTGTGTGTGTGTTTACAAGTATGTATACATTTTGTGAGAGGACATCTTGGTGCTGTTTTGATCTGCATGTAGATTCTTCAATGCTGTAATCCTGCTGATGTCAAATATTTAAAGTGCAATATGTCATTTCTGTTGTAAAAGTGTTCGGATGCACACCACTCTGTGATTCTGAAGGTATGATTATGACCAGAAATGAATATAAATATATGGTTGTTTTTTTTTTACAAAATCTACATACTTTACTATTATCATTGCAGCATTAACCAAGCAAATACATTATACTCTAGTATAAATTGAACATGAACCTGTCTCGAAGTGGGGCCTATCACAAAATGTGTTTTAAGTTACACCAGCTCTGTCCAGTTTCACACTCATGTTTCCATTCACTCTACAGGACTCCGGTTCCATATTTAGGTTCCTGATCATCATGTAAAATCCCAAATTGTATGTACAAGACCAGATCTGCTACAAGTCACTAGGCTACTCTAACTAACCAACTGGGTCAAATTTGGAGCAATCATAATGTTTTGAAGACTGACACAGAAACAGGTACAATTCAAGCATACAAAGGTAAACTGTGGAATAGCTGTGGTTAATATGTCACAACAATAAAATTATGCCGATTAATTCATTCAATAATGCGTCCACTTAAAAAACCTGGCTGTATTATCACATATTGCAGCTAATTAGGCTAGTTCTCCTGCCAACTCTGTCAGCTGGCACAGAATAGCCTTTTTTCCTCTTAATGCCACACTAATATTGAGAGTGTTTTCCCCCTCTCTCACTCTCCTCTTTCACCTGAAAACTAGCCATCATGGATCTGTACTCTGTACAAAAAAGTCTGTACAAAAAAGTCTTGCAAGAACTGGCTCTCTAGATCAAGATCTCTAGAAACGTTGTGCAAAATTTGCCTGACTGACCTATCCAATGGATATTACATTATATAAAGACCTATTACAGCCACTTCACAAATCTGGGAGACAATTTATCCCATTTCAGGGGACATACAACCCAAACAATCATATCATTTGGGTACATTCATCTTAGCAACAAAATCCATTTTCCACATTTAAACAATAATGACTTAATAACAACAGCAACAAAGCCGCCAGCCACATTTAACCGCCACTCCCTTGGTCGCAATGCTCAGCTTCCTCTTCCAGTTGCTCCGATCACCCTGGATGCTCGCCTACAGAGCAGCTTGTGTGGGTCTGCCCTAGACTCGATTGGGGCCATTGAACGCATCTCAACTGCCAAAACTTGGAGACACTGCAGCATCACTGGCAACCTCCAGTCATGTCACAGGTCATGATCTGACATGACACTCTGACTGTCTAAGCTTCGCTGGCGGACCTCACTACCACCCTTCGTCTTTTGTTTTTTAGGGGGGTTTTTGTCAGTTAAAGGGAACATATGTCCACAATCGCTGTGATTTGTTGCATGTTTGTTTGTCAACCAGGCAGGAAGAAGAACCTAACCAAATGAGAACTGCTTTAAAAGACTGTTTAAGGTCAGATTTAAAAGAAAAAAGAAAAATATCTATAAAATGAGAGATTACAGGCGTACAATTCCACCTCCGCATTTCCCAATTATATACTCTTACACTTTGATTCTCTGATGCTCTTTGCCATTGTGAATGGTCCCTGGATACCATGCACAACAAGTAACAAACTCATCAATTGTATTCTGCCAAAAGGATTGCTGAAGGTCTCTACAGATTGGGCTGTGTACTCCCAGGAACAGCGACAGAAAGAACAAGATGACACGTGAAGCCCCTCACACACAGTTGAGACGGTTCTTATGATGACTAACACTCCGAAGGTCGAACTGGTTGGGATATTTCAAGACCACAATGTACGAGTCGTCTAATGATCTATGGGAGCTACGGATAAAAAAAGAGAGAGAGAGAGAGAGGGCTTACTCTTAACCAAGGCCTCATCATATCTCATCATAATATCTCCGGCAGATATAACATAATCTTTCTGCCAACCAAAGAGTGAGAAGACAGAGATATGACTTTTATGCATCCATGAAAATAATATCTGACATCCCAAAGTAACTGCTTGCATGGAGGCAAGGCTTGCATCAAAGTGAACTTAACAAGGTTTGGTATTAAAGCAACACACCAGGGACGAACCATCATCCCAACCCCCTTTCCATAACTTCTCTTGTCTGGCTATTTATCACTGATGAAAGATATCGGCGGATGTCAGACTTTAACAAGTTTATGCTTTTTTTTGTCTTTGTCTTTCTCTTTCCCGCTGAGGTTAAGACAAAGTAAGAGCACATCATTAAACTGGGGGATGTGGTGCTGTCAGCGACAATTGTTTTTGAGTCATCACAAGGCTCCGCAGGGAGACAGCTTCACATTTGTCTGCAGATTACATAGGCAAAAAAACACACATCAAGCGGAGAGCTCATTAAGTGACAGCTTATTATTCCCAGCATTCCCTGAAGGCTATAATTTTGCATGCCCCTTATTAAAGGTGAGAAGGGGGAAGCTTTGTGTCAGTGCGGGTGTGACAGACTGCAACCAGAGAGAGGGACATAATCGAGCAAAAAACGCTTGAAGATGAACTCACTCTCCCTCATGGCCACACACACACACACACACACACACACACACACACACACACACACACACACACACACACACACACACACACACACACACATGCTGCTGCTCTGCAACAGAACAGAACACTTCAAGAAAGACAGAGAGAAGGGTAGGGAATGCTAGTCTCATTTAAAGACTTCCTACACTGAACTTCTGGGAATTGAGGTGTAAGTGTGGCACGGTGGCTCAGGTGCTTGCACTGCTGCCTCACAGCAAGAAGGTCATGGGTTCGATTCCCGCATGTTGGCTCTGAGGGGCAGGTCCAGACCTCCCCAGACCTTCAGTGCTCAGGTGGGCTATCTCCTGGGCCTTTCTGTGTGGAGTTTGCATGTTCTCCCCGTGTTCACAAGGGGTTTCCTCCACTAAGAACCCCAACAGAAAAACGGGCAAAAAGAACAGAACACTCCTCTCCGTCCCTGACCGAGACGGACGGTTCACTTGGTCCCCGGGCGCTGAGAAGCTGCCCACTGCTCCTGGAGGAAGGACGATCCAAGATGGGTTAAAAGCAGAGAGTGAATTCACAGCCTGCGTGTGTGTTGTCACCTCCATATATAACACGTGTGTGTTGCAGTGAATCGCTTGTGCAATAAAAACTGACTGAAAGTCAGCCTTGTTTGTGTCACAGACCCCTGGTGGGGGGGGGGGGGTCACAGCACATATGGAGGCAGTGGTGAGGGACCCACGTGGGTTATGGTGAGGGACCCAAGTGGGTTATAGTGAGGGATGGCAGCAACAAGGTTGTACAGTGGATTCAGTTCCCAAGGGACTGCAAGCACTGAAGTACAGCATACAGTATATGCCTTTGATTGTGTTCCTAGGTATAGAGAGTGTGTCATGAGAATATGCTTCCATCTGAATGCACCATGGCAAGCCAAGGTATGATCTGTATGCACACGTGCTCTATGCTATGGCCCAACACAGTTTGAAATCTATCTATTTCGATTCAGATATTGGCCTACAGGTACAGGAGATGGAAATGATTTAACATATCCGTTTTCTTTATGTGGAACTGCACAATACATGTTTTCATGGCCAATAAAGTAATCAGTAGATAAGTACTGTCTAGGCCAATGTGAAATTTACATCTGGTAAAGCCTCCCCCCCCATGGGTTAAGGGGTGAAGAGGGATATATCACCTTGCCTCACTGGAATATAATTTGAATATTAAAAAGGACACAGGTTATGTTGAGATGATGAATTGTATTTCCCTCACACAAGACATCTAAAGGGTTATTATTATTATTACCATTATTATTCTTATTATTATGTTAATATTAGACTTCTAATATGGTGTTACAGTGCTTTGGTAGTTGGCCAATGTGATTTTAATAGACTTAGATGGCAGGTTTCAAACAGATTAGAGAAAAAGTGACAACTCTGTCTCTGTGATGTAACAGCGCTGCGCAGCGTTGCAACAGAGTGTTGGTGTGAATACACAGGCCACTGACTGCTCAATAAGTGATACGTAGTTCAGTGCAGATATCAGCTTAGATGTTCTGCAAAAGCCTTGTTCAGAACTACAGCATTATGCTAGAAAGCATAGAAAGATGTTTAGGAGCATTTTTGAATGCAAGTGGGACTGCACTGAAAAATAAAATGTTTGTTTTCCCTAACAATGCAAAAATGGGCAGATACAATTCCGGCCATGTAAGCTGTCTATCTCACACATCTGAGTAGCCTAGTCTCCACATGTCAGATCAGCTTCAAATATTAAGCACAGCACACAATAGGAGAAGCACTGTGCTAACGTCCTCACCTGTTTTATTGCATACAGCAGTTTCCCATAGCAGAACACTATGACCATGAAGGGGACGAGAAGGCAGAAGACAAACAGACAGATGATGTAGGAGATGTTGTTGGTGGTCTTGGCGGTCCAGTTCACAGAACAGGTGGTACCCGGACCCTCTGGACCATACTGGCTCCAGCCAAACAGAGGGGGGACGGTCCAGACGAGGGAGTAGACCCAGGACACAGCCACTCCGAGGGCCACCTTCCTGTAGTTCGTGGAGTCGGCCTCGGTGGGTCCCAGCATGGTGCTGTAGCGCTCGTATGACAACACGGCCAGGGATATCAGGGACACGATGCCTGTGGGGAGCATTACATTTACATTTAGTCATTTAGCAGACGCTTTTATCCAAAGCGACTTACAAGGATGTATACACATTTTACATTTACACTGAGGGCACACTGCACATCAGGAGCTTCGACAGGGAATCGAACTAGCAACCTTCTGATTACTACTGATTATTACTGATTGCTAAACGACTTCTCTACCCCCGTACCACTGTCGCCCCCCGGAGCACACCGATGTCCATGGGGTTAGTAACAGAAAAAAAAGAATTGCACTGTGTGTACACCACTACATATTAAAGGATTAGCCCATCATTGTATCAGACTAGGATGGAGACACAGGGGTTGTTGCACAAGGAACTACCATAATTATTTATACGTGGCATAAAAGACCAATAGGTTAAGCCTGATTTCTTAAAATGTCTGGAAATATTGGTTGGAAATATCTGCCGTTGTCTTATTTCTCCCAGCATAGCTTTGGACTTGCTTCATATATATTCCTTTCTCTGTCCCACTGAGTATCCAATCTGTGTTTTACAGGACTAACATGTAATCAGGTAATTCATTTGGATTGTATTTCAACATTATAATATATTTTGTAGAGGTACTTTAATAGATTCATGTTTCCTATGATAGTAGTTGTTTTTTCTACACACCACGCGGGTATAATCTGATGTTCAGGCGGCCTAGTCAAGACCAACAGCTTCATGCAAGCGTACACACATTTCCCAGACACAACAATTAACTACAGCTCCCACCAGTAATTTAAAAATAGAGCGACCTGCTCCTTTCAGGCAGCAAACTGACCACATAAATAGTGAAGGCCATGTCCCAGTATTAATCTCACTAGATAAGCCAAATGTTTAGTCATAAGACAACTGAAACATGAACTCCTCAAGCGTGTCATGCATAGAGACCACGTGCTCTCGAGCAGGGCCAAGCTTGTCAGTTAAATCTACCACGGATTTTCTCACTCCTCGTTCCCTGCAGGTATCAACACGGCAGTAGTCCATCACCCAAATAACAGACCAGTATTTGAAGATCACTCTGAGGAAAGGGTTATGAGATAAGTCAATGTGTACAAGAATGGTGACAATTATACAGGAGTTATTCAACTGCATACGACAGTTATACCTGCAGAAAATCCAATATAATGCAGTCTATAGGGCCTTTAAATCCCTGACCATGTTTTATACTGCTTGAGGAATCAGACTGCAGAGAAAATGACCATGTCCAATCAGACTATGTGTCAACATGTTCAGCATGATAGGCTGTTGCTACTGGTTTCGCCAGTATAACTTAATGATGACACTGAAAAAAATGCTTAAAGGCCACAGGATATCCAAACATCACTGCCATCAGGGGTGGCTATACACGTTATATGCCCATCTTTTTCATGTGAGATCTGCACGATGGGCCAAAAACTTGTTTTGTGGAAACAGCAGTGATTTGGGCTTACTACAACCCTGTCCAGTCTGCAAGCTGCAATCCAATTAAGCATCTGTGGTATGGAAAAGGCCGTTTGGAAATGGCAGCGGAGTAGTCAAGAGCCTACCTGCCAATCTGAAATATACTGTCAACATGGGCAAGTCTAAGTGTGGAACATTTTCTTGACACCTTTCAGCAGAGAATCCGTGGAGTGATGGATGGACTTTGAAAGGATGGCATGTGCTCCAGCAGCCCCCAGTCTTTCACGACACATGCATGCATAAACACACAGCCCAAGAGCCATTATACATTATACTGAGGCATATAGTGCACTGCAACATACACTGCCTAGCGGCATTGCGGGTGCTCTAGCCCTTCAGTCGATAGCTCCAGCCACAAACTCTAAGTGCCAGGACTATAAACTGTACTGTACCACTGCTGCCGTACACGCCATCATCCGATATAACTTCTCCCCCAAGCTGAAACTCTCTGCCACCCAAACTACACCTGGCTCCACTGTCCCTCTTTAAAATCAATCATCATCATTATCATCATCATCATCATCATCACGTGAGACGGGAGCTTGTGTCCATGACTAAAGAACAGTCTGTAACATGCACATAAAATGAGCATATGTGGGCACATGGACTGCTAAAAAGACATCCGAGTAGACCTAAGGTAACAGGAGGTTCTGATAGGTGAGTGGTAGGGGAAAGGAACAAGAGGCACCGTTCAAGCACGACTGACCTGATTATTATCCTGATTCATTATTACACTTGAATGTATTGAGTAAAACACTGGTACCCAGCGCTGCTGTGAAGACACAACAGGCTAAACCTTCATCACTGCCTTTAGAATATAGGACAGCTCATCATACAATACTGACTACAACCATTAACATAATTACATATTATGAAACAGACAGATATTATGGCTGCGTGCTGGGGACTGCTCTGGAACCCCTAGAGTCGTTTGGGGAGAGAAGGACGTTGCACAAGCTGCTCAACATAACAGATAACACTACACACCCCCTACACAACATAATGGACAACACTTCACACCCCTACACAACCTACTGGTCAGACAACAGAGTATCTTCAATCGGACGCTCCTTCAACTCTGCTACAATAAGAAACATTACAGGAGGTCATTAATGCCCAGTAGCCATCTACAATGTCTCCCCTCTGTGTAGGTGTGTAGCTGTGTTGGTAATGCACAATGCACATTTTACATTTAATTGGTACATTAATAGCAATATCTGCCCTTAAAGTCAAATGATATACTTATTCTATTTATTTTGTATCTACTAACTATATCTATATACTGTAAATGTAATGCAGAAACACTGTAAATGTTTACTCTATTATATTTGACTTCTTTTTGTCACACTGTTTTTCTACATTGCTAGAGTGGGAGACATGTTGTGGTCAGTTACAATCATGCAGATTAACTGCACTGAGCATATGGCCCATGTGGTCAATGTGAGCTCTGTCCACTCATCCAATGTCTGACTGCTCATCTGTTTACGTCTTTGAAGTGAACTTGATCAACAGGGCTGTCCTTCACAAAAATTGATTTCCAATAGCACTGAAACAGACTCAACCAGTATAGCAATTTAAAGTGGTGCAAATCCTTCACTGACACATACACACTAACACACACACAGAGAGAGAGAGAGAGAGAGAGAGAAAAACACACACACACAGAGAAACACACACACAAACCGCCAAGATATGTGGTCATCCCTTGAGGTGTTGGTTGATGAGTGTGCCTATATGAGTATCAGCTCAGAACTCACACTAATATACTTACCAACTCAAAAGTAAACATGATAAAAATGACTAAAGGCAGACCGCTGGGAAATAAGCAGGTAATGTAAAGTGCTGCCATGTCTATTAGTTTATGGCTGTATCTCTTGCTTGTCTACAAAAGGAATGAGACAACTTTGTTGGCGGCAGCCCTGCATACTTTTTATAAATACTTAATGAGAAAAACTTTTGTGGAAACACAGGACACTATGCTGTTAGTCCAAGAGCATATTAGCTGAAAAATATAATATTTAGTGTGTTTAATAGAGATATGTTATGAGTTTCACTGGCAGAGCTTCAGGCTAAATTTGGCAAGTGAAATAAAAACTCAAAGCTGAGGTGACCAGAACCGATCTGGATCCAGCTCACGTTTACCTACATCTACCAAAACATTCAGACACAAGTCAATATTAGTAACACAAACATCACTTCTGATTTAAACATGATTACAGCCCAATATGTGGCTAAAAATCAAATAAAACACTTTTAGCTGACAGCTATATCTAGCAGCAGATATCTAGTTTTCCAAATGTATTAAATAGTAAATCCCAGTTGCCCCTTTAAGCTGCAGTCTGGGAATAGTCACTCCTTATTGGTTAAGAGCCTCTGGGCAGCGTGCATCAACGATTCATCTTGGCTACTGTATCTCCAAACCACACTCATCCACGGACCGCAGCCATACGACCTCTGTATCTGAATTATGTGAAATTGTACCCGCTGCAAAGACAGACTGCTAAAATCTCTGGCAGGACATTACTCCTCCTTATCTATGACAGGACAGAGGTCCTGTGGCTCTGCTGCTGATCACTCGGATCATTCGCAGTCATGATATGAACCTTCTTTTTAAAATGACCTGAGAATAGAATGGAACAAAGCAAAGGTGAGTAGAATAGAATATAAGCCTTTGCAAATGACCAAGATAGCTTTGGGATTCACAATAATGAAGCCAACTGATTCAAGTTGCCCTGTTTATAATGAAAAGCGTAGAACATCCTCCTTTGCAGTTGCATGTGACTCCATGAAACTCCCTCAGCATTGGGAGCTACTAGGAGTCCTGAAGCCAAGCAGGAAGTTATACTTAAAATCAGTTTGGACTACTTCTTCCACCAGGAATGAAACTACTTAATCGTCAGAACAGTTATGAACCCCATGACTGAGCAGCAGACCTGAGACGGTCATTAAAACCCTTATGAAATGTGTTTGTCATGGTGCTCTGATTCCGATTATTGGACCTATAATTAAGAATAATTTATGAAAAGGCCAAGAAAAGTTTATGGCAACCACAGTCATGTACCACCAGTTTCTGCCAGTAAACTTGGAAAGTAAACAAAGGAAAACAATGAGGAATGTGTGTCCCTCTCATTGCCATTCCCATAGGCAATGAATATGGAGCCTCCTGCTCGCCACTTGCCCAGGGCAACACCCAAATATTTATATGCAAAAATATCAGGGAGAAAAATTAGCAAGAACAATGCTTGTTCCTGCATTGGAGCTGCTGTTCATCACGAGGTTACACACTGCAACATGGTGACAAGAGTGCCGCGGTATGGCGAACAACCTCATCTTTTGAATGTCACAGGTGAAAAAAGACTGGATTTTTTTTTTTTAAATGAGGCAAGAGCAGAATAAACTTTGCAAGATTTAAAATGCCAGAGGACTCAAATATGGACTCAAATACATGTTCTGCATGTGATCAGCTGAGTGCAATATATCTGACAAGACTTACTGCTATGTTAGAAACTAAAGTAGTACACATCAGAGGACGGTTTTACTATAGTGTGTGTGTGTGTGTGTGTGTGTGTGTGTGTGTGTGTGTGTGTGTGTGTAGAGTGTGTGTGTGTGTGTGTGTGTGTGTGTGTGTGTGTGTGTGTGTGTGTGTGTGTGTGTGTGTAGAGTGTGTGTGTGTGTGTGTGTGTGTGTGTGTGTGTGTGTGTGTGTGTGTGTGTGTGTGTGTGTGTGTGTAGAGTGTTGGCTGGGGGATTTGGGGACACAAGCCTTTTTGATTTCGGATTCTGATTCTCATACATGGCGACAATAAAGGCTGCTGGGTGAAGTGATATTGGATGCTGAGCAGTCAAAGGAAAGACATGCCTCTCTGGCTAGATGCGGCTCAAAGATTAAGACACGGCCATTGTCTGTGATGGTACACAAACACGGATGGTGCTGGTGCCACTCTGGGTTGATACTTTTATTATTTTTGCATAATCACATATGAGTGCTAACCACCAGCCTGGTCTGATCTACTAATACAGTATTTACTACTGATGTATTTACTACTGATGTATTTACTGATGTATTCATTCATTGCCCGCCACCCACTCATGTTTTTGTCATGCATTTTTCAGAATCAGTTCTCTGTGGGAATCAGTAGGCTACTGTCATTTCATGCCCACTGATCTAGAGCACATCACTTCCCACCACCAGTATGCCTCACATACGAGACGACCAAACACTTCCAAGCAAAGTGAAAAGACTGAGAGAAACCCCAAATCGCTCCTTTCTCCAAGAGGTACCAACGCCTCTTTCAAATCGAGGAAATGCAAATGAGGTGGCGGTTCAAGAACACTAAAATGAAATGTAAAAAATGCTAATTCCTAAACAATCATATGTAATTGGTGGCACTGGTGATCGGTACAGGTCTACTGGTAAAAGTCATATCCTACAATTATGGCTATTATTCAGAAATCATTACACGTTGGCTGAACACTTGAATGGGCGTTCTGGCTGTTTAAGGTAATGCCGTTATTATTACTGAAGACGCTCTTTCAGGAGTTGAGATCTCCCCTTGGAACTAACTTTATCCCGCATGGTTCTTAAAGACTGATGTTTCATGCTAATATGGTCCTGGAGAACTTGACACTGACTACTCTTAAATCTGTGATTTGGCTAGGCTACCTCTTAGTCCTAACTGCGAAATATTCAGTATGCCGAATCACTTAATTCGCACTCACCTTAATTAAATCACTGTTATATCAAACAATAAGCTATAGTCCTTACACCACATGTTGATTTCCTTACATTACCGACACCAAATTATCCCGAGAAACGTTTGATGTCACAGCAAAGAAAAAGTGCCCCCTGCCCTTGAATTTACAGGTGAGCAGCAAAGACTGCGGACAGGTCATAGTATCATAATTGTACGGATTTTAGGTTGAAATGTGTATGTAAGACCATAACTTTTTTGGACCAATCGAGCTGATTGACTTACTATTTTCTTTTTTTTGCCATTCTAGCGTGAATCAAAACTCTTCAACCTTTCCACTTGTATCTCAGCGAACGTCAACATAGCCTACCATATCTGAACCTGCAATCTAAACAAACATTTTCAATCAACTTACCGAACAGAGTATTGGCGAAGCCGTACCACACGCAACCGTGTTCTCCGATAAGCCATCGTCCTTGTGTGCTAGCGGCAAAGCTGAACGGAGTTCCCAGCACACACACCAGCAGATCACTGATGGATATATTAATCAGCAGCAGATTGATAGGGGAACGCAGCAGTTTGTAGCGGCAGAACAGAACAAGCACTAACAGGTTGTTGAGGAATCCAAAAGTTCCTATGACGCCCAGACACACCGCGACTACCAGGTGTCCAGTCGGGCTGAGGGTGCGATTTGAAGTAGCCTCCAGAAATCCGTCCCCGGTACTGGAGCACAGCACGCTCGTCGAACGCGCGCAACTGCTGTGGCTGAGGTTGGACACGATCATTGCAATTCTGTTTGGGCGCGCAATTGCGCAGCGCACACAAATCGCGAGTTATGGGTTTTGAATGTTGTGAAAAGCTAAACATTTAATATTAGATGTATAATTTTCGAGATGTCACAATTCATTAACAATAATGTAAGTGAAGTTTGTTGCGCTACCTGTCCCAATCTTTCTTCTATATTTTTGCTTTGCTTTTGGAGAAGTGAAAAGAGAAAAGGTGTGCTGCTATGACTGGAAAAACAAAAGTTAGTTTTTCTTAGTTCATCTGCTAAACTCGGACTAAACTTTGGAGCGGCTTTGCTCCACCGTGTGGTGATTAAAATCCCCACAAGTGAACACACCAGACCCCCTCTCTCTCTCTCTCGCTCTCTCTCTCTCTCTCTCGCTCTCTCTGTTATTATTGTACCTCCTTCTCAGCTGACGTCTGTTGCGAGGAGCAGACGGCACGTCCTCATTGAGTGCCCATGAAATACAGGCTAAGGGGACACGACTGCCGTTGGTAATCGTTTATGCTTCTCTACACCTACTTCCAGTGCACTCATGTCAGTGATCAGAACTCTAATTAAAATGTCAGACGATCCATCCATATTACTCTACCTAGATTGTGTTTCTTAGTATGTCTGTTGTGATGTGTTTACGGTATGGGGGATGTGCTGTCCATGGTCCTGATTTTAACATTACATGCCATTGCGTTTTATTCTTCGCGGGAGTATCGTAAAAAGTAATTCCGTTTTATTGTTTTGCCATTAAGAGGGACTTGAGTAGGGAAGTTAATGAAACAGTCACAGTTTTCACTTTTCATCTACAGTTAAATAATGGAGCCGGGAAGGTGGAGTATCCCTTGATTAAAGCACGTATCACAGATACTATGTATACATTTTTCTCAAAATGCTGACGATAATATACGATTTTACACGAACGCTGTACCATGACACCTCTTCCAATACTTCGAGATAATACATTTGACTATTTTACAAAAAAATTGTACTCGTTATTAACAGCTGCATGAACTATTAACCATTAACTTCCACCAACAATCTAAATCAGGCTTATTGCACGCTTAACTATAACAAATAGCTTAGTTGCGCTTGGTCAACATCTTACACCGTATCCTTGTCGTTTACTATAGTAGACCATGTAGTTCCTATCATGTCTTGGAAGATCTGTCATATGTAATGGTTGTAATTTAGAAGAACCTTTGATCGAATTGTGTCTGACCTGGCGTACTCTTTTTTAGTATCCTCAGAGAATTGGACAGAAATTCCCTTGTCAAACGATACATGAAAATACAGATGACCACCCCACAACATTAGTGTACTATATGCCTTTGTATCTGAGTTAAATGCCAAATACGGTGAGTCACAAGGTTCTCAGAAATATATCTACCCATGGTTCTTCATGGTTTGGAGGTCTCCACAAAATACCTCTTGAAATACCATGTTTGAATTTGAGGTCAATTATTATATTTTTCAGACCTACTGTATGTTTAGAGTACTGTGACTGCCAAAAAGGCATGCTTTTTTTTGTCTATTTGTGGTTACATTTTACTTGTAATTGCATATGAAGTCCAAATCCACACAGATATGGTCGTGTAGGAATGTTAGGAATAGCACACCACTCAATTGAACCCCATCATGTGTAGAAAACAGGCTTAAGCTCCTCATTTCTATTCTGATGATTTATGGAGGATGGAGATGTCAGTAACTGTATCACTGTTCCTGGAGTAAATCAACCAGAACAATGGTGGTTAAAATAAAAACATTTCCCAAGACATTGTGTATACAGGTGCTATGACATATTTCAACTCGTATGACAAGCCTCAGTTATTCGGCAAACATGGCTATGATAGGCATGAAATAATGCAAGTTAGATTCATATATTTTTAATTAACTGAAGATGAACCCATGTCTAAAGGTGAATCATTTTTGATTATGTTGCAGCTCTCATATATTCAGTTCAGTTCAAGGAAGTGGGAGAGAAGCCAGATAGATTTCAGGGAACAGGCTTAACACAGGCCTCTCACTCAGCCACCCAGAAGTGTGAGGGTCATATCGCTACACACACACGTATAGGATCTCTGGTTTCAACCTTGGCATAATCACTGCAATGCAGTTTATTGTAGTCTGTTGCTTGAATCAGTCTGTGTAGAATTGATTTAGGCCTCTCTCTCTGTCATAGCATGGTGGCCACACAAGTTATGAATGCCTCGTCTGACCTGGCAGGATGCCAAACTGCATTAGAAGGGCAGGTGGGAGTCACTCATCTAGGGTTGGACTAACTCACACTGTAATCCTTTTTAAGTTTAATTACATGTGAAATGAGTGCCATACATGAAAAACTGCACACAGAAATTCACAGTATGGATTATAACGTCATGTGTCTGTGGGTTACCCTGAGGCATATGAAAAAGTATTTGAGTGAGTGTCACTTTGATCATTTTGCTTTTATCTGATTTTTGCAGATTTTTGGCAAGATCTACACTCCCTCCAATTTTCAGAGATCTCTTGCAGAATCTATGCTCTCTCCAGGGTATTGTGCAAGTCTATACACCTTTGAAACAAATAAGGAAAAGTTCTTGGATTAGATTCAGCTGCCTGTCATTCCCAAACAAGCACCCTATAATACTTTAGGCTCCCACAGCTTTTTCCACCAGGTTCTCCAGACAGCACAAATCTCGGCTAAACACACCCTCCATCTTCCTCCTCATCCTCCTCAATAGGCATGTTTGCAAGGCCCCAAATCCTGCATGGATGGCAGAGGGGACAAAGCTCTTTCACGTTCTGTCAGCTTCTATTCCTGGAAGCTCTTTGCTGATTGTGACGGCTGCCCTGAGTGACTAAGACCTTATAGAGGAACACATATATGGGTTGTAATGGACGGAGAAAAGGCACGTCTCTGCATTCAGTACCACTCTGTCCTCTGCAAAAGCATTTCAAATGGCAGGGATGGACAGGATAAAGGTTATATGAACCACTTAGGAATCTGAAATTTCAGGGCTTACACTCAGATTTCATGAGGTGTATATGCCTGTATGTCAGTCTAGATCCAGATAATATGCCACTGGGAATGGTTCATTCTGGGATGGGAACATTTTGTCTTGTACATCGGCAGATATATGTCAACACTGGCCAACTCTAAGCATGACATTGGACGGAGTGCCTGGTAAACGTGGTAGTTTCCTCGTTGAAACTGTCAAATCCATCAAGCAGGAACAGCAACAATTTGTTGCATTTTCACATCAGGAATATTGGTATTCACAAGAAAGTCTTTGAAAGACACAGAGGCCTGTCAAATGGTGGCCTGTAACAGACACGTGCTCCCTCTGCCAGTCAAACTGATCATCAGTATGAGGTATGGTGTTACAGCAGAGCTGACTTACTATAACCCGAATGCTCTTTCTTACTGACATGGTATGCAGGCATTTTATTATATCACCAGCTCCCACAGAGGCAAGACGACCACACATACACACAGAGATGCAGGCTTACACACACACACACACACACACACACACATACACACACACACACACACAAAGACGCACACACACACACACACACACACACACACACACACACACACACACACACACACACACACACACACACACACACACACACACACACACAAAGACGCACACACACACATACACATATATATATATATACACACACATCCCACCATCACCACTAACACCAACACACAAACACTGACTGGAGACAGCTCTTCCAATGGAGTAATAGTACAGAGGAACCATGAGAGAGGCACCTCCCGCTGTGGGGCTGTGAAGCCTCCCTGACCTTGTCCCCTCTCTCCCCAGGCTGGAGAAGATCTGTCATTCTCTGACAATGACCTTGAGCTATGGGCGACACTGGAGAAATGTAAAACTCTGCAGGGCCAAAGCAGACACACACACACCGCCCTGCTGGGATGGATTCCACATCCCTCCTCCTAGTAGATGGGGAGAAGAATACCGGACATATTTGTGTGAACCCGTCTGTTACACAGGGGTCATTTATGAAATGATTGATCTGCCAGATATATATATATATATATATGTATCACACAGGAAACACAGGATATCGATTCCACCATTCTGTGTGGAATTCAACAGGGAAGATTTAGGTGCAACATTATTTTTGAACACATTAAGTATCTGTTCACAGTCTGAACTTGACTGACAATTCATTCAATTCAATATTTATTGTTTGCTTTGTTCTGAGGTTGCAACAGCAAATTGCCATTCCAGGTTTTCTGTGTGACACTCGAAAACAATTCAGCCTTGATCAATAGGACTGTCCAATATATGATTAATTTGTATTACTTTGTTTGCATACAAATCCACGAGGCACAAATGAAGTGTACATCAAGTGAATCAGTAGAATTTGAAAGGGTCTGACGAGTAATTTGTCTGACAAAGGCATCATTTATTTAACTGGATGTAACATTGATAATTTAGCTTCACCACTCCTGGATGTAAATCTTTTAAATGGAGCAGAGCTGCAGTCATTACTCATTGTCAATGGCCCTTCATCTGAACAGGCCAGAACAACAAATCAGCACAGTCTCAATGGCCTTTGGCCATTACAAGTCAAACCTGGTCAAAGCTGACATGGCAGAAAAATACAGACTGCCAATGTAAAGCGTTATTTCATCACTGCATTATTTATTCCATGATCACTAACACTGGCTGAGAAAAATAACATGAAATTGAAATGTTTGTAGACAGAAAGACACCCCCCCACACACACACACACACACACAGACACAGACACATTCACAAGTAATCACAATAAGTCCACACGACAGTTCAATTCAATTCAATTATATTATATTTACCATTTACCTGGACCCCCTTAGAGTAAGCACAATGGCAACAGATGCAAGGAAAAACTGGAAGAAACTTTATGCAGAACCTCAGCGCATAAAGGGGGTGGGGGGTGCATCTGCTGGCTGGGCAGAGATAGATAAAAGGGGGGGGGGGGGGGGGGGGGGGCTTGTGGCAGAAGGGGAGGGAGGAGAAGGGGAGAGAAAACCATCAGAAACATGGCAAATTAAATGAAATCATTTTATTGTTTTGGCAAGTAACCATATAAGAAGTGGTTCGCCAGTCAGTATCAGAAAATAAATCCCTTCAGACCTGTCCAGTCCATCCTTTAGGGATTTTTTTCCTTTACTGACCAGAAAACTATAAGATAGATCATTCCATGAAGTTGGTGCATTAACAAAAGACTTTCTCAGCTCAGAGTTGTGAGATTCTTTTGTAATTTAGTCTATTATACTTAATTCTAAAGGGTGATGTAGTGGGTTGTTGCAATCAATGAAGCTGGAGCGGTTCGGATCTGAGCCAAGATATTTATTGTAGCAGACAAGAAATATCACTAAGTACTTTACTGAGTCTAAGTATTCTAAGTCTAAGTGGAACAGAGCTCTGAGAGTCGCCGCGGGTCGGGGTCTTCAGGAGATGGATGTCCGTCTCTCTCTCCGCGAGCTGAAGTCTGAACGTGGAGCGTTGGGCACCACGTAATTTAACTATGGGTATTACGTAAACGAACACGAATGTATAACAATTCTTCTGACACGTACACTCGTACACATGCATGGCCATGACAGTCCATCAATGTCCTTCAGCCAGGTCTAGGATGGTTCACAACATATACATTCCACAGCGGCGCTGTCTCCGGGTGGGTCGGCATATGGCCTCCCTCCATTCTAACACAACCAAGAATGTGGGCCTCCACACATCAACAGGACGAGAGGGCCATGTACAAGTTTTTAGGAACATAAGAAATATCACTGGAATCTAACAGAGTGCACATGAGGGACCTTACGCATCAGCCAATCATTTGAGCGGGTCTGATAGGGTCCATAATTCTAGTCTAGCACCATTGAGATATAAGGTTGCAGCTTTCCATCAATGGCCTTATAGATTATCAGAAAGCAATGTTTATTTCACCTCTCTGATAGAGGTGACCCACCCACTTCATCATAAAGGACATAATGGTGAGTATCATAATTGGATCACCAATAACAAATCTGAGGGGCAGAACAGAATGATAGACCATGTCCAGGGGTTTAGGGAAGGAAGGAGCAGCATTTCTAGAAATAACATCTCCATAGTCCAACACCACTCCAAAACTGCTTCAACAATCCTTTTTCTACTATTTATAGGGAAGCTGGATACACCTTTTTAACGCATTTCTGACTCTTTGACTGTTTTAGTTCATTCTATCTGCTACTCCAAGATTAATTTCACTCTGTCTGACATGGTAGTGGTCACCTGGCGCCCAACTTTAACCCTCTCTACCACAAGTGTTTTAAAGTAAGTTAAGTATTTGGGATTGCGGACTCTATAACATGCTGTGTGCATTTTGTCAGTGACCGTCGAAGATGTGCGCATCCGTCGGAAGTAGCCTAGATAATGATAATAATAATAATTGTTTAGTGCTTTTCATGGACCCCAAAGACCCTTCAGAGAGCAAACATGTAAACAGATGATAGACGATATGGTGGGGAGGTGTTGTAGTAGAGAACCATGTGACACATATCACCCTCATTTCATAGCACCCTCGCTAAAACGCCAAGCTACCCCATAACACCTGCAGAAAAAAATGTCTGGCGCCGCCACTAAGTAAACGGCATGAATCTAGTTTTATTTGCATTAAGTACACGTTTAAGATCAATAAGAGCTTTCTGAAGAGCATTAAAGGAAAGTTGCAGGTGCTCATTAGCAAGTCAAAACAGTCAGCAATACAATACCTAATAGTGTCATCAGCATAAAGATGACACTCAATGAAGAGACAATATCATTCATATAAATGGTGATGAGGATAGGACCTAAAATGTATCCTTGTGAAACACCTTTTGTTAATGGCAAGAACTCAAACCACACATTTCCCAATCATGGTATGTTTCCATCAACCAAGTGGGCCGGTAAATG
Organism: Clupea harengus; assembly: GCF_900700415.2. Taxonomy (NCBI): domain Eukaryota; kingdom Metazoa; phylum Chordata; class Actinopteri; order Clupeiformes; family Clupeidae; genus Clupea; species Clupea harengus. The sequence continues at coordinate 23,386,425 of NC_045173.1, read as the reverse complement.
TTTCCTATTGACATGAGGGGTGGGAGGGAGGTTGTGTTTAGTCTAGTGCAGTCCGTTTCAATATTTCAGTAATTAATCCTTATGCTGTTTTAACCTTGAATATTATCTTTTCATTGTGTTGACGCAAAAGGACATTCAACAGTAAGATTCTTCTTTAATTCAATCTCAATCACGTGTTAATGTTTTTGTATCTGTATTGTGTTGTATCGTACACATATGCTAATGTCCTGATGGTTGAATTTATATCCAAACACAAAACTGATTTATATTTACATATGCTCGATATCTGGTCTAATAATTTAATATAAACCAAGGAAAACTGATACAAAAATGTACACAAGATATATATTGTATATTTAACCTGATTTAATATGTAATAATATAAGTTATTTTTCTATAGATCAGTGGCATACACACCTTTTTGTTTCATGTTTCCATAATTACTCCATTTAGAAGGATCATTCTTGTTTCACATATTTGAATAGCAGTAAGTGTGACAGTAAAGAGGTGACTGGAATGGTGCAGAATGTTCAGAGTCCAGATCGCCATGTTGTGAATGACAGAAATTCCATTCTAAGACAATATTTGCTTGGGTTATGGTAGAATTAGTTGATTGTGTGTGTGTGTGTGTGTGTGTGTGTGTGTGTGTGTGTGTGTGTGTGTGTGTGTGTATGTTTGTGTGTGAGAGAGAGATAGAGAGGTTTGACTAAAAGCTATGAATACTGTAAAAACAAAATAAAATGCTATAGCTAGGTGAAAGGCTATAATGCCTTACTTTGAACATTTCATGTTGGAATTAACTCTGCCTGATTAATTTCACAGTGCGAAGCAGCCTGCGACAGTTTCAGCTCAGCCGCTGCCACTGCCAGCTCTAATTTGCTTTGGGTCAGTGCTGTGCTAAGGAATGCCATTTAAGGTTTTAGTGCACAGCTGTACATTAACCGGCTATAGTTCACCAGTGTCAGCTTCCCCACACATATGAGTGACAGAGGCCACACTCCCCCATCCTCACCCACACTTCTAATCATATCCTTGGGGATACCACAGCGTAAAGGTCCCTTTTAAACAAGCCATTAGGGAGCAATAGACCAAAGTAGAATGTTCTGGAAAATAGGCGTTCAAGTGACGTGCAGTTTATGGTGCTGAATGGACCCAAAACTGCACACGCAAATATTCTCCCACTAGTTGCATTCTTGCATTTTGCTTAGATCAGATTGAATAAAACATACTTTTGTTCGTACATTCTGCATACGTTTGCAAACATTTGCATTACACAACTATTAATTATACATAATTACACAATTAAATGACTGAGAGCTTGGGTTGTGTGGGAAAGAAAAATCCTCTCCATTCTTTGAATAAAATGCTTTTTCTTTATGTAAGGGATAACAAACCCCAAAGTTTCCCGTTATACAAAAATAATGGATGAGGCGGAGGCGGAGGCGGAGGCGGAGGCGGAGAACACCACGACCTGAAGCAAGTCCATTCATATTGTACAACTGGACACCTCAAAGGCTGTTGTCCTGCTTATACCCCAGTTGCCATACATGTAGGCATACATGTATATCCCACAAAGGAAATATTTGAATCTGTTTGCAAAGAAGGATAACCTGTTCTGTAATGAATTTGTGAGGGATCAGCTCTGACTCCTGTCCCCCGTCTCCTGCGCTGAGAGGGTGGCTGAGAGGTCACGACTGAGTTTAGCATGCAACCTTTGCCATCACCTAAAAAGACTACATCCAGACTGACTTCTGCATTCAAGCTCAGAGTGGAAAGCCAGCGTCAAGGCCATTCATTACGCTGAAATCACAGAGCAGACGTGAGATCCTGTTTTCACAGTGGAGTTTAATCACACGGACACCGTTCACTTCAGGCCTGGCTTCACAAGGCAGATGTTCCTAAAAGTGCAGAGTGATGCTGACAGCCTGTGAACTAATAAAGTCGAGCAGCGCGGTTGCAGCGCCCCGTCAATAAGAGTGCCCTACATACAAATCAGTTCTGCTGACAGCTCAGATAACTTCCCATCTCTTAAATTCTCTCCAGAAGACTCCCTCCTCCCCCAACCACCATCATGTCAGAGAGCACAATACAGTTAGCGACCGTACCATCTTCACCACGGCAGATGGGAGAGGTTGTAATGATCGTTGGTATTCTCTTTAAGGCAGAGCTGTTTTCATACTGAAGACCACAGGGGAGGAATGGTGGACGGGGGTAGGGAGGTGGGTATTGTTTGGTGGCTCCACTTACTGAGCGGGCACCTTTGATGTTGTTTCGGGGGCTGTGGCTCGTCAGCCCCGGGCCATCAAACCGGATTGGCAGGCACAACATCTATCAATATTAAACAGCTGTCTGCCTCCTCACAGGCCCTACAAAGGCAGAGCCATGCAGTTGACTTCCACTGCTAGGGCAGAGGCCATCACAGAACAGTACCCCTTTGTGAATGTTGTCTGTAGGTGCATACATGTATGTGTGTGTGTGTGTGAAAGAGAGAGAGAGAGAGAGTGTGAATACATTACATTGTGTGTCCAGTTATTAGGTTGTAGTCTTAGTATTCTCTGTCTGTGTGTCTGTGTGTATGTGTGTGGGTGTGTGTGTTTGTTTGTGTGTGTGTGTGTGTGTGTGTGTATGTGTGTATGTGTGTGTGTGTGTATGTGTATTTGTGTGTGTGTGTGTGTATGTGTGTGTGTATATGTGGATGTATGTGTGTGTGTATCTGTGTATGTGTGTGTGTGTGTGTGTGTGTGTGTGTGTGTGTGTGTGTGTGTGCGTGCGTGTGTGTGTGTGCGTGTGTGCGTTTGCGTGTATGTGTGCGTGTATGTGTATGTGTGTGTGTGTGTGTGTGAGTGTGTGTGAGAAGCCGTGTAGGCCATGATTCTAAGATATAGCCTATTCTCTCACAGTTAGCTGTTCATTTTAAGGAAGATAGTTTCTTTTTGTCTTTTTGTTCTTTTTGTCCTATTTCTTTTTGTCCTGTTGAATACCATCAGAATTTATAGCACAATATCCAGAAGAAAGCAGAAGAATGAAGAATACAAATTAACATTATCGGCTGCTGGCAAGCAGCATAGTTTTTATAAGCTGACGTTAACTGTGCAATAAACTTTCTATTCTAAATCTAAATTGCGTTTAGAAGGCGTTTTCAAATTTAAATGCATCTTCAGATATAACCTATGCCCTTGAGGCTACTAATCAAGTTTTCCACTTAAAAACTTCTGTTGAACCTATTTAAACCTAAAATTGTATCTTTGTATCTATGTATAAGTGTATCTGTTTTCTGCATGTTGCTGGATGCTGTCCCTACCTTTGACTTGGGAATGGGGATGGGGCAGACAATGTGAGAGATGACCGCAGATGCCAGGTGGTGCATGGATGCCAGACTGAAGCACATGAGTGATTTTGTGGATTTAAAGTGAATTAATACATTTCAAGCGAAAGTTGCCCATGGTTATTAATGTAGGTTATTAAATAATGTAAAATAAAAAATAGTCTAATATATAGGTTATGTTTACCATTTATCCTGGCTGTAGATGAAGCGGCTGAAGCACTCGGAGGATGTCCTTACAGCGTGTGTGTTCACAGCCTGGGAGTGAGCAGAGTGCCGCCTCAGCATACTAAGCACACCTGGGAACTCTCCTCGTCTGTGAGTCTACCCTGCCCACAGCACGTTCAACTCTCCTGCGAGCCTTAGACCTAAGGAGTCCTAATTCCAATCACTATTTAACCAAAGCTTTTTTACATATTGAAGTTCTTAAGGAAAAAAAAAAAAAAAGGGGCCTCATTCTGGAAAGATCTTCCACAGGTCAAAGAGGGCTTGAATGTGATTGAAGATGGTGGTGGCTTTGGAGTACTGTGATTTATGAGATGCATGTTTAACATAAGAGGAAAGGGAGAAAAGACAACACGATGGCAGAAAAGAAACATAGGACCTCATTGTAAATGAGTCTCCCTGCCCCCCCCCCACTTTATCTTACCATCAATCTTGGTGCTATATCTCCCTGGACAGATCTGGACAGGTCGCACTCTGCTGTAAATATACCAACGGCATAACAGTCACCAGGCAACACTCCAAAGGTCACTAGGGGGTCACTAGGGGACAGACCAGCCATTTATCAAAATCCTGCTCCGCATGTAAATTTTGAGGAGAGTACAAGAGAACGCTGGCAAAGTATTCTCACGAGGCAACCTGCAACAGACATAGATGTGACACCTGCTCAGCCATTTCAGACAAGAAATAATTTGCAGTGTCGTCTCCGAGCTTTTTATTCACTACTGCCTTCTGAATGAGAAATGTGTCAGGGGAAAAGTAATAGGGTTTTTGGTATGGAAAACCTTTTTTCCTTGGCAAGTATCTATGGAGGGTTTCGTGTGCACTGATCAATGGGCAAAATCATGTTTTCAGTAAATGCAATTTTGTCAGGTATTGATTGTGTTGGGAAATTGATGGAACACTTTAATGCAACACATGCCAGGCTACCTTAGGAGATCTCAGTGTGTTTACATGATGGTATAATTCGAATCTTGCTTTAGTCGGACTATGCTATCTTTTGGGGCAACTGCTATTATCCCAATATACATGGCAGTGAATACATCGAATCATTGCCGAAAGCATGTCATATCCGATACGATAGGTGGCGCTGTTTTCATTACAACTAGTGGTGATACAGCCGTTTCCGCTTGACCTCTCCACCACTACCAACCATAGACATATATATGTCTATGCTACCAACAGCACCAACAGTTGATTGAGCATGAATCGCGTCTGTTCATCTGTCCAGAAATGAGTGTTGCCTCTTGGGTTGTCCATCGTGTTGTTTGTTTGTTTCTGCCGGCCGACGTGTTTATAAGTTACATTATTCAAAGGTGAAAGATAAAAGGCGAGAGAATCGCCAGGTGTTCCTTCTCTGACAGGTCTATTTTCATCCCGGTCCCCCATCTAATGTTAATATAATGGTCTTGCTCCTATAATGTATAAACACGCAGGTTACAGGGTGGGTGTGTCAGAGAGAGAGAGAGAGAGAGAGAGCGAGAGCGAGAACGGTGATGCACACGGATATATCAGATTTAGCGACCGGAGCAAAGTTATGTTGCTGTAACGTTGAACTCTGTGCAACTATTACAATACAATACAATACTTAAAAGGCTAATTGATACAATATCTCCTCGTTTGAGTGTGGTTGTTCGAGTGCAATGGGAGTGTATGATCGTTATTGTCTATAAAGCAGTGTTTCTCAAACTTTTTCAGACCAAGGACCACTTAGCCAATAAAAGAAAATTTGCGGACCATTTAACTAAATATCCCCGGAACGACATGCCTCCTACCCAAGACCTGGCGCCAGACAATTGTTAGCGCACACATGATTTTCGCGGGTGGGCTCTCCTTTTTTACGTACCAGTAGGCTAGTTATAGATATGACAATGCGCAAGGCAAAGCATCTGGAACCCTGCTTCATGCGTGACTTGGTTATGTTACAAACTATAGTTCGCTCACAGCCTCATACTCCCATCACACACTCAGACAGGCCGATGTATCACAAAACACAACGATGCGCATACTGACCGCAGTATTTCACTACCAACAGTAGGCTAGCCCACTGGCATTGATACAGCCATCCTAGTAGTCAACTTTTCATAATTAAGAGCTGTCATTATCCAACGTCACACAACACAGAATATAGTTATCATTTTGCTGTCTCAGCGGGAGAAAAACACGCTGTTTTGAATGCAACTCCGCGGCGAGATAATGCCCAATGAGGCTGAACCATCTCGCCGTTGCATTTTCTCCTTGTCTGTGTGAGAGGCTTTTTCATTTAATTTTCTTTTCATAGTTCCTGTCTTAAGCCACCAAACCATGACCTTGTTAATAGATTAAGCAACTCTTTATTAGATTAGGCTACTACTGGCTGTGTTCTCTTCGTTCTGAGTTGTATGTTAGAAATGTCGCAATAATTTACTTTTGGCCGTCGCGGACCATTACGGACCACACTTCATCATATTTGATAGAATGAAGAACAAATTAGTTGTGAATACTATCACCGAGTTTGAAAGGTATTGGTCAGGTAATAGCCGATTGACAGCCGATTTGCTTTCTGATATGACAGTACTGCTGTGTGTTTTAAGCAAATAAAATGTGGACTGTTTACAAGCGGGTACCTGCTTTCGTTGATTATACAGTAAATACGTTGTGAAATGAAACAAAAACACATCACAGTTAAAGTTGTATTAGTATTGATTGATTCACATTGATATGAATGGATGACATCAGGGTTTTTCCTGGGTCAAAATGGGTCTTCGGTGCTCCAAAAAAAAATGTGCGCGCTGCGCGCGCAGTCTGTGTTACCATGTCACCTGGTAGCTTACATTTTACCATTTCATAAATAATGAGGATATGCTTCAGGAAATCATTTTGCTTCCACTTTAGATTCAAATAGATTGACAATAGTCCAAGCCCCATGGTGCTATTATGTATGGTTCAAAGATTATTAAGGTTTACCTCTTTACATATATATGCAAACTACTGAAATGTATATCAATAGAATCTAGAACTAACCAGTGGTCAGAAATGGAACACACAAATTATGAAAATCAAGTTTATCTATTATTACTATTCATTTTTATTATACAAACCTACATACCATTATTTTTGTTTTTATTATTAAAACTGTCCACAAATGTGTTTAATAGTGTGTTTAACTTCTATTGGCCCACCGATGGAGGCTGCGTTGGAAATCAAACTTTTGTCAGCATTTTGAGTGGACATTTCATTTGCATTTGTACAGGTGTATTCGTGCACGTCGGGCTGGCCCTCGCAGCGGAACAACAGTTTACAACCGCACCGGTTTATCAATGATAATATTAATTGGAGATGCAACACAAATATATCCGCTCTCCTCCGAACGAGCTGAGCTTTCATTGATAAACCAATGCGGTTGTCTGCCTCTCCCGAGGACCCGCGGTCTACTGGTACTCGTTCAAACGGGTAAACAAATCAAATAATAGCCTACACCTGTGTAGGTCCTCAACATAGCAGATATTGTAATACATTGAAAGCCATGAATACTGAAAATGGAATGTTATGCTCAAAATCACCGCCGACTGATGAAGTCAGGATCCATACGCAAGTTGAGTGATTGGCAGTTGGCCGCTCTGTCCATTCGCGCACCTCACAGTTGCGTATTGTTCAGACAAGAAGACACGCTTATCAACTCGATTACTATTGATCAAAACAGAACGAGGTTTCGGCTGTAGCCTATACTTGAAACATACTATTGAGACCATATTCGAACATGCATTGCACGCGTGATGAAGGCGCATCCCACCACCTGAGCGAAATAATTCATATCTATAAATAACAGGTCACCTTTATTTTTTTAACCAGATTTGTAAACAGGTCGCGATCAATATTTTGCAGTACAATAGGCTACCTTGGTTAAAACTCAAATTACGGTAGATGCATGCTAGCATTGCGCTAAATAATTAGACAGCTAACATTAATTAGGTGTTAACATAAAGTCAGTTATTGTATATGGCATTAATATTATTCTAAAACACCTTCACTAGTGGTTTTAACCAGATTTGTAAGCAGGTTGTAAACAACATTTTTGAAGTGCCTTGGTTTAAAACAGCTAAAAGCTAGCTACATTAAGTTGCTTGCTCAAATCTCAAATTCAAACCAAGTATTCTCTAAACTGGCAAGCTTGGAGCAGCCTCTTTTCAATGATTGGCTCAGGGGGTGGGAGGTGGGACAAGCTGCTGCCTTGAAGTCGACGGTGAGGGCTCAAAACACCATTAAGCTGAATTGCGCCATGAATGACAGCTTTTTTTATTTATTTTTTATCGCTGACTTTTTTTGGTGCCTTAGGCGCTCGGGATTTGTTGTAGGCGCTCGGGAAAACGGCTTAGGCGCCCGCCCAAATTTTCTCTATGCAGGAAAAACCCTGGACATGACTAACAAGTGGTGGGAAATTAATATGAAAGTATTTGTTCGGTCAATTAGCGCGTTCTGTCCTAACAGTCGCAGTCAACGTTTTTGTCAACACAGTGGCACCACATAAGTATCATCATTTGAACGTCCTTATACGTTTTTAAGGAGGGGTTGTAAAGGTGCTCATATCTTCGGACCTCTTCTGTTATGTTTGTTCATAATCAACAAGAATAAGCTTGTGAGACAGTCTGCAGGATATTCATAAATAAACATGTCATTAGTGTATACAGTTAAGACAACTTATCGTCTCTTTCGACTTCCGGGTCACGACATGGGAGGGAGGGAGGGAGGAGGGCGGCGGAGTCTCAAGCATGCGCAAAGACGCAAAGTCCAGTTCCTAATCCAATTCACCGCTACATGCCGCGATAGTCGAATTATCAACCGGATCGGATCGAGTTATCCAGGGGTGTTTATCGGATCGTAGTCGGACCGCACATAGTCGAACATGAAACGGATAATTCGATTTCAGTCCGACTAAGCCAGTTATTCGAATGCATGTAACCACGGTCGTAATCGGTAGAGTGACCAAAGTAAAACAGCAACCACACAGTACTAGTGATACGCTTTTAGCATGCACTGACAGGACTCCACCACCAGGGGACTAGCGCCCCTCAAAATAAGAACACCAGTCGACCCCAGCAATATGGCTATATATTAACAAACGCAGAGAACAGGCAAGTTGATGCTCACCCCTCTCACAGGATACCTGCATTGTAAACAAAGTGCAACTAAACTACACATACAAACAAAAACACAAACAAACAGCACATGTATTGGGCACAGCTATGCCTTTACACTAAAGTAGCCCTACATGGACAAAAACAAAAAGAAAATAAGCAACAGAAGAACAAATTAAGCAAGACAAACACAAGCCATCCAAGGCAAATTCAGCCCTCCACTAGGCCGAGTCACATTTGCGGAACACAAATCATAATTCAAAAGCACTCAACGTAAAACGATGTCAGTAGAAAATTCTAACTGGATACCCACAGTACTCCGGAGACACTGGTCATTGCAAAACATAAAATACTCAGTACAGATACAAGTTTGAGGACCAGGGCAGCTTCACCATACTTACGGAGCATACCCGAGACCAAAGCAAACAGGGAGAGTTGTCGACATTTATAGTGACCATTTATCCTGAGTGTCCCTTTGTTTGTCACGTTGGTGGCGTTGACTGGGGGTTCTTTGACGCTTGTGTTGTGAAAATAAATTAAATCCAAAGCGGTCCAAGTACAGTTCCAAGTGGTTGGTTTATTAACAAAATGGATGGTACAAACAGGGAGAGTTCTCGACATTGGTGAAGGGGGAGAAGAGCGCAACCCCAGGCTACAAGACAGGAGGAAGTAAGTGCACAGTGGAATGTTTAAATATCCAACGTGACTAATTAGATGCAAAAACCTACCGAGGCACTGCACGGGAGGTAGCGGTACACAAGTGCAGATATCACAACAATCTTACAGGCCTTTATACCCACACCCAGGCAGTTCCAACTAATTAGTGACATAATTGATTAGGTGGAGCCCACTGAATGTTGCAACGAGAGAAACAGGAAGGGGCGAATCCAACTCATTACACCAGGAATACTTGAGCGTAAAGGGGAGGCTGCTTTGAAACATAATTTTCAACCAAGTGTTTGGACTCTCTAGGTCTAGACTGGAATTTGACCTATTCTACTCCATGGTCACGAGGCAGGAATCAACACATCCCACATAATAAAACCTTTCAAGAACCTGCATCAATGTCCATGCCAAGGCCATGCTTTGTTCAATATTTCAGTACTTCAGGTTTTTATTTGTATTATATATATATATAAATAAAAAAACACATATACACACACACACAAAAGAAAATGAGACTCAAACCAAATGTGCTGCATTTCAAATGCTGCCATTCAAACAAAGAACAGTGCGTCTGAGAGCCAAATGCTCGACAGCCTATAAGCATGATGATAATCAGCCACAGAATCACACTTTATGGATGGTATAAACGTCAATGTAATCAAACAAGCAGTTTACATTGCCAAGAAGACTGCTTTCAGGAAAGAGGAGCACCAGGCATCTTCAGCTCGGCCTCAGAGGTGAATCGATCAGGTAAACATGTCGTTGCTGGCAGGCTCTCTCTTGGCCTGGGAGGGAGGGAGCGAGGGAGCCTGCAGCATCGAGCCGGCTGATGACAGGATGAGGGAGTGCAGCAGTCATACTCTCTGAGGGGAGATAATTCAGCCTGGTACTGACCACAGCACCCAAGCAGCAGTGCAGCAGCCAGAGGAACGAAGCGTGTCTCTGAGCCAGAAGAGTAGGAACACTGGGTCACATGGGGAGGACCTGGGGGGCCTCTGTGGAATCCAAAGTAGAGACTTACCTCTCAGGCAATACTCATTTGTGGTCAGACATATGAGTTCAACAGGCCAAGGCCAGGGAGAGGATTTTCAAGATTTTGAGGTTCCCATGGTGATGTCCAAACAGCAGGATATTTAGGGTATGAACAACGATTTCGTGTAAAATACTGGCCAATGTGGTTGTATTTTACCTTGATGAACAAGTGGGGAGTGAATGGGGAAATGACGATTGACGATTAAGCAATATGGCACAAGTGAGAGTGGGCTTGGTAAAGGATATCCGGATATTACCTGCGGCTGAATCACAGTTCCGATCCTTCAAACACATCTTATAACTGTAGAGGATGGTTTTAATGTTGATATTCATCTGATGTTTGATATTTTTATCTTCATAAGATTACCTGTCATCTCATCTAAACTCTTGCCTTTGACAAGAGACTAAGGAGATTGTTTCCTCATCTGTCCTGGAACATGTCCAGCCTTCGGTGGACATAAGGGCTGGCTCACGTCTGGCCGATCTTCATGAAGCTAATGCTTCTTGTTGTTGGCCGAGCGATGGCATCAGCAGTAGGGGAAGACTACACATGTCAGAATATCTGGGTCGGGTCAACTTGCATATTGAAGAGACTATTTCCCCACAATATTGCTGTGAAGACAACCTACTCTCCTCTGGCAGGGTGCTTCACAATTTAATATGTGTTTCCTTCCCATTGGATTAAGTGAAAATGTAATTAACTGTCACAGAGAGGCATATACACAGACTGAGGTAAGAATTGCCTGGAATAATTCATTTAGGCTGGATAGAAAATAGCCCCATCCTCTAGTCTAGTACCTCAGATCTCTTGTCTCCTGAGAAAATTGTATTGTCACCTAGAGTTCCCCCTACACCTGCAAGTGCAATACTGGAAACAACTTAATTATGTTCGGTAAACTCCTACCTTTGCAGAAAAATGAATTGTTGTACATCAACATTACTAACCCTTATGGAATAGCTGCCAGTTTCTAGAAGTAAGGTGTTAGCTGTCTCCTCAAAAGGTAGTGCAGGTTTATTCATATACCCCATTTCATACACAGAGGGAATTCAATGTGCTTTATATAAATAAAATCAAAAGGAACATCCAAATGAAACATAAAGACAAAGCAATAGGATATTGCGCAAAGTACATAACGTAGTAATTAAAAGAACAAAGATATAAATAATTAAAAGTACACTTACATACTTAAAAGATATGTAATATCATTAAATGAAGAGTAAAGTGCAGTTAGAGTAGAGTGGAAGTTTTAGAGATCAATCATAGGCACATGAAAAAAGAAATGTTTTTCAACCTGGTTTTCAAAAATTGCTGCATTCGGGACACATCTAAGACCTTCTGTGACTAATTGGAAGCCAATGTGAAGATTTTAGAACTGGAGTAATGTGGTCTGTTCTCTTGGTCCTGGATAAAAAACATTAGCAGCTGCATTTTGAATGAGCTGCAGCTGTTAAACGGTCTTTTGGGGAAGACCAGTTAAGAGGCCATTACAGTACCCTACTGGGGAAAAAAGCAGGAATGAGTTCTTTTGGTCTTTTTGGGACACTAAACCCTTAATTTTGGCTGTATTTTAAGATCATAGAAGGCTGTTTTGGTGTTTGCTTTGTTGCTGTTAAAAGTGCGATCTGGGTCTATTAAAGCAGCAATAAGGAGTTCTGTTCCAAAACTAGCAAGCTAACTACCTAAAAGGCATGCAAAAACCTTGCAAACACCACCAACAGCCCAGTTGACACTGATAGAGGCTTGCCAACACACTAACTGGTGTCTTTTGGCAGTATAGCTGGCAATGTCATTCTATGAAAGCTTTTCTTCCATTTTGGCAGGGTGTTCCAGCCTGGAACACAGAACTACATAGGGCACATCCTGGATGGCTAGTGGGAAAGACACATTTGTTTATCTGTCCTTTACACGACCATATGGTATCAAAATTAATTTGAGGATTGTTTCAAAACTAGTTGCCTATAAAACCATACCTCAAAAAGTGTCAAATTGTTGCATAGTGTTACTTTAAAATGCCAAGATTTCGGACTTGGTTTTTTGTGTTTAGAGCCTGAGAGTCGAGATGTTTACTGATGCTAATTCTTTCTTTTTGCCAAAAACAATAATCTCTGTTTTGTCCTTATTGAAGATCAGTTTGGCTCATCCAATTATTTATTTGCTCTAAACATTGACACAGTGCGTCTATTGGTTATGTAGTCATCTGCATAACTATGGTAATCAGTTTTGTTGTTCTGTCGAATTTGGCCCAAAGGCAGCATGTAGAGACTGAACACATGGCACAGTTTCATTGTTTGACTGTGTGATGTTGATGGTCCATCTGATACTGATACAAGCAAATTCATTACATTACTCTGTGGAAAGGAGTTCTGGGGCTATCTGTTTTGAGGGTTTTTGTCAGCTTGTCAACTATGACCAAAAGGGTGTGGGTATTGTTGATGTTAAACTTAATCACCTTAGAGAAATGTAGCTGTAGCATAACTCAGTTAAAAACCACAACGGCCTTGTTTATAGATGTATAGTGGATTTTAGTTTAGCATAGGTGGAAGTTTAGTTTTTCTCCATTTGCGTTCAGCTTTTCCTACTTTCTCACCTTGTACTGGTATAGAATAACCAAAACATACAACAATATACTGCTTATCAATGAACTGCAGTCAATGGTTCATTAAGTTCATGTGTCTATGCATGGAGCCTTGTCAGCACACAGAACAAGTGAGGATCCAAATGGGTGGTCAGTATATCCTGGTATACAATTCAACTCAATTCCCAATTTATTTATATAGCGGCAATAACAATTGAAATTGTCTTAAGGCGCTTTACAAAGCCTAGAGCCTGAACCCCCCAGAGTAAGCACTAAGGTGACTGGGGCAAGGAAAGTACTTTAAAAAGCCCAGAGCCTGAACCCCCCAGAGTAAGCACTAAGGTGACTGGGGCAAGGAGAAACTCCCTTTGAACAGGAAAAGACCCCTCTGCTTGGGGATAGCTGGGTAGAGAGCTAGAGATGGAAAAGGGAGGTGGGTGGCAGAAGGGAAGGGAGGATTGAAGAACAAGAGAGAATCAAGCAGATGAATTCATACACATATGAGAGAATGACATATTTGCACAGTGTGGCATAATGTACACGACTCCATGAAATGTAAAAGAAGGACTACACATGAAATATAGGCGGCAGTGGTACGGCAGTGGTACAGGAGGTAAAGAAGTCGTTTAGTAATCAGAAGGTTGCTAGTTCGATTCCCTGTCGAAGTGTCCTTGAGCAAGGCACTGAACCCTTAATTGCTCCTGATGTGCAGTGTGCCGTAAATGTAAAATGTGTATACATTGTAAGTCGCACATATGTAAGTCGCTTTGGATAAAAGCGTCTGCTAAATGACTAAATGTAAATGAAATATACTACAATTAATAGTTGAAAAAAAGATGGAGAACATCCAAAGTATTGGTTGTAGACTAGCTTGGTGAATATACAGCGTCCTCGAAAGCTTACTATTATAAGGATAAACACAGCAATGAAGCACAAAACTGTCAATGTTGGCATTTGTTTATATTATGGGTAATAGGATGGCATACAGTATGTATTAGTATAATTTGTGCATATAGTTTTGCGGGAAAGGGCAGCTGTAAGCAAGACTGTACCAGCATCCTACAGTTATGATAGTCTAGAGTAGGAGGGGAAGAAAATAGACAAAGTAAGTGGACAGTAAAGATCCCTTATATGTGTATACGTAATTATATAGGTTATATATATATATATATATATATATATCATCACCATAACCTATTTTATATATACAGTATATATATATATATATATATATATATATATATATATATTCCCCTATATATATACAGGGGAATATATATATATATATATATATATGTATATATATATATATATATATATGTATATATATACTGTATATATAAAATAGGTTATGGTGATGATATATATATATATATATATATAGGGGAATATATATATATATATATACTGTATATATAAAATAGGTTATGGTGATGAGGAACAATGTTATCCTCAATAGGGCTCTAATCACCACGCAAAACCTCCCCAATGACAAAGTGGAGTGAAGCAGGTCAGCGAGAGCAGGATAGCAGGTGTGTTTGGGCTTTTTCCTCACACAGATCCCGCAGCCTCCTCCCCATGGTGGAGCCAGAGGGTCAGAGGGTGTGCGGCATTTGTAAATAATGACTAAATCCATGTACACAGAAAGCTCAACAGTGTGTGGTGAGGGCAGTAGAGGGGAAGATGGTTATACCCCAAATTATAGTCCGACTACGCCACCCCAGGGAAAACTTACACCAGTAAGCCCCAGGGAATACTTCAAAGTAATTGTCAGTATACTGTTTATTATACTATTAATTTCAGTTTATACACCAAGGCAAAAACAGGTTCGAAATGCACGAGGCGACAGACGGGATTCCAGTTCAAGAATGTTTTTTTAATAACTGAGGGAAGGGAGAGTGAGAGTGAAGAGGTTGATTATGAAATAACCTGCAACGGGACTGACAAGTTAGCAAGATACAAAAATATATTTATTGCATATCATTCATGTCAGTAAGGCTAAAACAGGGAAACTATTAGACTAGAGTCTAGGCAGTGCTAAGTAGGACTTACCTGAGGGAGGCAGACTAGCAGACGGCGTGCTCTTGGATCCACACCGCTCACACGTGCACACACACACTCAAAGAAGTGGTTATAAGGTGAACTATGACACGGCAAGCAACCCACATCACACCCAGCACAACACGGCACACCCGCATGCAGTGACAGGGGCCCACCACCAGGTGCCTAGCCTCCCTCTGGAAGCACCTAGGACCTGCTTAATAAATAAAATGAAAACAATTATTGCACCAGGAGATACCAACAGTCCATCATAAGCATGAATCACTCAGACAATAATAGCAATCACTCAGAGACTAACTACAGACCAGAACCAATAACAAACATGCACCAGGACAGCTACAGCGCCACCAGCCTTAACCAGTCACATGCAGACAGAAAACACACTAGACAGAGGAATTACATCATTGGAGTTGACAAGATGATACAATGCCCAGACAAAAAGAACATGACAAAGAAAACGAAAACCCAGTTCAGAGATATGTCAGACCAACATCCAAAACAACAGTTTGGCAGAGTAACGAGCATGCTGGATCATATACGCATTGTCAGGCTAAACAAAACAGCAGCACCTTTGTGATCAGGCCCTTCAGCACGGTCACGGAGTCTCACTGGCTAAGCAGATGAGGCTTAACAGTTATAACTGGAACGACGAGGTCAGCGGCGAAGTACGGTTCCTCACTATAAAACATATGCGCTAATTAGAGCCAGTGTGAAAAGAGGCTACTCATTGTCCAGCGTTAATGAAAATAGGAAAGGCATACCTGAACATGCAGGGACAAGGACATACCGAAGGCGAGCGTCAGAGGGAAGGCTAGGAATACAGGGCTACAAAACAAACACGAAAAGGTAAGCCCAAAAGTAATAGGTAAAAGTTGTACCACTCGCCAGCAAACAAACACCTACCCGGCAAATCAGGAAAGCACCTCAACAGGAGAAGGGGTGTGGTTACAGACACCGTAATGCACGCACACAACGTCTGGTCCTTATATCTCCATCTAAGTGGAGGCTATCAGTGACTAGGCTGACGATAGTTGGGCTGATTGAATGTAAAAGCAGGGAGTGTAGGTGTAACAACACCACCCTACCACAAGTGGTGTTCATAGGAGGCACTGAAGAGGAATGTTTTTAGCCTAGACTTAAAGATGGAACGAATGTTTGAAGAAGATTATTCCACAGGAGGGGGGCTCGATAGCAGAAGGCTCTGCCTCCTGTTCTGCTTTTTCATATTCTTGGAATTGCAAGACCTGCACCCAGGGAACAAAAATGTCTAGGTGGGCAGTCAGGAAGAACTAAGGGAAGGGAGGGAAGTACAGGTGAGATATGTTCATAATTTTTAGTAAGTGTACGAGCAGCAGTGTTCTGTATTAGTTCGATGCTCTTTAGTGAGTTGTTGATACATCCTGACAGGAAAGCATTGAAGAAGTCTAGTTCGTGAATCGATAAATGCGAGGATGAAAAAATCTTGTTCTTGAGATCTATTTTTCTGTGTGAGGCGAATGAGAGGTCTTGGCTGATAATTACATCGAGATCTTTGACACTTCTGTTGGGTGCTAGTGAGATGCCATTGAGTGTAGGTGGATGACTGGAAAGTGTCAATCTCAAATGTTTTGGGCCTTCAGTCATAACCTCTTTAGCTTTATCTGTGTTAAAGAGTTGGAAATCGTTAGTCATCCATGCTTTCACATCTTTCAGGCAAGCTTCTAGCTTAGGTAGTATAATTTAGCATGTACAAAGAGAGGAGCTGAGGTCCAAACACTGAGCCTTAGGGAACTATAATTAACTCTACATAATAACATACAGTACTTTTGCATGACTGGATGACTCATCGTGCACATGCATAAACTGAAGACGCTCAGAAAGGTAAGACCTAAATCAGGATAGGGCACGGCAATTTGATGGTATGCAATGAGTAAATCATTCACATTTCTATGTAAAAAAGGAAGTACGTTGCTTTGCTATTACTTTTTGAAAGGACAGGGAGGTTGGATACAGGCCTGTAATTAGCCAGGTTATTGGGATCAAGATAAGGTTCTTTCGGAGATGGTTTGATCACTGCTATTTTGAATGAATGTGGTACATATCCTGAAATTAGTGGATTCTTACTTACTTAAATAGTGTCTCATTTAGTAAGGGCAGTGCATGTTCAAGTCTAGTCTAGTAAGCACGTTGATGATTTAGATGAGGAGATCAGGGGGATGACTTCAAAGAGGTCAATAGGTGTGAGGGATTCTCGGAGTACACAAGATTGTGGGGGTGGGGATATTATTCCTAAAGGTCCTATTTCTGAGTTTGCCTATCTTTGCCTTTTTTTGTAATTGCTGTCAACAGGGTAATGAATGCCAAAGGCCATTATCCAGTTAAATGAACACCAAAGCCAAATGAGCACATGTGAAGATATTGATTGTTATGTTGTGTGATTGATGGTGTGGATTAGCTTACATTTATTTTTCACATTTTCTAAGCACACAGACAGGATGATGCAAAATATTACTAAAATATTCAAGAATATTCAACTTCAGTTAATGAGGGCAAACAAACATCCTTTCAAAGTCATGGCATTACGATCTAACATCAATTTAAATGGCCAGGTCTTAATCAGCTCAGTGGTTATAGGTGAACACTGGACTGAGCAGGGTTTCTGTCTAAAGGGTTACTTCAATTAGCACATTAGCATTTAGCACTGAAATATGTACAAGTGATTTCAGAATGTTCCCCATATTTGTTTGATTCATTGTACCATAGATCTGTTTAGATTTACGCGCGCTGTTGGTTAACACCACACAAATCACAACTTGTGACACCAAACCCTTAAGTGACCTGTTGGCTTAACACAAGCACAGTACCTTGTGACAGATAAATTACCTTTGTGTCATGTCAGCCACTGAGCCATACTGCTCCATATAAATTATAGCCTCCAGCAAAAGTGCCATTTCAGGCGCAAAGGGTCAGGACAGAGCACTGAAAAACAACACAGTTGATTCTCAAAGATATATCAAAACGTCACTAAACGTCTTTTACCTCAGGTTCTCTATTAAGTTTGGCTACATAAATATGCCACATAGATCTGTTTTCATTTGGAGTCTGGTCTGTTTTATGACGTTTATCTAGCCAGTGTTCTCTTTTCAGCTGAGGCTCCCGGGCTTGGTTCCTCTAATGACTCTAGTCCCTTGACCTCACTAGACTGCGTTTAAACAAATGTTAAAAGGTGAAAGTGCCCTGTGTTGTGATGGTGAGACTGTGCTTGCATGGCTTTCTCCACTGCCTGTTGACAAGGTTTCAATTTTTTCAGGTTTTCATTTTCATGTTCAGAGAGGGGGGACACTGCCAGCGTCCTCACTCACTCACTCATTGATAGGGGAAAAGAGAAGAAGACTGATAGAAAGACAAAAACAGGGATATAAAAAAGAGAGAGAAAATATGGAGAGAACGTAGAAGAGAAAAATAGTAAGTGGCAAGGGAGAGGAGGGTGAAGAGGGTAGGCGGTGGAAAATGGCCACTGAAATATTAATAGATGACCTTCCTTTCCTCAAATTCATGGTGGCATCTGCTGAGGTGGGTGACATTATGAAGAGGGGGTGATGACATTCGCCATTTTCCTGGTGAGCCGTCCCTTCCTATGTGAGGTGACTGCTCTGGTGTCCTCAGGCCTGTCACCTTGAATGAGAGCCAGTCCCAATTCAACACCTTTGGACTTTTTTTCATTAATGTTCAGGTCCCCTCTCTTTAGTGCATCAGGCTTTAAATAGTATCTCACACATCAGAATCAGAATCAGAATCAGAATTCTTTTAATGGCCAAGTATATTTACATATACAGGATACAAGGATCTTGGTGGTTGGTGCATAGGACATAAAACACATAACATAACAACAAAATAGCAAAAACAAGAATAAAAGACAAATACAGAATATTAAATAATAATAAATAATTGTGAATTGGAATTGGCAAACCCAGAGTCAGTGTGATGCAGGGGGCTTGTTTGTGAGCACCACTGCCGTGGGGAAAAAACTGTTCAGGTGGCGCGAGGTTTTGGTCTTTATAGCCCGGAACCTTCTGCCATAAACCCTCTCACGCATTTGGCCCTAGTTTGGCCTATTTTGCCTGAGCGGGTTGACTCAAACTCAAACTCTAAAAACGCTGAGGCGTAGATTTTCGATACAGGTGTGGGGACATATTCTTCTCTGACAAGGAACATTTGCATGTGCCAATCACAAACCATCAATGCCAAATTCTGTTGGATCTATCAAGCAAATATAACGTTTCCCTTTACTGGAAGAATAGAGCAATACGCCTTCATAATTCTGTGTTGTGGTTTAATGCAATTAATCTATCTTGTATATCCTCTTGGATAACACATATCTTGGCCGACTTTAAAAAAAGAATAGCCTAAAATGTGAAACCCTCCACTAAAGACTCGAGCATCTGGAAAGACATAGTGTACTTTGTTCAACTTCAATTAAATGCCTGGTCAGCAGTAAATTAATGTTATCCATGATGTAAATACATAATAATTTTTTTTTTGTCATGTCTAATAACATGTGTAACAAGTAGTGTAATAAGACTTTTGCAGAAAAAGAAATGCCGAATGCCGAACCACAAAGGGTCTCTTTTCTTGCCATGGCAACAAATGCTGAAAGAAATTGCATTCAGGCTGGTCTTGGTGTCCAAATCCATCAACATAGCTCATAATATCTCATAACATATGCACTCCCCATTCATGTGTAGGCTTATGGTCACTGTAGCCTGGCTCCCAGCTCAGTGAATAATTAAGGTCTGGCTATACCTGGCTAACAACCCCTGAGCACTGTCCCTGGGATATCCCAGAGAGGTGTCAGTATATCTACACACATACAGTCACCAGTAGCCTTGCATCATGCCAAATGAATACATGTACATGTCTACTCTCTCCCAATGACCCAGTGCTCAGCTGAACAGGCTTCCACTCCCCTCTCTGATTCAGCTGGGGTTCTAGATGCAGCGACAGTTTGTTACATTTACATTTAGTCATTTAGCAGACGCTTTTATCCAAAGCGACTTACAATGTATACACATTTTACATTTTTACATTTACACTGATGGCACACTGCACATCAGGAGCAATTAGGGGTTCAGTGTCTTGCTCAAGGACGCTTCGACAGGGAATCGAACTAGCAACCTTCTGATTACTAAACGACTTCTCTACCTCATGTACCACTGTCGCCCCGTTTGTTCCCAGAATAACTCAATAGTTAAACAAGCCATATAAAGGGTTACATTTAAATCTAATCAGCGTTGACTATTTTGCATCACCGAAATTGTATCCTATAGGGGGGAAAGGAGTGAAAGTACAAAAGTAAGAAAAGTCAGGGTTCCATGTCAAAACTTTTTATTTCCATAGAAAAGAGTTTAATGTTTTGTTGGTAGCCAATGCAATTGATCAGTGTTTGATAGAGGCTTTGCAGCTAAATCAACCACAACGGTTCTGTTGGATTTTGTTTTTTCAAGGATAAATCACTCAAAGAAACTGTAAAGGAGTTTTCTGAGGCTGCTGAAAAAGCGAGCCAGTGACATTGGCTGAGCGCTTGCAGACTACTTGGGGTCATGAATGAACCAAAACACTGACATATGTTAAATCCTGTCGAGGTGTATCTATTTTGTCTCTGGTAGTGGCATGGGTCCTGACCCATCATAAGTATGGAGGGGGGTGCGACACCAGACACCCCCTTTGAGCCTTCCGGAGATGTAGTCGGCCTAATTCAACGAATCACTGATGGAGGAAGGTCCCTTCTTGAAAACCCTAGTGAAATGATCACAAAGCCATCTTTGTTCTTGTATCCTGCTGCTCTGGTCCTATGGTTGGGCAGTCATAAAGTTGTGTTTAGCAGTTGTGGGCTATAGATGCATGTTGCACTGTGAAGGAGGGCCTTTACGGATCCCGGGTACAACATGCAGCGCACATTGTGGCTGTCACCAGCCAGTTGTTGTGTATCCTGCTGCTCAGTGATCTGTGGTTGGGCAGTTGTTATATTGATTAGATTAGGTTGTTGGGTATGAGTACATGCATAACAGTGAGAGGATTAGCAGCTGTGGGAAGTCCCCAACTAATTACTAAAGTTATTTAACATCTTTTTCTGTGGGATTAAGGGATCGTCAACAAACAATCAGCTCTAGCATTTAGCATTATTTGTGAAATGGTAAGACCAAAGTAAGTCATGTTTATGAGTGAGACTATGCTAGTTAACAGATATCTGATGTGTAGCATCACCATTGTTAACGTTAATGGTTTTTGGAAACCCAACCAAATCCTTCAATAAACATGTGATATACAGACCAAATGAAACATTCCTCCAATACAAAGACATCATGTTATCAGTTTAAAAACTTGCTATCCTTCATTATTATGTCTGTAATATATTACAGCCCAAAGAGGGACTGTCAGTTCTAGAGAAAGGTGCCTACTCAGGAGTACAAAAGGAAGTGCGTTTATTGCAGAAATTGGGGACTAGCATTGGGAGATGTGACAGGGGACTCAGCACACTTAATCAGTTTTACATCGAGTCATTTGTGTCTTTCATTACAGGGGGCATCTGTCTCCTGCATCTCACTGCCTCCACTTCGGAGTCAATGCTCCACCCAGGGATACATATCCACTTAAGGACTTGGCGATGCTTTCACTAAGAACACGCTTTAATTGGGTAGGCATCCCTGAGGCATTACCTGTGCACTGGAAAGAAAAGCCAGCGCAGGGAGCTCTCAGCCAAAGGTAATTTTCATTGACATTACACCCTGGGCCACTGTGTTATTGTCCACATGGTAGCTTCACGGGTCACTTTTCGACACGGTGACATTTATTACAGTGCTGGTGTGAGAATTGCCCTCTACCATTGAATAGGCTGCGGAGGAAATTGTAATTTTCATGTTATGTGATTTTCATGTTATTATTATAAGGCATGAGGGTATGGGAAGGGTTACAGGTACATGCACAAGTGAGATGTGAGTTGGAACACAATTCTAGAGAATCAGAGGAAGAAGGATAGTGAATGTAATGTGTGACCATTTACATTTAGTCATTTAGCAGACGCTTTTATCCAAAGCGACTTACAAGGATGTATACACATTTTACATTTACACTGATGGCACACTGCACAACATCAGGAGCAATTAGGGGTTCAGTGCCTTGCTCAAGGACGCTTCGACAGGGAATCGAACTAGCATCCTTCTGCTTAATAACCAACTTCTCTACCTCTTGTACCACTGTCGCCCCCAGATAGTGAGCACATCATGCCTATGCCTCTGTCGCCCCCAGATAGTGAGCACATCATGCCTATGCCTCTGTCGCCCCCAGATAGTGAGCACATCATGCCTATGCCTCTGTTGCCCACAGGCGAAATTGATATGTGAGCAAGATGCCAGCCTCACATTTAATTAGAAGGATTTAACCTCATGTAGCGCTTCTTCACAATCAACGTTGATGCAAGAACATGGAAATCATTATTGCAGGTTGGATGAAGCATGTAATTACGGGACAGATTGGTCTTCATAGGTCTAAAACAGCCGGTAAAGTATGCCTTTATGCATGGAGTGCATAGCTTTACAGTCTCACTGTAAGCTGACTGAAAAGTGTTAGGAACTGTTTCAAATGAGGCTCAGTTATTTGGGTGCTCTTCTGCTCTTTTCTAATATACAATGGTCAGAAGTAGATACGTTTTGAAATGAACAAGAGGGTTCAATAGAATAGAAATAATCTATTTATGCACTGTACTAAACGATTTTCAGCAACACACCACATTCTACAGTGCTCTACATGCTTGAATTCATGTAAAGACCTGCCTGGTCATACATCCCTAGGTTTGCCACTATGCAACGATGTCTTCTCCACAGGCCCTTTTCGGGGCCTGTATTTGCTTGCTTCATTTATTTTAGTTTAATTCAGCTTTTTCCCAGAGTTGAGTGCCCTTTTGCTTTGATTGTTCTCTAGTTGCAGTTTGTTATGTACAACAAAAAAAACATAACAATCTCTGAAACAGTTAATAATATTATTGGCTGCTTTCTGTAAATGTCTTATGAGTGCTTTATTTTTCTCTCTCTGTCTCTGTGTTTGGATAGGCCGACGCAGAGCAGCTGCGATGCGGTGTACCGGACTGATCCGGAATTCTGCTGTGGACTGGGCTCCATTCCGCTGTGGCCCACGGACTATTGTACATGGACTTGAATGGTTTTGTTATGGTGTACCCATAGGCGGAGATCCCGGGGGGGACGTGTCCCCCCCTACCATAAAGTTGTCCCCCCCAACAGTCATTGTAAATACAATTCTACCCGGACATGTTCTCTTTTCGAGACCTAAAAAAAAAAATGTAATAATAATAGCAGTAGTAGTGCACCTGCAGTCACATTCCTGCAGTTTTAGTGTGTCTTATTCTCGGATTTGATCTAAGTACCTATGACTGTTCCCATATAACTTGAATCATCCATAGGACTTCATTACTGATGACAAGGAAACAGCCTCTCCTGAGAACAGATCTCAGGCATTAGTCCTGAGGGCTGGATGCCACCTGTAATGTTCATTGCCACCTACCCACAGGTTCCAGTCCTATTGCTTTTGTATGTTAAGTGGTCTTATTTTAGTCTGCAGACTAACTTGAAGAGATCTCTACATGTACACATATTCACATGCAATTGTCTTCAAAGAAGCAAAAAGTGTTAGAAGAAATTCCTCACAAAAATGTGTGTCGGAGCTCTCCTAATTATAGCAGCAGGAATTAGGCGTGGTCGAGCTGTCCCTATCTGAGAGCGTGGAAGCATCTGCAGCCACTGTTCTCCAGACTCTAACTGCAAATAGCAATTCATCACCATGTCAAAGCTTGGTCTTAAAGAGACTCATGGGCACTGCTCAATATGGAGAAGTCTCTAAAGATTCTGGCAGTGGTGCTAACTCCTGGTTTGCTCTTTTCCGAGGTGAGTTGTGTTTCAAGCAAATGTAGCTCATTTGGACCAAAATGTGGACTTCGTGCTGCATTTCACAAACTGGCACAGAAAAAGGCAGGGGTATTGATTTGGACCCAAGGCTCTTTGAAAAGAACAAAAGCAATCTTGACAATTGTGCTGTTTCTTAGAACTCTTGGCATAGAATTCATGTAGTACTTTCATTGGTTGGGGGCTGATTCGAAGATGGCATACTCCCCCAGTGGTGCTACCTTCACTGAACTCGTCTCCCAAACCGTCTCCCAACCACCCCTCCATCTCCATCACCTCAGAGCTCTCATGTGCCCCAGCATCACAGAGCCAAGCTGAGATCTAATTCTCACTCTTATTCCCAGTAGAAGGGTGTGTAGAAATTAGCATAAAGGATGCAGCAATTTCCCTAATCAACTTCTGAGGCTCTTCATTAGCAAGCTGAGCACCCATGTGTTCAAGTTCGAGTGCAATTACAGCTCTGGGGGATCATCCGTAGTGTTGCTTCTCGACAGCGTAGCACCCAGACACTCTTGCCCAAGCCTATTCTCTCAGGTAATACACCTGCTGCCTATTCACTGAGACGCTCAACTAGGAAAGAGATGTGGAGAAATATACCTGGAAAATATACGATACTCTACTTTGAAGGTGTGGTTCGGGCAATCCTTGATTTGAACTACTCAAGCCCTGTTTTCTTGTCGTGTGGTTAGCCTCTGGCAAAGATGTGTTCCAACAGATTGAGTAAGATGATGAAAAACTGCTTCAGACGTTGAGTTTATAAAAAAAATCAAACCCCTGTGCTTTATGTGTGGGTGGGAGGCTAGGATCGTTGAGACTGAAATGGGAAAAACGAGCAGCTGTATCTTTGCAGAAGAGTTGATTACAGTGATAACACAGTGGGCCCGGGGATGACATATTCATTACATGGCTGTCTACCCCTTTCTGTCAATATCCAATCTCTGAATCATGCTAAATGTGAGTGATTATTGTGAGAAGCTGCATTGTGCAAGCTGACCCCAGACCTGCTGCTGTGGAGGAACCAAGAGGTGAGCGGGGGGAGGTGAGCGGGGATGCTGGGTCTCTCTCCACATCAGCAGACGTCTGTGAAAAACTTGCCTAGTAAGAACTGTGACATAAAGAGAATGGAATTATTACAAGGATTATTACTTCCAATGTACAGGAAAAGTCAGGAATGATTTTATGCACAATTGCATAAATTGACATGAAAATGTCTTCTTCAACCCTCACTTTTCATGATCCATACACAAAAGCCCCCTCCACCTCCCCCTCCAATCAAAAGCAATGGAGCAACATTAGATGGCAGTCTTGTTTTATTCAGGCCATAGTGTATGTAGAAGCATCTGGTTGTGACAATACTACAGTGAGCATCAACAAACTCACCATGCAGCTGAAATGGGTCCTTCAGTCAAAAACTGAATATTTATCTAAGGTTCATAAAGCTATGCAGATAATAGTGCTGCACTTAACTTCTGACTAGCTATCTGACTAACAGCCAGCTGCTGTAGGCCTATAATTCCTTTACGGAAGACTTGCTAGTGGGAGCATGAAATGGAGATGGATTTATATTTATAAATAGACATAGACAATAGACAAGTTGTACATATAAGTTGTAACTTATAAATCATAAGTAAGGAGTTCTATATTTGTGGATAGTAAAAACACATTTGTAAATTGTTGCATATTTGTGGATCAGGGTATGTGCATTTACAAATGATGAGAAACATCACCCCCACCAGGTGACAGATCTGTCCACTGGGAGTATGTCTGCGTGCGTGTGTGTGTGTGCGGGTAAGCGTTGGACGTGCATTAGCAAGATTGATTAAACCATCACCAATAGCAAAACAACAACAACAACAACAACAACAACAACAAGACACCAGCATCCTAACACACCTCCCTCCTGTGGCTGCATCCTCTTCTCCTGTTTGGTTTCTGCCATGGGTGATGCCCTCAGTGACCCCTCAGTGACACCTGCAGGGCCGTGACGCTGAGCTGCTGGGTGGCAGGACTGAAAGCCATCACCTTGTACTTCACACCCATACAAATACACATTTTTTATCTTATTTAATTTAATATTCCCCACCCTGGAAACTGCCCTTCTTGTATTTTAAACTGTTGTTACTTGTTATTTGTTATATGTTATATGTTATTTCTGGTATATGTTATTTTGGTATATGTTATTTGTGTTACCGGTTGTATGCCGTCTACTGCGTAGATGTTGGCTGCCAAGTCATAAGAGTTTCCCTGCGCTGAAGAAATTTGGTGTATGCGATAATTAACACTTTGACTTGACTTTGAAGCTGCTGCTGCTGTTGTACCCAGCTCAGGACCCTTCCTCTGAACTTTACTATTTCATACTTGGCCTCGTTATCATTCCTATCTCTACCATCATCATCATCATCCTCCTCATCATCATCATCATCATCATCATCATCATCATCATCATCATCATCATCATCATCATCATCATCATCATCATCATCATCATACGCAAGACAAATCACGCTTGAAGGAGCAGACAAACCTTTAACCAAAGGTTCTATCCCATTGCTTGCATGCATACAGACATACATGTGTGCGTGAGCTTGTGAACACACACAAACACAAGCACACACACAAACACATTATACTACAGTAATGTTAACACAGAGTGATTGTCTACCTGTTTTTTGCCTACTTGCATACAAAATCGCTACCTTGTATGTGTACACCTCTTTTCTTTTTTTCTGTTCTCTCCTTCAGTCTTTTGCCAAGGCCAGCCTTAAGCGGAGGCCCCAACCCCACTCTGCACCTGAGCGTGGATCTGTTTGGTTTCTCACTCTGCCTCCTGTGTGTCACGCCCACAGCAGCACAGGTAACTCAGAAGGCCAGCTGTGGGCATGTGTTCATTTCCCGCCCTTGGTGTTCAGGCGAAGGACAGGCGGTCGGTGCACCTGAGGGGGTGTGCTTATTCACAGTACAGGGACAGCCACCATCTTTAAGCTCCTGTAAACTAAGTGCACACTCAGATGACTTTAAAGTCAGGTGTTGTTTCATAAGCACAGGTGGCCTTTTACACCTCACTGGATGCGGTCCTCTACTTGACTGCTTTACTGCCAATATTTCTGAATTGGCAGCACATAAATTCACAAACTGTACTTCTTACCCCAGCATCTTCCCCTTTCCTCCCCCCTCTCTTGCTGCCACGTCTATATTTAGGTTATGAATCCGGCATTTTGCGAGCTTATTGTGGAACTGAAGAATGAAATATTGGGCCTGTCTACTGCCTGCACAAACTTTTGGAACCAACTTACGAATTCACCCCCTGCTTTTGTGCAGGATGTATGGGCTATTATTGCAGACAAATGGCAATTGAAAGTACTTTCACCTCCTGGGGGAGAACAGAGACAATGTTCTATGTGTCTACTCCGAAACGAACTGTGTTAAGAAGATACTCTCAGCCGGCACATTAAAGGAGAGTGGGGAAAGCATTGGTTTGTTTACTTCCATGCAGGGGGCGAGAAAGAGAAAAAGAAAAGGAAAAGAGCGTGAAGGAAAGGGAGAGGAATTGTTGCAGGAATTAAGAAGGCAAGCCCCCGATCATTTCCAGTGACAGCATGTTGATGTCAGTTTTGTGTCGACACATGCTCATATCCAATCTGATATGGGCATGCGCCCCCCCCCCCACACACACACACACCTCTCGTCATGAGTCATCGATCTGTGTTTCACTCGCAGGAAATCTTTAGCTCTTTTCATGCACCATTGACCTCACCTCTAAAAGATTCTCTGGCCATACCTTCAGCAAAGATTTTCAATAAAAACCACTCAATGCAAAAGCATTGCACGGACAGCTCATTAACCGGTGGTTAAACCGAGAGCCTGTTGTCACAGTGAGACAGTGATACTGATAAGAAGGTGATCACCAAAGGGCATTTGTCACTTTTCAAGGAAGTGAGCCCTACCAATCTCATGATGGGATAATTTAGATAACGGCTATTATGAATGGCTTTCAGAGTTGGCTGTGATTTCAGTGTGTCCCAGCTACAGTCTCCTACAGATACACCATCACACCTGAGCAGCAGGGGAACAGGTGGAGAAAGGTGATATGCAGCGGCTGGGGAAATATCTGCAGGAGTTCAGCCTGGATGGATGGGGAGGAGGGTCATTCCACTGAGGTTTTGGAGATCCGTCTCATTACTCAGACAAACACCAGGAGCTCCACGGTTGATCGCCAAACAACCACACGAGCCCCCTCAGGGAGACCAGGGCAGGGCAGTCTCATCTGCATCTCTCATCTCAGTAAGCATCCAGCAGAAAAATGACACATGCAGGCAGGCAGGAGAGAAGAAAGGAGAGCAGAGGAGTGTGGAGGGAGGGGGGGGGGGGGTAGGAGGGCAGGTAGGGAAGAGAGAAAGGTAGAGAAATGGTAAGGGGAGAGAGGAAAGAGAGGACATGGAGAAATGAAGGGGGGAAAAAAGAGGGTGTCAAAGAAAGGAAACAGGAACGGTGAGATCATCATCATCATTCATCATCATCATTGTTTATTCAGGGAGAAATTGACTGAGCACAGGGCTCTTTTGCAGCAATGCCCTGATTGAGGCCACATAGTACAGAAGAACAATACATAAACAAACCACAACAAAACGAAACAGACAAAATACATTTAAAAAAAAAACACACACCAAACAACTCAGAAATTAAGCTTTAAAAATAAATAAATAAAATAACATAAAGTAAAAAAATTAAATCAGAGAATCATTCAAAACAACAACATTGAGGCACATCCTTATTATCTAAAAGGCTCTTAAATTGGGATGGGATGAGATGGGATGAAGAGAGGACATTAGAAGAGGAGAGGGTAAACAGGAGAGAAAAAGGAGGAGAGGAAGGGTAAGGAAATGGGAGAGGAAGACAGGACACATGAAGAAGAGAGGTGGGAAGAGGAGGGGAGATGAAGACAGGACACATGAAGAAGAGAGGTGGGAAGAGGAGGGGAGATGAAGACAGGACACATGAAGAAGAGAGGTGGGAAGAGGAGGGGAGAGGAAGACAGGACACATGAAGAAGAGAGGTGGGAAGAGGAGGGGAGATGAAGACAGGACACATGAAGAAGAGAGGTGGGAAGAGGAGGGGAGATGAAGACAGGACACATGAAGAAGAGAGGTGGGAAGAGGAGGGGAGGCGAGGCGAGGTGAGGTGAGGTGAGAAACTCTATTAACCTATGAACAGCACACACACAGAGGAGAAGAAAGGGGAAGAGAGAGGCATGGAGGGACACAGGGAATAAACAAGGCAGGGATAGGGAGGAGATCGATCGATGTAGAGCCCCACAGAATCAGGCCAGTGGATAACTTAATGGCACTGGTCTGCTTAAAATACACGCCAGGCAGCGAGGCGCTATCTGATTCCAGTCGATTCGCCAGCCTCCCAGCAGGCCGCCAGCACACAGCACTTTAAATGACTCTGGTAGCCTACAGTAAACTTCGGCTCCAAGTCTCCAGTGGCCTCCCCAGGGAAGAAGCGTCGCTCCCGCACGGCTCGTCATGGGAATTTGTGACATTTGTCTTAAAATGGGGGAAAAAAAACGGAAGACAGTTAGGAGAATAAAGGAGGACAGAGCTGTTCATGCGGGCTTGGTTCAGAGCAGCAGTGAAGAGCCATCGAGTGTCCTCCCGTCGGTTTCCATGCTGATCCTAGGGACGCAAACACTGAAGAATCACTCTGTTCACTTTGTTTGTATGGTATTCTGGCCAGGTGGTTGCAGTCACACATGAAAATGTCACAAATGTCGCCCATTCTGCATTGGCTCTTTGCCATCTTCCCCAGCTTCTAAAAGATTGTTTAGAGAGGCTGGACAAACCGTTGAGACAGAAAGAGAGAGAGAGAGAGAGACAGAAAGAAAGAGAGAGGCATTGCTCTCCACATCTTTGTCAATCTTTGCACCCAGACAGTTGCTTAGCTGGTCATTGAGGGCTGTCTGGCTCTCCCAAAAGGGAGGACAGGAGTGTGAAAGCTTTTTAATCTCACGCTGCAGGGGCTTCAGAAGTGATCCTGACGTCTCTCTAACAGGCACACCAGGACACTCAGCCAATCTAGTAGAGTGGTCCTCCCACCCTCTGATCCTCGGAGATGGACCAGGTCCTCTCTGCAAAAAGCCATTACCTTGGGCCGAGGTCCACTGCACAAGCGTACAAGCGTACTTAGAGCCCAGACCTCGGGGACACATTAAATAAAATGACAATGAAAGTGCAATTTGAGCAACATTGCTGAGCATTACAGCAATGCTGATGATTGAGAGAGTGCTAGTTTTCTCTGGCCATGGAGGGGCCATTTACCAGGCGATACACATAAAATGAACACCTCCCCGAAATTGTCAGGGAATGAACGGGAGCGACAATTTTCCGAACAGCGATTCATTTATTTGCGGAGGTCTGCGAAAGCATGCCTGCCAATCCCACGCATGAGAAATGGTGGCGTAAAATACTGCTTAGCTTGCACAATTCAGCCTTATCGCGAGCAGGCATTTATCCCAAGCTGAAAAGCTGATTATGCAACACTAATTCAAACATCATATGAAAACATGGCTCGATTATGAACCACTTTGATTACTTTGCACCATCAGTGATGATCTGTGTGTGATGCAATTTTCCCATATGATCCACTCCACTTTCCCTGGTACACAGGCAAACAAGCACAGCTCCATGTAACTGATAACACAGCTCAAAATGGATTTACTCAATGGGATAGATTAGGTGGATACAGTCACTGTTTGGCACACTATGTTTTCCCCTTCTGTTTCCATAAACATTTGCAGCTGATGTGGCAATGGTCATATCTCTGACTTTGGCGAGAGTAGTAGACTGTTGTCCACATAAATGTGTGGGGAACATCGGCCCATCAAGGAGCAGGTGTGTGTGTGTGTGTGTGTGTGTGTGTGTGTGTGTGTGTGTGTCTGTGTGTGTGTGTGTGTGTGTGTGTCTCTGTGTGTGTGTGTGTGTGTGTGTGTGTGTGTGTGTGTGTTTGTGTGTTCGTGTGTGTGTGTGTGTGTCTGTCTGTGTGTGTGTGTGTGTGTGTGTGTCTGTGTGTGTGTGTGTGTCTGTGTGTGTGTGTGTGTGTGTGTGTGTGTCTGTGTGTGTGTGTGTGCGCGCGCATGCATGAGAGAGGGAGGGAGGCGCCGAGACAGACAGCCGAACTGATCGTATTAGCTCAAGCTGAGCTTGGCTCCCATCCAAAGTGCACTGTCAGCTCTCACCACACACACACACACACACACACACACACACACACACACACACACACACACACACAAAGTGTCAGCTCCCACCTGGGCCTCCGTGTACACAAGGGGTTTAACACCAGGACTGGGAGATGGATGAGGGAGATGAACGAGACCGAGAGATGGGAAAGAGGGAAACGGAGAGGTGTGTAGATAAAGGGAGAGCGAAAGGAGAGAGAGAAATAGCCTGAGAAAGAAAGGATGTAAAGGAAAAGAGTGATAGTCAAAACCAAGATTCAATGGAGAGACACCCTCCAACCCAGTGTTCTGACGCAAAAGAGGACAAGAACTCTAACTCTATTGGGTTTACAGTATTGGGTATACACAGACACACACACACACACACAAATACTCAGTGGGAGGAAAATTCAGGTTTACTAAGAGTGCATTGTGTGCACTGGATTTCGTAGTGCCTCAGCACTTACTGAGTGAGAGGACAAATTGATCTCCAGAGCTGGACCACATGGGGATGTGCGGCCCTGGCTGATGGATTATCCAAAAAGCAGCACACACACATCAGTCACACTGGAGACGAGCTGCCTGCTGTGCCTACTCCTGAGAGTCAAACATGAACATGTGTTTAACAGTCTAGAAAGTTGGCAGTTTCTCTCATCCTCACTCTACCCGACACTGACACATACACACATACACACACACACACACACACACGCGCACGCACACACACACACGCACGCACACACACACGCACACGCACGCACACACACACACACACACGCACACACACACACACAAATAAAAATGTTTACTCCCATAGATAAACACACATTTTCTTTGTAGTTCAAGAGATAAACAGACGACACCAATAGCATGCATACTATAAAGAAAATAAACTCGTTTGCACAAACATATTCTTCCATAGGTTTCATTTTGGTTACAATCTATTCATACAGAAAAGCTAAACTTTTTGAGAATGTATGTATGAAGACACATAGGAACAATACACTCAGACAGACAGACAAACAAATAAACAAACAAACTAACACACACACACACACACACACACACACACACACACACACACACACACACAAACTCCTTTATATTTCACATAGTCATAAATACTCGCTGTGTTCATCTCCATTCAGTGTCACACACTTTTCTATGTCCTACTTGGTCTCGCCCTCTCAGACACGTTTCCCCCCATCTCTCATTCCTCCTCACACAGGCCCAGCTCTCTTTGTCATGGTTCCAAATGACACACATTCATTGTAATTAGTCTGTCTATCTTCCCACTGTGACGAACCCTTTTTGGGCTCGTCGGCTCTGCCTGTTTTGTCTGCAGGTGTGTGTGTCAGTTGAGTGCCTGCGTGTGGTAAACTGAGTGCACGCGTGTGTTGCTGTGTTAAGTCTTTGTCTTCCAGGTGCCGGTGATTTAACCACCTGGGTGGGCGTGTCCCTCCCCTATAAAGATCCGGCACTTCCTGCATTCGAGGAGCTAAGAGCGAGAGAGGAAGGGAGCAAGAGAACTTTGTTTGATAACTTTGATTGTGAACTGAGACTTTGGAACTTTGATTGTGAACTGAAACTTTGGAACTTTGTAAATTAAACCTTTGCGTTTTGGACAAACTTTTGGTACTTTTGGTTTCTTGTAACAAGCCTAAGAGCCGGGTTGTTACACCACGCATACACAGAAACACTCAGACACCGCTAGACTCTTACTTTGCTGTAGTGCAGCTTTTGCCCAGACACACACGTAGATTTTTGGGTTGAGTCACTCACATACATACATACAGGAGCAAAGGAGAAAAAGAGAGGAAATGTATTCAGAAATGTAGGTCTGTGAAATAACCACTGATCAGAGGACACAGCATGATAACAGTGGCAGGTCTCTGAAGTACCTATTGTTGTGCACGACTTCCTGGAACTTTAGACTTCTGGCTTAGTTCAGGCACTATGGCAATCAGATGCAAAGGGAAGAACACACACAGGCAAAAAACAGC
Organism: Clupea harengus; assembly: GCF_900700415.2. Lineage (NCBI taxonomy): Eukaryota > Metazoa > Chordata > Actinopteri > Clupeiformes > Clupeidae > Clupea > Clupea harengus. The sequence goes on along the minus strand of NC_045173.1, from coordinate 23,353,262 downwards.
CCTTTGATCAAAAAAATGTACAGTATGCAGGAGGTAACTACTTTAATAATAATAATAATAATAATAATAATTCGAAATACTCAAAGACGCTTTACATGTGCGAAGACAAACACAACAATACAACAGCAAAAATATAAAAGACAGAGGGTCAAACAAAACAAACAAACAGAACATTTTAGTAAAAAGCTGTGCGAGATGAGTCATGAAGTGGAGGGTAGGGAGCAGGGGTTAGTAGGTGAGGGCGAGATTGAAGAGGTGAGTTTTGAGGGTTTATTTGAATGATGCTATGGTGGGAGCCTGACGGATGTGGATGGGGAGGGCATTCCATATTAAAATATCTTAAACAATAAAGTAATAATATTGGTACCAATAATGTAATCATTATTACACTATTGGAAGCTATTACATTATTGGGTTGACCTTGTTTTTGCAGAACAATAATGTAATGACTATTATTATTATTATTAATATTATTATTATTATTATTATTATTATTATTATGATCAATGTTTCGTATGTATTCTTCGCTTTAGTTGACGAATGCCATTTTCTTAAGCTTACGCCCAAATATTCATAGAGATCTAGATGATGGCACTGATTAGACCTGTACATGTTGCCTGATATAGGCTTACTTGTTGCATAGCTTAATTTTTAAGCTAACTGGAGTAAATATTATATGACATCTAAGTATTTAGACATTGGCAATAGATTTTAAACATCAATGGAGTGGACTTCCTTGAGTAAGTTTCCATATTGATGGTTTCTTATTTGACAAGTCATCTTTGTGTGTGTGTGTGTCACAAGACAAGCTCATACAGCAGGTGGACTTAAAGGCACAGTGTGTCGTTTCCAGTGGCATCTATTAGTAGTACGAATGGAATATAGTATTCAGAATTATGTTTTCATTAGTGTTTAATTACATGTAACTATGAATCATTGTGGTTTTGTTATCCTACAATGAGCCTTTCATGTCTACATAGGGAGAGGGTCCACTTCCACAGAGTCCGCCATGTTGCACCGGCATATATCTACAGTAGTCCAGAACAGACAAACCAAAACATTGGCTCAAGACAGGCACTGGTAAAAAAAAAGAAGGGTATTCGGCTGGCTGCAACTCAATGGGTTCAACTCTTGTAGAGGTGGTGGTGTCGGGGGGGGGGGGGGAAGTAAGACAGATTAAAACACATTAAGGGAAGACAAGAACGAAGCACCAACCACGAGAGCGGGACATAAAAGTACCAGCTGGACGAAGCAGAGAGCCACTAAAAACAAACAAACAAACCGAGGGGAGCAGGAGATTGACCCGAGGATGAACCTAGCTTTCCAAGGGAGGACCGGCCATAGAGGAGGAGAGAAATCAAGAAAGCCACTGCGTCCCTCACTAATATGGCCTTTACGCTTCAGAGCAGATGTGTCGCAGAGCAGGCAGTGAGTTGACATTTCACAGACACTGAGCAGTCAAGTATCTCTATGAGATAACAGTGTAATGCCTCCTGAGAGGTACACTTAGCTTACGGCTTGCTGAGACGAAAAACAACAGCCAGCTTGGCAGGGTGTTAATAAATTAATAAAAGCATCACTAAAGTCATGCTAATCATCAGTACATGACCAGCTAAGGTTTCTTGGATTTCTTTTTCATTTTGGTCTGCAAACTTTTAATCCCCTCAGCTATTGGAGAGCTTTTTTTTTTTTTTACACCACAGGCATGAATTGACACACCTAAAATGCTGTGCAAAAACCTCACATATGAACTGGAGGGGAAGTTTCCCAGCGGCAAGATAAGTTTAGCTACCTCCCCCAAGTCGGTCTTTCCTGCTGCACTGCACTGTGCATAACATCTCGGAGAAATACACCAATAATTCACAGCGTACGTCATGCATCCCATAATAGTCCCACAGACAGGTATTAATAATTTGCAGGGATGCAGGGACATTCAGACAATAGCACCAATCACTAAGATGGATGGGGCTGAAACTCAGTGATTTGCAAAGGTTTTAGAGGAGAACAAGAAGATTTAGTAGGCATAACTCCATGTTCCATTGTTAAAAGATATACAACACACACACACACACACACACACATACAATCAGCAACAGCCAAAGCAACACACACACACACAGATACTTTCCCAACACTTCTTCCATCTATATTCATGCACACAATCCCTCGCACGTTGTCTGGTCCCATACACACTGGACACTTGTACTGAAGCACAGAATGTAGCTAACTTCAGTATGGTCTTCCACAGCATTGACGGCATGCTCTACTACTCACAGCAACACTCAAGATTGCAGACACTGGTTTGCCAAAACTGTATTTGATCATACAAATGCTTCAGCTACAAAAGAAAAATCAATGCAACATAATGAAAAACGTCAAACCTTTTATTACCCTATAATTACATCACAAATGATCCGATGATCCCACACTGACCCCCGAACCCCCCCCCCCCCCCCCCGCCAAAAAACCTTTATGAAGTGAAAATGAATCCTGGGTCTAAATCTTGGGCAAAAAGAAAACCCCATTTTTGTCCCGGACTGATATTGAGCATCTGTCAGCCTGTCATTCACAGACGATAGGTGATCGATAGCTGCTTTGAGGACTCGGCCTGAGGCAGAGGTCTTCCCCCCGTCTACATGAAGAAACCCAACAGCTCTGAAGACACTCCACGCCAGGCCTCCAGCTGATGGGTGAGGTCCTGACACTAGTGCTGGGAGATGATTGGAAGGCTTGGATGACTGGATGGAGAGCAGTCCACAGTATGTACACAGAGTGCATTTGCCCATCAGTGTCTCCTTTTTTTTTGAAGATAGGTTGTTGTTGTTTATGTTTATGATCCATTACCAGTTATTGCAAATTAAATGGTTTTGAAGTCTGACTCGTAGCTTCCCAACAATTTTAGTTACCGGTATACCAGTGACCAGTTATATGCATATCAAATAAATTATCCCTTCATAATTTGCTAAAGCACTCGGGCAGCAATTTAATTTTACGCGCACTCATTTATAAATAAATATCTCACCCATAATTTGACTTTTATTTATTTTGAGCTCCTAGACTGTTCCAACTGTACCCTTACAGTATTGGGATCACTAACCGCAGATAGGGCCCATTACATGGAATGGCAGTTGGTACTGAATGGCTTGAGGAATTGAAAAAGTTATGGGGTTTGCTGTTAGTTTCAGTGATAAGGTCAACTACAGGGTAAGTGAAAAAAGGCAATGTAGTAGAACTGTGTGCTTTGCAAATCTAAGATATGAAGTATTCTAGAGTTGTCACAGTCTCAGGAGTAAATAGTAGGGGGCTTAACATTCTGTGGAGTTGCTGTTTCTTCTCCATTAACAGGGCACTTAACTCTGTGCAAATGAGTTGTTTGAAAGATGAAAATTAGTTCCTTGAAACCCATCCACACGGTGATGCTAAATATCACAGTATGTTACAGCACTCTTGAGGAAAATGGTTGGCAACAGAAAATATGGTTGTCTGTTTCTTTGTAGTCAGTTCTCCATGTATGCGTGAGTACATCTTGTGATTTTATGTTTCTGATGTGAGTGCCTTTGCTGACTTGCTGAGAAAGTACAACAGGCGTTCATAGAAAAAAAGATAAAAAATAGTTATTTTAATAAAAAATACATTTTATATGTATATATTTATAAATTTCAAAATGGCAGCACTATGCCACAATTCAGACACCCAGAAAAATAATTTGTACAACCATTGAAAACAAAACACTTGAAACACAGGAGGAATTATCCACTGCAGAAAGGACAAAAAAGACGACAAAGCACACAAAGAAACAAAGTCAAATACGGGGTCATTTCCCACAAGGTCATTTCAGTACTTTTACAACAGCAGCTTGGTACATATAAAAAACGAGAATCAGGTAAGACTGAGACAAGTTTTCACTTTTTTGTCGATAAATGCTCCAATCATGGGTGTCAAATACGCGAGAGCACACACACACACAAATACAATGTATTGCCTCATTGTTCACATCAATGGAAGCAAGCTGGTGGTTGTTCTGGAGATGGGAGCAGTGGTCTTCTAGGCTCAAAGACACCTTCTCAAAGACTTGTTCAGTGTCCTGTCGAGGCTGTTTGGTCAGGTGAGGAAACAGTGAGAGCCTTTCTATGCAGACAGAAGAAGCCACACACACACACACACACACACACACACACACACACACACACACACACACACACACAAACACACACACACACACACACACACACACACAGGTCACTGCATTAACAGCGGGCAGGCGCTGCAGTGTTAGAGGTGTTTAGCACAGACAATCATCTCAGCCATTTCCTACAGAAAATAGTGAATGGAGAGTTTTATACACACACACACACACATCACTTCCAAACAGCTGGACAGCTCAGCATACAAACTGCAGTGGACCTGAAGAAACCAGTCAGATCTGTTTGACGGAGCAGGGCGGTGGGTTAGCTAAGCACCTGCACTATCTGAGCAGCCCTGCTTAATGAATAATAGCAGTCGATGAAAAGATGAAGCCATCCATGGATCATCAGATCCTCCACTTCGCAAGAGCTGACTTTCAAACCCACTACACTGTGTAGAGGATGATACACTGGAAGAAAAGCTAAAGCTACTCGGATACTCGGACACAAAATATGCTACACTTAGGCATCACCTGCTGAGGTTCTTAGGGAGACTGTGGATTTGTGGGATACATTTCACTGGGAGGCTCACTAAATATAACAAATGACAACCCAGTTAAGGCTATTCAATGAAGAAATCAGAGAACCTCTGGCGCAACAACAACCAAAATATTTAAAAAAAAACAACGACCCTTGTGTAGTCTGGAGGATTGTTGTTGTGCTTGGACGTACTTCAGCAAAAGATACCATTAGAACAGTGCCGGCATTTCAACTGTGTGCTTTTGTGTACAAATATTAATACTGTAAAACAGGAAGGGCGACGGCCCACAGTGACTTAAAACCCTGTGTTGTACTATTGTGCTGAGGGCTTACCAAGACTAGGGGGAGATATGAAAGCACAGCAAGAACAACAAAAGAGGAATTCAGAGGTGGAGACCTTGGTGCCAAGGGAGAGGAGTGCATTAGGTCACAGGAGCAGCACTGAAAGAGAGGGCAACAGGGAACACAGTCTTACAGACACACTCTACACACAACACAACACAACACAACAGAACATGAAACAAATACCTTTTTTAACATTAGAACTTAAAACTTCTATGGGTTCCGACCTTGATTTACAACTTCCTTTTCGCAATACACCAAATAAAGTGTCATACTTTAAAAGACAGAAAAAAAAATGATCAGAACATTTCTGATGCAAATATATCAACTCAAATCCAAACAAATTACGTTCGTATACACACACACACACACACACACACACACACACACACAGGCACGCACGCACACACACACACACACATACTCTTATAAATCTCTGTAAATCTCTCTCCTACTTAACATATAGAACTCTCAAAGGCCGGGAAAAGAGGCCAAATCAAAGGGACCAGCTGTCCTGGATTCTGAACTAATGTCCTCGTGGGACAAGAAACTGGGCTGGATGAACTTCGGTTCCCGCCGGAACGCAGCAGTGCACCGGCCGGCTTTCAGCAGGGGGCCAGACTCCGTGGGGGAAAGTCTTGACACACAGGAGAACACCCCCGACAGGCGCAGCAGTACCTCTCACACACACACACACACACACACACACACACACATGGCTGTGCGGTGTGAACTAACAGTCTTGTGAAGGAGGGAGTAGGCAGTGTCCTGGATGGTCATCTTCTGAGGCTCTGAGAGGGGAAGAGGGCACACCCCAGTCCAAATGTTTTGTGCTGCCAGCGAGGGCTTCGCAGTGGCGCTCACCTCCGGCGGACCGCGACCAAATCAAGTACATGAGGAAGACTGGAGGACATCTAGAGGACGGTCATCGCCTGGAAATGCAAATAGATAGTTGCTTGAAATTGCAAATACACATAAAAACTTCCAAATGGCACTTTTCTGTATTTTTTTGTTTTATTCAATTCTTACACATAAACCGTTCTTAAATCACGACTGCCTCCTCAGAGTCTAGTTCCTAAGCATCAACACTAAAACTGTCAACAGAGGGTACTCAATAAAGTTTTTGTCTGGAGGTCTACTGCGTCTCCCATTTGTATGGCTACAGGCAGTGGGGCCAGCAGGAGCCGCTTGTCTGTTTGCACCGTGTCTGTGTTGTGTCTGAGCTGAGGTGTGCATTATCGGCGCGAGCATCGCATAAGTGGCAACTGCTGTCATGTCTAGACTGAAGAACAGTGTTGAGAAGTACCTACGTGGTGCTTATGAACACACAATTTAGCTGCATGCTTTATTCCTGTCTGGGCATCTGCTGCTTTAACTACTTGCGCACCTACAGGCAATTGGACATTTCAGTTGTCAAGACTGATCCGAGGGCGGGTCCTGGGGCACAATTAGACTACCGGTACGTAGAGCAGCAGACTGGAGAGCGCACCACTGGAGAGTCCTTGAGTTAGAAAGCCATCTCATTGTCATTCCAAAACCATTTCTGCTGCCGTTGATGCAGATGAAGGCAACACTTATAATCATAATGAAAAGCCACCAAGGCAAAATGCTGTGTCACTATTGTTGGCCATGGGCCAAAGGCGGCTGGCAGTGTAAGATGGGCTCAGCAAGTGTTACTCGAGAAGTTACCCGTCAATACTGGCCCGTGTTTTGCTCAGCCAGAAGTATTTTAGGATGCACATCTGGGGACTACCGTGGAGGAAACGTTTCAAATGTCCTGTGAAGGTGGCACTCAAGGCAGTGGGAGAGATTCGAGCAGAAAAACGACATAGGTGAGCAGCGCTTTTGACAAGTTGCAGGTGGCTTTTAGAGGGAACGGCAGCCTAATTACCACAGGGACCCACTGCTCTCAACGCCAACATTTAACAGAGTCCTGAAGTTAGACCTGATCCCGCAAGACTAATACTACCCAGCCTTCACTCCTGTGAAACAGCCTTACTTAAGTTTGCTTAAGGCAGACAACATAGAATCTTCGAAGCACCAACCATCACAGAGCAATTTAGTCTCGTCACCACCAAATAAAGCCACAAAAAAAATTTACACGACACCAAAAACGTACAACTCTCCAGAATACTGAGGTGAGGGCCAAGAAATTGAAATGATTAAATTCATTGACTTTTCCAGAACTGTGGGCACCCTGTATTGGGGACCTCAGCTTGTGGCTCAGTTGCTTGCACTGCTGCCTCACAGCAAGAAGGTCATGGGTTCGATTCCCCCATGGGGCGCTGTTGGCTCTGGGGGGCAGGTCCTCCCCAGAGTGCACAGTGCTCAGGTGGGCTATCTCCCGGGCCTTTCTGTGTGGAGTTTGCATGTTCTCCCCGTGTTCACAAGGGGTTTCCTCCACTAAGAACCCCAACAGTAAAAACATGCAAAAATAACAGAACTCATGTCCATCCCTGACCAAAGATGGACAGTTCACTTGACTTGGTCCCCGGGCGCTGCAAAGCTGCCCACTGCTCCTGGGGGGTCCTTGAGGAAGGACAGTCCAGGATGGGAAAAAGCAGAAAATAAATTCACCGCGACCTCAGGCCTGTGTGTGTGTGTGTGTGTGTGTCCTGTGTCGCCTCCATATATGCACGTGTGTGTTCCAGTGTGTCGTGTGTGCCATTAAAAACCTGACAAAGGTCTTAATTATTATAATATGATGATTTTTTTGAGTGCCTGAGCTGAGCTGGGGCATGATAATGACAGCGGTCTGGAGGAGCTAGTGCACCAACACCAACCTTTGCTTCACGGCGCCGTACGTGTCCAGCAGCTGAGTGCTCGCCAGCTCCAAGTTCCAGTCAAACATCTCCAGGAGGTTAAGACATTCCACTCGAGACTTCAGCCCCAGACAGAAGAGCTGCTCCACCTGCAAACACACACCGAGAAAGCGAGCGAGAGAGAGAGCGAGAGAGAGAGAGAGAGCGAGAGAGAGAGAGAGAGCGAAAGAGAGAGAGAGAGAGAGAGAGAAAGCGGGGAAGAGCAAAACATACTTCAGACATGATCTATTTCACCAGCTGAAAGTGTGCTTGTGTTTAATGGCTGAACACATGCCAATGGTTGACTGAGGAGAGAATAAAAATGAATTCAATTCTGTACTGACTATATTGTATTGTCCTGTTCTAAGGTCAACAAAGCCAATATTGAACGGAACAGCACAGCACACCCATGAGGTGAGAATCAGTGATGATCTACTCATCCTCAAGCCAGAGGCCCATTCAAATGAAAACATGTGAGCCAATGCCCATAGAACCCTAGACATCTCCATTATGCAGCAAAGTCGAAAGGGCAAGTCAAACGATCAATGGCATTAAATCCCCTGGTGTGAATGGGAGTAGAGTTAATCACAGTTGCTATTATATACAGGGCAATTGGGTTCGATGTTCAAATTACTGCTTCAAAATCTTCCATGCCAGCAAAATAATAAGGTCACATGATGTAACTGCAGAGAAAAGCAATAAAAAAAGCCTGTTCAAAATAACTATTCAACCAGCACAGAAGCACTAAACTGACATCAAAACACTACATCACAAAAATCTGCAGCAGTTGTGAAGTGTTGATTATCTGAGGTCATTCAGTGATGTCAATGCCAAGACAAACAAACAAACTTTCCTACTTACATAAAGGCAAGGCAATTATCCGAACAACAACGGAGAGGAATAACAATTTTGAAATGTAAAAAGGGAGCTACATTCTCTCCTCTTCTTTATCCAATCTGCTCACACAAAACATAACTGAGAACTTCCTGGACAGAGTTAGGATCGGGGACAGAAACGAAACAAAACAACCTCTATACTACTGTATAGAGAAGCCTTGGCCTTGGCCTTGATCAGTGTAGTCAAGCAGAACAGTCCAACGACCCGTCTGACATTTAAAAGGACACCAAAAAATTAAATAATGGTATGCTGTAAAGAACAAGGTCCAGTTCACACATATTCTGACTGACGCAAGTTACAATAACTCTAACGCCAAAATCACAACTTATTTCAGACCTCAAAGTGAATAAAAAATATTCACCTACAAAAAAAAAAAAAAAAAACATTACAAGACAGCCCATATCTAACCTGTTTACTAGAGTCTTGAACCCTTGATGAATTACACAAGAGCTAGAACATCTGAATGTGAGGACTTAGCCTAACGCAGAACATTGCTTGGTCCAATCTTATCAGCTGGGACACATTAGCAAGTCAACTCAAGGGACTCCTGCTCAACACAAAGAGAGGGAGAGGGTGACGCCACGGAACTCCTGACAGCCATGCTGTATGCTCAAATCATAGACAGATCCACACACAGTTATGTCCATTCAGTCAACACTTGATGTGAGGACACAAAGACATACAAACATTACTGTTGCAAAATGATTCTATGCAATTATATATATATATATATATATATATATCTACACATTAGATGTCAATTCTTGTAAGCAACACATATGCCTAACCACTTGGAAATACAGACAGGGATATTTGTACATTTAGAGGTTGCTTCTATTGACTGTACATTTGAAATAAAGTGAGGGGGTAAACATATATATAAATATATATATATATATACACTGTATATAAGCTGTATTTCTGCTCCGCAGCCTTCGGAGAAAGCCTCTGCAGTATACTGCATCCCAGTGTACCTGTAGGTGGTTGTCTTACCTTCAGGGAGTGCACAGCCTTCTGCACATTCCAGCCGTGATTCTGCAGGGCTGTCTGGCACTCCTCCATGGTCACCCCATGCACCGCCTCCTGCACCTGTAACCCAGGAGCAGAGACACATGCAGGCATCACTGACACGTGCCTCACCGACCTCCTGGCACACACACCTGCACTCTACATTTACATTTTACATTTAGTCATTTAGCAGACGCTTTTATCCAAAGCGACTTACAAGGATGTATACACATTTTACATTTACACTGATGGCACACTGCACATCAGGAGCAATTAGGGGTTCAGTGTCTTGCTCAAGGACGCTTCGACAGGGAATCGAACTAGCAACCTTCTGATTACTAAACGACTTCTCTACCTCCTGGCACACACACCTGTACTCTACTAGGAGAGGGAAATTAACTGTACTTCCATATTGTTTTGACTGACTGACCAATGGGAAGATCGAAAGCAGCACTGAGGATATGCCATGCTGTTCTCTAGTGCCCTCTACTGACAAACACCAACAAATGCCTGCAGTGTGTGTGTGTGTGCATTTACCTGCAAAATAACCCTGACTGGTGTGTAGATAGTCAACACATGGTTATGATGGCGCTTGCAAATGGTGTCTTTAGTCCTGAACACTTCACAGGGGAGTGGCATTTAAGTTGTGCTGTTCCATGGTGCACTGTAGGACTAGACCAGCAGGTCTTCTGTTTCTACTCATTTGAATTAACAGACCAGGGCCACATTTCCCAACGGTATCAATTATAGCACCAAAAGAAGATATTTTTTGTTCTGTTATGATTTGAGTTGTTTATGAAAACAAAGACAAAAAAAGAAAGCACAGTTTTTTAACACAAAACTCCAAATTGCCCTCCAAGGTATACTCTAACAGACAGACGCCATGTTTACATATTGCTTGATTGGCACTTCTACTTAAAACAGGTATTTTCTGTCCCCCTCACACGCAACAGACACAATTTGAGTAAGCCCACTGACTTCAATTATATCCACCTTCTAAAAGTGAAACCAAAAAATAGTATGACTTAAATCACAAATGATTCTGCTTATGGTTAAGAGCACTTAAGAGCTGTCCCCACACACACTGGTGCTCACCTGTCGGACACGGTCTGTGGTGGTTCCGCCGGCTGGCCCCTCTGTGCCCGACCCTACCAGGCCTGGAGAGCTCTTCACAGCCCCTCTGCCTGCCCCACAGCCTGCGAGGCTGCTGTTGTTGTTGGAGGAGAAGTTCACCTTAAACTCGCCATGCTGCTGCTGCTGCTGCTGCGGCGTCGGCTGATGCTGTTGGACCATGGGCCTGACTGTGGCAGTATTGAGCTGTCGTCTGTCCTCCGACCCCTCCGCCTCCTTCAGGAACTTATCGTAGCGGTCCAGGTAGGTCGGTCGCTCGGGCAGGAGGTAGTAGTGCGTGTTGCTCACCTTCTTGCCGTCGCGCACAATGGGCAGGATGCAGGGCACTTTGGCGGGCTCCTTCTCCTTGCCCTGGGCCTGGATGACCTTGGGGGCGGCGTACTTGGGGTCAGAGGCGAAGCTCTGTGTGGTGGGCATGAGTTTGCCTGGGGAGGTGGAGAGGTAGGCTGAACCCGTCCCGATGCCCGGGCCCAGGCTTCGCTGCTGGGGGGAGCCCACGAGGAGCATGGCCATGGGGCTGGGGGTGCGCGAGCTTGCCTGGGAGAAGGGGTCCCGGGGAGGGATCTGAGGCGGACACTCCTTGTCGTCCTCGACTGACACTTCCCCGGACCAGCGGGTGTAGTCAGAGCCCCGCTTGGCTGGCGGGCGTGGGGGGATGGGGATGCGCGGCGGGATTTGAGGCTTGTCATCACAGCAGACAGACAGGACAATCTGGCGGTGGAGGTCCTGGCTGGGGCTTGGCGGGCCCATCTCTCTGGGCACGTTCAGCCTCTTCATGCACTCCTGCTGCAGCTCCTGGAAGATCTCGGCCGACTGGGAGAAGTTGGAGCCCTGGGTGTGCCGGCAGGGCAGGAAAAGGTTGTCCTCCACAAGGGCCCTCTCATTCAGGACTTCCCCAGCAGTCAAGCTGGGGGTGTGAGAGCTGGCGCTCCGACTGCAGCCATGTCCTTGACCCGGCTCCTGGGGGTCAATGCTGTTAATGGAGCTAACCTCAATGTCGTCCTCGTCTTCAGCCACGTCGTCATAAGCTGGGGGGGGAGGCAGAGGACGGGCGTCCCAGTCCACCACAGGGGTGGGGTGTAAGGGGCGGGGCAGAGACCGAGAGGGGCTCTGGGGCGGGGTTCGGTCCAGGAGAGACTCTGCCATCAGAGCCAACTTGGCCAGAGAGGCAATCTGGGCCTCCATGATGGGGGACGGAGACGGTGTAGGTGGGGGGACCTCCTCCCCGAAGTCAATGAGCGCCACCTCGTTGAGTGTGCTGCCTCCGGGCGTTCTGGCCCCATAGGGGGACCGGTCCCCGAATTTGGTGGCTGAGACCCAGGCGGCCGGTTTGAGTTTGAGTCCCTTCACCCCTGGCTTTTTCAGGGACAGCTTTCTCAGACCTGATGGGGTCACATCTTCATCCTCCGCCACAGCATCATAACAAGGCTCTATAGACGCACACAGAAGAGAGAGAGAGAGAGAGAGAGAGAGAGAGAGAGAGAGAGAGAGACAGAGAGAGTGTGAGAGAGAGTGTGAGAGAGAGAGAGAGAGAGAGAGAGAGAGAGAGAGAGAGGAAGAGAGAGAGAGAGAGAGAGAGAGAGAGAGGAAGAGAACAAATCACATTTCTCAACTGGCTTACAGATGACAAGCAAGTAATGATGGCTTTACGTGAAAGTGAGTGCCCTTGCTCTGGCTGATTGACTGTCTTTTTCATCCCATGTGGGGCGGCTGTGAAAAGCCCTTTTGCTAGAACACCACACTTTTCGCGACAGACATTTATCACTGTGACAAGGCCATGATAACCTGAAAGCCATTAAAGCAAAGAGCCATCCAATGTGACATGTCATTTAAGGTGCCCCAAGGTATAGGTTATGCAGTATACAGCAGACATAACACTCCACGCCAAGAGCAACTAGTGGATGATGGGACTGTCAGCTGTGTTCAAAAAACCACCACTTATACTGAAGGATACAATAGGGGCTCTGGAAGATCGGCTGATAAAGCATGGCATTCACAGCGCTGAAGCTGAGGTCTCTTGTATACACAAAGAGAAAGCCTTGCTGAAACGCAGCAGAATTATGGAAAGATAGCTACTAAAAAGACCATGGAATACCTATGTGGGGATTTAAGAGCCAAATATGCATAACTATATGTATGTAAACTAAGTTAGGCAAGCTTCATAATGTACAAATAAATTGTTGTTTTGCTGTGGTTCAGCTCTTGTGGTCTTGTCACTGGCTTCACACAGACTCAAACTGCAGTAGGCCTAATGCCACATCCATGCTTCATAACCACACACAGTCCAGCAGGATAGCCCAGGGAACTTAGTGTGCGACTAAACTCTACACACACACAGGTTAGCACAGGGAAAGAGACGAGGTCAACAAGGTCTTGAAAGAGGGAAGGAAATAAAGAGATGCATATAGTCCGTGAGGTACGAGGGGCGGTCGGTGCCATAAAAGGTGGCCAAGGTTTATTGGAATCATTTCAGAGCCCTCCCCATAGGCATTGAGAATTGACATGATACAATCCAAAATAAGTAGCTTACACTAGCTAGGTAATACCATATACATAGATGAATTAAGTATAAAAATCTAAATAAATAACAAGTTGCAGTGCATCACATTCGTGGTTCGAGAAATAATAATCTTTAAACCCCATTTTTTATATCTTTAATTAACAAGGATAGTTTGTTCCATTCCACTGCCTCATAACGATAATGATAAAAGAGCACCTACCCATCACAGTCCTGTGGCCGTGTAGGGTGAGATTAGACTGACTACCTCTTGCATTGTGTCTGTGAGATGGTTTCTTAAAGAATTAAAATACATTGGCGCTCTCTTTTGAACCATACAAAGTTGGTGCTAAACAACAGAATGACTTTCTTTTGGGCAGCCTGCAGTTTGTGCTTTAAGGATTTCTAAGGAGTCCCCACGAGCTGATGGCATATTCACTTGTGAATATTCACTTAGTGGGACATTACTTAGTTAGAAGATTTGCTTTCCTAGCTAAAAATCTGGTTGCAGTATTTACTCAGCCCAGGGCTTTCAATCCCCTGTAGGACGCACCCGAGGTAAGTACCTAATGTCTTGGATGTAAATGATATTCCTTCTGTGCTAATGTCCAATTTGGCCTCCTTTAGTAGCCTATTTACGGCTCCAAACAGGACTGACTGTCTTACCTAGGTGTAGGTGTATTTTCTGTCAGCCAGGTTTTGATGATGAAGCTGTCTGTTAAAATGTCCTATATAGATTTATCTCTATGAGATACAAGAATAAGCTGAATCATCAGCATATAAAAAGGGGAAACTAGGACAGGCGGCTTTATATCGTTGGTGTACAATAGAAAGAGCAACAGGCCAAGTACACTGCCCTGGGGAGCCAGAGGAATTTGCCATGGCCCCAGATAATACGCTGCTTACATCTACTTGTCTGTCTCTCCCTGACAGGTATGACTCCAGCCACCTAAGTGAGGAGCTATTAAGTCCTCTTGAGTACTGTGGTCGAATGTGTCGAAGGCTTTTTTGCAGGTCTAACAGAACTAGTCCACATATTTTCCCTGCATACATTTCCCTCCTAATAGTGTCGCACAGACATCTGTCAGTTCAACACGCTTTCCTAAAGCTCATATAGCAAATCATTTTTGCAGATGTATTTTGTAGATTTGGTCATGTACCACTTTACGAAATTATTCTTAGTATTGAAACTGGTCTGTAATGACTGGAGTCAGCTATCTTTCCCTTCCCCTCAGATGAATCATATGGGTTTAGGTATGGAGTAATAATATGGGAGGCATCTCTTAGGAAGCTGGTCTGTGTGCCAGTACCCTATACTGCTAGCTCCAGTACCCCTCACTGATTACCCCTAGCCTAACCGCAATCTTGTACCTTTAAAAGAAGTGATACTTATACCATCATTAGTTTGCAATTAACTGCTGTCAAAAACAGTCTAGAACTGTATTATAAAGATTCTAATTAGTATAATAACAATCCGGTCATATACAATGTTGCTTATGTACGCAGAATATGCCAAAAATCTTAAAATCTTCCGAGGCATCGGGTCTGTAGACATAGACACTCTTGTGTGTATGCCTGACAACACATAGGATGTGATGCCCTTCATAACCACATGGTGAGACTTATCTGTAATCTGTGACATATCAAAGACTTTTATTTGCACATTTGTTCAGACTAGTTTGTATTGAATGTGGCTCACTAATGTTACCCAGTATAATGATGATCATACAACATTCTCAGGACATTTGTGTGTCTAACCAGGACTGTATTTATTTATTTATTTATTTTTTTTTACAGAATTTTAAGTGGATTTGTATTTTCAAAATAATATGTTTGTATCATAAACCAAATAAAAACTGTGTATTTAGTTTTGCATTTTATTACAACTCAGTCAATTAATTAAGAATTATAGAATAATTTGATGTAAATTTGTCATTAGCGGCATCTTCTTTGAGGGGGCTCTGCAGAGGATAAGCTACACTGTTTCCAAACTGCAATCATGCCGAAATGTGATAACCAGATATCTGTCTTTCAGAATATACATATTAGAATATTGCCACCTTGAATAGTACCCAATGGCCTAAGCTTGGGTACAAGGCTCACGGACTTAAAGAGAGAGAGGGGGGGGGGGGGGGGGGGGAGTGGAGAGGGGAGAGAGCTCAGGCTGTACCTTTGAGGAGGGGTGCTAGGAGAGAACAGAGAGAAAGGGGGGGGGGGGGGGGGGAGGGAGGGGAAGTGGAGAGGGGAGAGAGCTCAGGCTGTACCTTTGAGGAGGGGTGCTAGGAGAGAACAGAGGGGGCAGGAGCAGCAGTGGGTCGACTGCCCTGAGGGCGAGGGCGAGGGGCCACACTTACTCTTGACCAGCAGAGACGGCTGGGGGGGGCGAGGGGGGGGTGGCTCCTCTGCACCCCCCGAATGATAGAGTGAAAAAGGGAGAGACGGGAGGGAGAGAAACAGGAAGGAAGCGGGGGGGGGGGGGGGGGGGGGGGGCAGAGAGAGATCCATGAGAGATGCAAAGCAAATGGAAACCAAATGATAGAAATACAGACAGATGGTGGAAAAGAAAAGATAAATATAAAAGATATTATAAAGATAAAAGATAAATGAAAGGAAAGAATAAAGAACAAGGGGAGGGGGGGGGGGGGGGGCATAAAGAAAGTCAGATGTCACCATGTGAAGCCAGACATGTGCAGGAAGATGTCCATACAGAACAACAGCAGATGTGAGACAAACAAACAAAAAGAGAGAGAAAGAGAGAGAGAGAGAAAAAAAATCTCAATAATATCTTTTCAAAGGCGGTAAAATGAAGTACTGAAGTGGTAAGCAGCAACTTTGATTAAAGGCTTGCTCCTGGCTCCTGGCTGCATTTGAAAACAGAAAAAGAGGCTGTGTGCACACATGCTGGGGAACTCACTCTTGGCTCTTCCAGGGAGCTGAGTGGGTCGGGCGGTGCCGAGGTCCAGGCCCAGCACATCTGGGGGGTCCATCGGGTTGCTTAAATACAGACTGCAAACACAAAGCAAATGGCATTAGTCCTTCACTGTATCTAGAGAGTCTGGGGGACAAAAGGACCAAATAAAAGGTAATGATGTTTTGTATTGCTCTGTGATGGACAAAATCCTTTTCTTTTACCAACGTAAGTGTGTGTGACAGATATCCTGTGAGCTTCACACTTTACACTTTAGAAGACGTTAAATGACTAAATGTAAAGTGTGGAGCTCACAGGATATCTGTCACACACTTAACATTACGACACTGCGGTAGATGCTGTGGGAATCTAATTTAGGCCTGACATATACTATGGCTGGGCAATGGCCCGTGCCCTGCTCAACATGAGTGAACACCACAACCTTAGGCACAGCCAGAACGACCCTCCAGGGGGCTCCGGGAGCCACGTATATTAACCAATCGAACAGATGACGGGCCAGTGCGTGTATATATCTGTAGCATAAATCAAAGCCCATCAATTAAATGTAAAAAAAAAAATCAATCAGACAAAGCCGGGATCTATCATTTTGGGAGAGGGACTAATACCTAATCCCTAGCCTCATATCAATCAGCCAACAACTGCCAGAAAGGTAGAGAATATTATAGTGTACAGGTAACATGGCAAAAAGTCATCCATATTTCCCTTTCTTATGTTATTTCAGGTCAAGGGACTAAACAGTAGCTAAAGACTGGCTGTAGGGTCAGTGGTGAAGTACTGGCTTTTCACTGCCTAGCTTCTTCTTCTAGGCCGAGAATAAATAAGTGTGTATGTAAGTGTAAGTCAGTCTGTGTGTGTGTGTGTGTGTGTGTGTGTGTGTGTATGTGTAAGGTGACTGTGTGCTCCTCACTCATCAATCTTGTCGGGCGCGCCCCAGCAGCGCTGTGGGTTGGAGTCTCCGTGGCCCGTGTGGATGAAGCTGTTCTTGAGAGGCCGGCTGATGTCGTGCGCTGACAGGCCAGCCACCGAGGTCACTGTGTTCCTGGGGAACTGACCCACCTTCAGCGTGCGCTTGTTCTGACCCCGCCACCAGTAGTTCTCCGCTCTGGACACACACACACACACACACACAGACACACACACACACACACACACACACACACACACACACACACACACACACACACAAATGAACCCATGATCTTGGCATCGGGAAGGGCCATGATTAGCTATAAGAGGAACAACGCATGAAAGCTAAACTCTACTCATCACCAAGAATAAAAACATACTCACAGTAACTCACACTTGCACACACACACAACTATTTACGCACACACACAAACACACACTGACAACAAAGACCTCCAAAATAAAGACAGATCTGATCTGTATGTAGAGATTACAGCAAGTCTAAACATGATACAGCACACCCCCTGTTGTGAGTGATTAGGGGTGTACTCTTTCACTGTTCCACACAAGTTCCCGTACTATGGTAGTGTTCTCACATCACTCAAGTAAATATTTACATTTACATTTACATTTAGTCATTTAGCAGACGCTTTTATCCAAAGCGACTTACAAGGATGTATACACATTTTACATTTACACTGATGGCACACTGCACATCAGTGTCTTGCTCAAGGACGCTTCGACGCTTCGACAGGGAATCGAACTAGCAACCTTCTGATTACTAACCGACTTCTCTACCTCCTGTACCACTGTCGCCCCTCTAATATATATATATATATAAGGTCACACCCAATAATAAACTGTGGCAACAGAATGGTGGGGAAAAAAAACCACAACAGAAAAACCACCGTATTTGTGCTGCCCCCTAGTGGCCATCCATCCTTTCTATCCAGAGGTACCCAAACATCACTGTTTAGGACAGCACATTACACAGACCACTGCAGAGTCAGCTCAACGCGGATCAGCTCTGAACATTGTTGGTCGGATAGATGCTGTGAACATATATGCTGTGGGATTCTAATTTAGGCCTGACATATATGGCTGGGCAATGGCCCGTGCCCTGCTCAACATGAGTGAACACCACAACCTTAGGCACAGCCAGAACGGCCCTCCAGGGGGCCCCGGAGCCACATGTATTAACCAATCGAACAGATGACGGGTCAGTGCGTATATATCTGTAGCATAATGCAAAGCCCATCAATGAAATGTAAAAAAAAAAAAAAAAGCAATCAAGAATGACCATCCACGGGGCTCTGGAGCCACATAATACACACACTGACCTGGTCACCTGTTCGACTGGTTAATGTATCTGTAGCATCATGCAACGCCGATTAATTAAATGTCCAAAACAAATCAATCGGACAAAGCTGAGATCATTCTGGGAGAGGGGCTGTGGCACTAATGGGATACGACAGCACCTGAATTTGTGGTTCTTACAAATATGTGCTGAGCTCTTGTTTGAACTTATAAACGTAATTCCATCTATTTATTAAAGGGCTGCACACATTCATTGCTGTTATTCCTAGTGCTTGAATCACGAAGATGTACATACATACACATCCACTCTGCTCATCAGCAGAGACACAAATACACACCTGCCCTCGATGATGGTGATCACATCATCCAATTGGATCTGCAGCTTGTCTGGCTCATCAAAATCCTGTAGAGCTCTCATATCTGTTGGCAAGGTCTGAAGCAGAAACGGACACAGACACAGACACAGACACAGACACACACACACACACACACACACACACACACACACACACACAAACAGAAGTGAGAGGCCTTCTCATTCTGAGGCAGTCACAAAGGCACAAAACCCATAGCACAAGATTTGTCAAGTCTGGATTTCTTTTATTTATTTATACACTTACTCATTCTGAAATGCTTATCTTATATTAATGAATATGGTGAATACACACAGTACCACTCCTTGAGTCAAACATTCATCCTCAAAGCAGGATCACCTCCAATTTTAGATTGGTCCTTAAAGACTGTTCAAGTCCACACACGCACACAAGCGTAAGCATGCACACACACGCACGCACGCACACACACGCACAGACACACAGACACACACACACACACACACTCTCCTTACCTCCACCAGAAACTCTCGTAGGGCTACGAAGGTGGGCCGGTCATCAGGCTTCTGGGCCCAGCACTGCATCATGACGTTATAGATGTCCTGAGGGCAATCTTCTGGCTTAGGCAAACGCTCACCCTCCTTATCAATCTTATGGAGGATCTGTCACACACACACACACACACACACACAATTTGATGAAAAGCCAATATCCTGTCACTACTATCTATACTCTCCACAGCTGGATGAGTATACCTCCTGTGCTGTGAACATGAAGGAGGTGCACAAGCATCTATGCCAGTGTAGGTGTATCGTCCATCTATGCCCTTATATGTGTATCGTCCATCTATGCCCTTATAGGTGTATTGTGCATCTATGCCCGTGTAGGTGTGTCGTCCATCTATGCCCGTTCAGGTGTATCGTGCATCTATGCCCGTGTAGGTGTGTCGTCCATCTATGCCAGCGTAGGTGTGTCGTCCATCTATGCCAGTGTAGGTGTATCGTCCATCTATGCCCGTGTAGGTGTGTCGTGCATCTATG